>NC_059203.1:31661327-32008827 GCF_020615455.1 Coregonus clupeaformis
GTGGGAGAACTTGCACAATTGGTGGCTGACTAAATACTTTTTTCCCCCACTGTATGCTCTAGGGCAATGGTGTCTAGATGGAATTTGTATTTGTGGTCCTGGCAACTGGACCTTTTTTGGAACACCATTATTTTTGTCTTACTGAGATTTACTGTCAATGCCCAGGTCTGATAGAATCTGTGCAGATGATCTAGGTGCTGCTGTAGGCCCTCCTTGTTTGGGGACAGAAGCACCAGATCATCAGAAAACAGTAGACATTTGACTTCAGATTCTAGTAGGGTGAGGCCGGGTGCTGCAGAATTTTCTAGTGCCCTCGCCAATTCGTTGATATATATGTTGAAGAGGGTGGGGCTCAAGCTGCATCCCTGTCTCACCACTCGGCCCTGTGGAAAGAAACGTGTGTGTTTTTTGCTCATTTTAACTGCACACGTGTTGTTTGTGTTGGTGGATTTTATAATGTTGTATGTTTTCTCCCCAACACCGCTTTCCATAAATTTGTATAGCAGACCCTCATGCCAAAATGAGTCATTTGCTTTTTTGAAATCAACAAAAGTATGAGAAAACTTTGCCTTTGTTTTGTTTTGTTTGTTTGTCAATAAGGGTGTGCAGGGTGAATACATGGTCTGTCGTACGATAATTTGGTAAAAAGCCAATTTGACATTTGCTCAGTACATTGTTTTCGCTGAGGAAATGTACGAGTCTGCTGTTAATGATAATGCAGAGCATTTTCCCAAGGTTGCTGTTGATGCATATCCCATGGTAGTTATTGGGGTCAAATGTGTCTCCACTTTTATGGATTGGGGTGATCAGTCCTTGGTTCCAAATATTGTTGAAGATGCAAGAGCTGAGGATGATGTTTAAGAGTTTAAGTATAGCCAATTGGAATTTGAATTTGTGGTCTGTATATTTTATCATTTCATTGAGGATACCATCAACACCACAGGCCTTTTTGGGTTGGAGGGTTTGTATTTTGTCCTGTAGTTTATTCAATGTATTTGGAGAATCCGGTGGGTTCTGGTAGTCTTTCACAGTTGATTCTAAGATTTCTATTTGATCATGTGCAGTGGCTTCGGAAAGTATTCAGACCTTGACTTTTCTAAAATTGATTAATCAATCTACACACAATACCCCATAATGACAAAGCAAAAACAGGTTTTTAGAAATTGTTGCAAAAAATATATAAAAAATGAAATATCACATTTACATAAGTATTCAGACCGTTTACTCAGTACTTTGTTGAAACACCTTTGGCAGCGATTACAGCCTAGAGTCTTCTTGAGTATGACACTACAAGCTTGGCACACCTTTATTTGGGGAGTTTCTCCCATTCTTCTCTGTAGATCCTTTCAAGCTCTGTCAGGTTGGATGGGGAGCGTTGCTGCACAGCTATTTTCAGGTCTCTCCAGAGATGTTCCACCAGTTCAAGCCCGGGCTCTGGATGGGCCACTCAAGGACATTCAGAGACTTGTCCCGAAGCCACTCCTGCGTTGTCTTGGCTGTGTGCTTAGGGCCGTTGTCCTGTTGGAAGATGAAACTTCCCCACATGCTTCATCGTAGGGATGGTACCATGTTTCCTCCAGACGTGACGCTTGGCATTCAGTCCAAAGAGTACAATCTTGGTTTCATCAGACTAGAGGATCTTGTTTCTCATGGTCTGAGAGTCTTTAGGTGCCTTTTGGCAAACTCCAAGCGGGCTTTCATGTGTTTTTTATTTGTTATACATTTGCAAAAATAAATAAAAACCTGTTTTCGCTTTGTCATTATGGGGTATTGTGTGTAGATTGCTGAGGATTTGTATTTATTTAATCCATTTTAGATTAAGGCTGTAACGTAACAAAATGTGGAAAAAATCAAGGGGTCTGAATACTTTCTGAAGGCACTGTATATGTTTTTGCTGATTGTTCTTTGTTATTGAGCCAAAAAGATTGGAGAAGTGGCTTATCCATACATCCCCATTTGGATAGATAACTCTTCGTGTTGTTGTTTGTTTAGTGTTATTCCAATTTTCCCAGAAGTAGTTAGATTCTATGGATTCTTCAATTACATTGAGCTGATTTCTGACGTGCTGTTCCTTCTTTTTCCGTAGTGTATGTCTGTATTGTTTTAGTGATTCACCATAGTGAAAGCGTAGGCTCAGGTTTTCTGGATCTCTATGTTTTTGGTTGGATAGGTTTCCTTTTGAATTTCTCTCTCTCGCTCTGTCTCTCTCTCTCTCTCACACAAACATATACACACTCTTTCTCTCTCTGTCTGTCTCACTCACTCACTCACGCACGCACGCACGCACGCACGCACGCACGCACGCACGCACTCACGCACGCACTCACTCACTCACTCACTCACTCACTCACTCACTCACTCACTCACTCACTCACTCACTCACTCACTCACTCACTCACTCACTCACTCACTCACTCACTCACTCACACACACACACACACACACACACACACACACACACACACACACACACACACACACACACACACACACACACACACACACACACACACACACACACACACACACACACACACACACACACACACACACACAGACAGACAGACAGACAGACAGACACACACACACACACACACACACAGACTCTACAATGCCGTGGCTGTAGTTGTTCATGACTGCTAACAATTGTTGGTTTCCACAAGACAAAATGAAAATGAACCCCCTGAACTGCATTGTTTCATTTCATTTCCAGTGTTTCAACACTGATGTTCACCGTGGAAAGCTGTGGGAAGCTGGCTCATTGATATCTAAATATTTCCTTCACAGCCCTCACAGTGCTAGTCTGTTTCTGAGCATAAATGGGTGTGTTTGTTTGCCTGCACATTTATGTACTGTATGATCTAAATTGTGTGTGTGTGTGTGTGGTGTGTGTGTGCGTGCGTGCGTGTGTGTTTTTGAAAGTGTGTATATTATATTGTGCAGGGGTGCATTCAGGGGTGCGCTCGTGTGCATATTTGTGTGTACAGCATGACTGTGTATGCCATGCATCGGTGGGTTTGTGTCTCTCTGGACAGAACCTAAACTTCCTCTCTCTCTCTCGCTCTCTCAATTTTTTCTAGGACTTATCCTCCAGGCCTGTTGTCTCTTCCCGGCTGGGGAGTCTTCTAGAAGGGGGCCCCTCTTGACCACCATGAAAGGGTTAGGAGCCAAACGCAACCGCCACCTGTCTGACTCCTGCGATCCCACCCAGGGCCCCCCGGAGCCCCTGTACCCACACCAGGCTTCCACCCTGCCTCGGAGCCCCTACCTCCTCAGCCCCACCAGCATGGACCACTACGGCACCATGGACCCCCGCAACTACAACCCCAGTATGGACGCCCAAAACAACCAGGGATCCCTGCCCCCGGACTACTCCCTCCCCCTCAACAACCAGCTGTCCAACAGCAGCACCTTCCCCCACGTCCACTACAACTCCCATTACGACCCCAGCGACTTCTCCCCGCCACAGGAGGACAGCATCGGGGGCATAAGTACAGGAACCTTGGGCACCTCCATGTCGATGGGGATGGGGATGGGAATGCATGGCATGAGCGGTATGGGGGGCCTGCAGAGCAGCCGGGGGGCCATGATCACCAGTGGTTCGGCTACTATCTCCGGTGGGGCCAAGATGAACCGGCAGGTGCAGCCCAACCTGCTGGACCAGTTGGAGAAGCAACTGCCTGGGGGGCCTCGTGATGGCTTCAGCACGCTACAGCTCCATCGGAGCACATCGGCCGCCCTCTCCGTCGCCTCCAAGCAGCGCACCGACAGTCCCGGGCGCATCCGTAACCTGGTGTGCTCTGTCCAGAAGCTCTTCGCCAAGTCACAGTCCATGGATGGCCACAACATCAAGGGCGTCAACGGGCGTTCGGGGACGGGTAGCGGTAGTGGCGGGACCTCGTCCGGGACCGAGGACGGCGGGAAGCGGGACCGGCGAGCAAAGAGCAAAGACCGGGGCGGAGCCAAGTCAGACGGTGGCGGGACGGGCAAGCGGCGGCCGCGCTCCAACATGTCAGGCTACTGGAGCTCGGACGACCTGGACAACGCCGACCTCAGCAACTACCGCAACCCCATGGCCATGACGCTGGGACGCCCCACCACCCATGCCACCCAGCACGCCACCCACAGTACTACCTACGATGCCCAGCAGGGGGCACTACAGCAGCAGCAGGGACAGCAGAGCCGCTACGTGGTCCACAGCGGCTACAACACCATTAGCTCGTCTAAGAGCAGCAATGAAGTCATGAAGTACCAGCAGACGCTGCCGGGGCCCGGAGGTGGGGGAGGAGGGATCAGCATGGGAGTGAACAGTAATGACTTTAAGAAGGGAGGTTCGTGGTCGACGCTGACCCTGGGTCAGCCCACACAGGTGCTGCAGAAGGGCCACTCGTCTACCCTGGACCGGTCCATGCTCAAGTCTAAGTCGTGCCAGCAGGAGTTTGCCTGCCACTACCTGCAAGTGGGACGACGGGTGAGTATTATCTAACAAATGTCTGTTGCCAAAAGGATATCATCATATCGAATGAAGTGCTGGACATAAAGAAAATGTGGAGACATAGTGCATACTTAAATACAAATGTATTTACTTTCAAGACAGTTTGTCAGGTCTGACAAAGATCTGTTTGGATCTAAACATAAAACATGTAGTCTTGTCACTACAATAAAAGTCCTATATGTGTTGGACCATTTCAGTGTCAGGTTGACTATTCCTCTACTATGTCTCAGTCAGCTGTCTCGTCTTTCAGTTTGTTCAGTTTATTTAACTAAAATATAGCAATGTCTACCCCTTGGGTATCATTTCTGCAATTTTTTTATTTTATCAGCCTGACTTTATGTGCTAACATTTATGGCATACCACTGTAAATGGCACACACCATGTGACATTAACATGCTGTTATATAAATGTCAGCTCCAAGTCTACCTATAGAATTGATTTGATACTAATTGTTTTGACTTTGTTTTCAAGTTTCAAAGTCAAGATATTGCGGAAGGAGTTGGTAACGGCCCTGTAGCACTCTAATGATTTTATTTATTTTTTGTGTAATCGATAACACCATACCTATGGTCAAGAAAAGTAGAGTGGGGGTCCCTCAGGGATACATTTCGGGTCCTCTTTAGCCTATACTGTAGATACTGTAGATTTTAGAGTGAATACTGTAAAACAAATGATATTATGTAAACATTTTTATTATACTGTCACAATCATGTCAATATAAATGGCATAAGGGTATAATGCCATATAGAAAAATGTACAGTACCAGTCAAAAGTTTGGACACACCTACTCATTCAAGGGTTTTTCTTTATTTTTACTATTTTCTACATTGTAGAATAATATTCAAAACTATGAAGTAACACATATGGAATCATGTAGTAACCTACATTTTCCGGATTGACTGACCTTCATGTCTTAAAGTAATGATGGACTGTCGTTTGTCTTTGCTTATTTGAGCTGTTCTTGCCATAATATGGACCTGGTCTTTTACCAAATAGGGCTATCTTCTGTATACCCCCTACCTTGTCACAACACAACTGATTGGCTCAAACTCATTAAGAAGGAAAGAAATTCCACAAATTAACTTTTAACAAGGCACATCTGTTAATTGAATTGCATTCCAGGTGACTACCTCATGAAGCTGGTTGAGAGAATGCCAAGAGTGTGCAAAGCTGTCATCAAGGCAAAGGGTGGCTACTTTGAATCTAAAATCTAAAATATATTTGATTTGTTTAACACTTTTTTGGTTACTACATGATTCCATATGTGTTATTTCATAGTTTTTATATCTTCACTATTATTCTACAATGTAGAAAATAGTACAAATTAAGAAAAACCCTTGAATGAGTAGGTGTATCCAAACTTTTGACTGGTACTGTATCTGGGTTGCTGCTGCTTGTAGGGGGACTGGAGTAGCACGCTGGGCCGCAGCGGCGGGGGAGGAGGAGCCAATGAGATCCCATGTCGGCGCATGCGGAGCGGCAGCTACGTGAAGGCCATGGGCGACCTAGAGGACAGTGACGACTCGGACGGCAGCCCCAAGCCCTCGCCCAAAATGGCTGCCCGCCGTCAGAGCTACCTCAGGGCCACCCAGCAGTCTCTGAGCGACCAGCTACCGCCACGCAAGTAAGCTCAGTACCAAAGTTTCATCACATGGACAATGGACATGTGAGCATAATGACACACAGTGCATTCGGAAAGTATTCAGACCCCTTGACTTTTTCCACATTTTGTTATGTTACAGACTTATTCTAAAATGGATTAAATTAAACATTTTCCTCATCAATCTACACACAATACCCCATAATGACAAAGCGAAAACAGGTTTTTAGAAATGTTTGCAAATTTAACAGAAATAGAAATACCTTATTTATATAAGGTAAGTATTCAGGAGGTGTGACATGTAGAAAGGAGTCCACCTGTGATAAATTCAATTGATTGGACATTATTTGGAAAGGCACACACCTGTTTAAATAAGGTCCCACAGTTGACAGTGCATGTCAGAGCAAAAATCAAGCCATGAGGTTGAAGGAATTGTCCGTAGAGCTCCGAGACAGGATTGTTTCTAGGCACAGATCTGGGGAAGGGCACCAAAACATTTTTGCAGCATTGAAGGTCCCCAAGAACACAGTGGCCTTCATCATTCTTAAATGGAAGAAGTTTGGAACCACTAAGACTCTTCCTAGAGCTTGCAGCCCGGCCAAACTGAGCAATCGTGGAAGAAGTGCCTTGGTCAGGGAGGTGACCAAGAACCCAATTGTCACTATGACAGAGCTCCAGAGTTCCTCTGTGGAGATGGGAGAACCTTCCAGAAGGCCAACCATCTCTGCAGCACTCCACCAATCAGGCCTTTATGATAGAGTGGCCAGAAGGAAGCCACTCCTCAGTAAAAGGCACATGACAGCCTGCTTGGAGTTTGCCAAAAGGCACCTAAAGGACTCGCAGACCATGAGAAACAAGATTCTCTGGTCTGATGAAACCAAGATTGAACTCTTTGGCCTGAATGCCAAGCATCACGTCTGCAGGAAATCTGGCACCATCCCAATGAAGCATGGTGGTGGCAGCATCATGCTGTGGGGAGGTTTGTCAGCGGCAGGGACTGGGAGACTAGTCAGGATCGAGGGAAAGATGAACAGAGCAAAGTAAAGAGATCCTTGATGAAAACCTGCTCCAGAGCGCTCAGGACCTCAGACTGGGGTGAAGGTTCACCTTCCAACAGGACGACAACCCTAAGTACACAGCAAAGACAATGCAGGAGTAGCTTCGGGACAAGTCTCTTAATGTCCTTGAGTGGCCCAGCCAGAGCCCGGACTTGAACCCGATCGAACATCTCTGGAGAGACCTGAAAATAGCTGTGCAGCGACGCTCCCCATCTAACCTGACAGCGCTTGAGAGGATCTGCAGAGAAGAATGGGAGAAACTCCCCAAATACAGGTGCGCCAAGCTTGTAGCGTCATGCCCAAGAAGACTTGAGGCTGTAATCACTGCCAAAGGTGCTTCAAAAAAGTACTTAGTAAAGGGTCTGAATACTTATGTAAATGAAATATTTCAGTTTTTTATTTTTAATACATTTGCAAAAATCTCTAAAAACCTGTTTTCGCTTTGTCATAAAAAAATATCCATTATAGAATAAGGCTGTAACGTAACAAAATGTGGAAAAAGTCATGGGGTCTGAAAACTTTCTGAATGCACTGTATGACATGGTAACACATTCAGGTGGAAGTGAACCTAGACTAACAACAATAATAATTTCACACAAACACAAATCCTCGTGCCCACTCTCTCTTTCTCTCTCACATCCACACAAGCACACATGTACAGTGGGGGAAAAAAGTATTTAGTCAGCCACCAATTGTGCAAGTTCTCCCACTTAAAAAGATGAGAGAAGCCTGTAATTTTCATCATAGGTACACGTCAACTATGACAGACAAAATGAGAAGAAAAAAAATCCAGAAAATCACATTGTAGGATTTTTAATGAATTTATTTGTAAATTATGGTGGAAAATAAGTATTTGGTCAATAACAAAAAAAATGCAATGCTTTGTTATATACCCTTTGTTGGCAATGACACAGGTCAAACGTTTTCTGTAAGTCTTCACAAGGTTTTCACACACTGTTGCTGGTATTTTGGCCCATTCCTCCATGCAGATCTCCTCTAGAGCAGTGATGTTTTGGGGCTGTCGCTGGGCAACACAGACTTTCAACTCCCTCCAAAGATTTTCTATGGGGTTGAGATCTGGAGACTGGCTAGGCCACTCCAGGACCTTGAAATGCTTCTTACGAAGCCACTCCTTCGTTGCCCGGGCGGTGTGTTTGGGATCATTGTCATGCTGAAAGACCCAGCCACGTTTCATCTTCAATGCCCTTGCTGATGGAAGGAGGTTTTCACTCAAAATCTCACGATACATGGCCCCATTCATTCTTTTTTTTTACACGGATCAGTCGTCCTGGTCCCTTTGCAGAAAAACAGCCCCAAAGCATGATGTTTCCACCCCCATGCTTCACATTAGGTATGGTGTTCTTTGGATGCAACTCAGCATTATTTGTCCTCCAAACACGACGAGTTAAGGTTTTACCAAAAAGTTATATTTTGGTTTCATCTGACCATATGACATTCTCCCAATCCTCTTCTGGATCATCCAAATGCACTCTAGCAAACTTCAGACGGGCCTGGACATGTACTGGCTTAAGCAGGGGGACACGACTGGCACTGCAGGATTTGAGTCCCTGGCGGCGTAGTGTGTTACTGATGGTAGGCTTTGTTACTTTGGTCCCAGCTCTCTGCAGGTCATTCACTAGGTCCCCCCGTGTGGTTCTGGTATTTTTGCTCACCGTTCTTGTGATCATTTTGACCCCACGGGGTGAGATCTTGCGTGGAGCCCCAGATCAAGGGAGATTATCAGTGGTATTGTATTTCTTCCATTTCCTAATAATTGCTCCCAGTTGATTTCTTCAAACCAAGCTGCTTACCTATTGCAGATTCAGTCTTCCCAGCCTGGTGCAGGTCTACAATTTTGTTTCTGGTGTCCTTTGACAGCTCTTTGGTCTTGGCCATAGTGGAGTTTGGAGTGTGACTGTTTGAGGTTGTGGACAGGTGTCTTTTATACTGATAACAAGTTCAAACAGGTGCCATTAATACAGGTAAGGAGTGGAGGACAGAGGAGCCTCTTAAAGAAGAAGTTACAGGTCCACCATAATTTGCAAATAAATTCATTAAAAATCCTACAATGTGATTTTCTGGAGAAAAAAAATCTCAATTTGTCTGTCATAGTTGACGTGTACCTATGATGAAAATTACAGGCCTCTCTCATCTTTTTAAGTGGGAGAACTTGCACAATTGGTGGCTGACTATAAACTTTTTTTCACCACTGTACACACGTACACACACAGACACACCACACACACACACACACACAGCCCATGGCACCATTTTAAACGGAGGTGTGACATGTAGAAAGGAGACCATCAGGCTTCCAGCTCTTGGCATGCCTGTTAACAGGCCTTGCATACTAAAGAGGCTAAAGCAAACACACACAGTCAGACAAGCTGTGCTCACTCAAGCCTGGGATTAAGCACCGTCAGACTCCCACCTCCTACACATGCCAGAGCTCCGATTACGGTTTCCTCATCGTTCATTTACTAACGGCTTGGCCTGAAATGATAGAGTCCTCATACCGTAACGTTTCCGCAACATCACAAACACGATGCTATCTTCAGCTTCTGCTCAGACAGACAGTGAGTCACCACAAACTAAGCTATAGTCTCATCATCTCCCACTGACTGACTGACTATGGTTTCTAGCACATTGTCTCTAGATTACATGCTTTCTGAAGCAGACAGACACAGACTGGGCTGGACACAGTGCATTGGGTATCCTGTTCATTTTCACCTAATGACAAACAAAATGAAACCCCATTTGGATGAATAGTGGCAGAGAGTGGGAGCACCAATGAGCAAGTTGCTGTGTTTTATTGTTTATGTCTCCGTTGATTTGCTGAAACAAAGACCTTTGTTGTGTTCTCTGGGTTCTCTGTGGTCAGGGCTGTATTGAAGTAAATGTGTGCCAATGCGATCTTAAACCTAATTTGGCACAAATGTAATTCCATTGGGGAGTTTAGAGTGGCTGGCTATTATTTGGTTCAGATTGCCACCACAAATTGAGGAAATCAAAAGGCAAAAGGAATACAGTACAATTTCAGTCCACAAGAGGGCAGCAGATCAAGAAGCAATAAGTATTTATGCCTGGTAATATCACTTCATACATGAAATAAAAAAACAAATTGTTTTGGTCACAGACACATAGAAAAAGGGAATATATGACTTACGTCATTATAGAAGCAGATTATTGTTGATAGAGACAACACACACACACCATGATAACGTAGCAGGAAGGTTTTCTTAAAGAAGTAAAAACATGGAGTAGAAAACACAAATTAATTTCAAACCTGCATGCTAAATGACTCTTATCCTGCTCCCCCCTGCCAAAACCCAAATGCCACACCCCTGTTCTCCCTCGTGGTCTGCTCCACCCTGGTTGGCAGGAGCAGCAGAGCCCTGGATTACGCCATGCTGCAGGGGGAGCTGGAGGCACTGTGGTCTCCTCTGCACAGTGTGTCCTCTCTGCACCAACTGGGAAGGTCAGTGCTATGCAGCCAGCCAATCACCACCAAGGGGGCAGGTTTATGCTTGCACCAGATTGGACGCTGTCCCCAATCAATCAGTCAGTCACCCCGCCCCCCAGGTCTTGCCCACCTCTTTGGTTCACCCATGCTCCGTCAGTGCCAACGCCATGCCACTCACCACAAGCCCTTTCCTCCAAGCTAATTCGCTCACCCCAAAAAAGGAGTTCCATTGCCCAGCTTGGCACCTTCCATGCCAGGGGTACCCCATCTTTACCCAAGGCTCATCACAATCACATGACAAATGCAATGTCATGTCACTATCACTGTGTGCCAGCAAAGACCAAAATATGATATGCTCTCTTTTGGTAATCCAGTTCAGTATTTCTGAGCTGAACTTGGACAATTTCCCCTAATGCTCTTTGATATTGGCACCATGATGCGTGGAACAAGGCTTTACATATGCTTGACCTGTGTATCATTGGCTTTGCATTGTTTGGGTGCTATATGGGGAATATTATTGTAATGAGATGAAATGGGAGATATATTATTCACAGGTGTTATGATGGGGGCAGTGATGCTGACAGATGTTATGATGGGGCAGTGATGCTGACAGGTGTTATGATGGGGGCAGTGCAGCTGACAGATGTTATGATGGGGGCAGTGATGCTGACAGGCAATGTTCCCTCTAAACTGCACGCGATTTTGGCCGTGCAGCTCCTCCAGGACTGCCACGCAGAAGAAATGCCATGCCACGCAGAGATGCACGAGATTGAACTTCACTGAGTTCGCCTCATTAGTTTGAACTACAGTTGAAGTCGGAAGTTTACATACACCTTAACCAAATACATTTAAACTCAGTTTTTCACAATTCCTGACATTTAATCTTAGTAGAAATTCCCTGTCTTAGGTCAGTTTACATACACTCAATTAGTATTTGTTAGCATTGCCTTTAAATTGTTTAACTTGTGTCAAACGTTTCGGGTAGCCTTCCACAAGCTTCCCACAATAAATTGGGTGAATTTTGGCCCATTCCTCCTGACAGAGCTGGTATAACTGAGTCAGGTTTGTAGGCCTCCTTGCTCGCACACGCTTTTTCAGTTCTGTCCACAAACGTTCTATAGGATTGAGGTTAGGGCTATGTGATGGCCACTCCAATACCTTGACTTTGTTGTCCTTCAGCCATTTTGCCACAACTTTGGAAGTATGCTTGGGGTCATTGTCCATTCGGAAGACCCATTTGCGACTAAGCTTTAACTTCCTGACTGATGTCTTGAGATGTTGCTTCAATATATCCACATAATTTTCCTTCCTCATGATGCCATCTATTTTGTGAAGTACACCAGTCCCTCCTGCAGCAAAGCACCCCCACAGCATGATGCTGCCACCCCCGTGCTTCACGGTTGGGATGGTGTTCTTCGGCTTGCAAGCAACCCCATTTTTCCTCCAAACATAACGATGGTCATTATGGCCAAACAGTTCTATTTTTGTTTAATCAGATCAGAGGACATTTCTCCAAAAAGTACGATCTTTGTCCCAATGTGCAGTTGCAAACCGTAGTCTGCCTTTTTTATGGCGGTTTTGGAGCAGTGGCTTCTTCCTTGCTGAGCGGCCTTTCAGGTTATGTCCATATAGGACATGTTTTACTGTGGATATAGATACTTCTGTACCTGTTTCCTCCAGCATCTTCACAAGGTCCTTTGCTGTTTTTCTGGGATTGATTTGCACTTTTCGCACCAAAGTACGTTCATCTCTAGGAGACAGAACGTGTCTCCTTCCTGAGCGGTATGACGGCTGTGTGGTCCCATGGTGTTTATACTTGTGTACTATTGTTTGTACAGATGAACGTGGTACCTTCAGGCGTTTGGAAATTGCTCCCAAGGATGAACCAGACTTGTGGAGGTCTACATTTTTCTTTCTGAGATCTTGGCTAATTTCTTTTGATTTTCCCATGATGTCAAGCAAAGAGGCACTGAGTTTGAAGGTAGGCCTTGAAATACATCCACAGGTACACCTCCAATTGACTCAAATGATGTCAATTAGCCTATCAGAAGCTTCTAAAGCCATGACATAATTTTCTGGAATTTTCCAAGCTGTTTAAAGGCAGTCAACTTAGTGGATGTAAACTTCTGGAATTGTGATACAGTGAATTATAAGTGAAATAATCTATCTGTAAACAATTGTTGGAAAAATTACTTGTGTTATGCACAAAGTAGATGTCCTAACCGACTTGCCAAAACGATAGTTTGTTAACAAGACATTTGTGGAGTGGTTGAAAAACGAGTTTTAATGACTCCAACCTAAGTGTATGTAAACTTCCGACTTCAACCGTATATAGATCAATGTTTTTTCTGTGATCGAATCAACATTATATCAGCCCCTTTTCAATGCAACAAAACAAAACAAATCTAACTTTGCAAGATTGAGTCTGTGATTTTGTTGTAGGCAAAGCCAGAGCACAACGGAGTAGAATTCTATTGGCGGGGGTAGCCCACAAGCAGTCTTTTAATCACCCGCGAGTGAATGCGCTTTTCAGATCAGAGCGCAGAGCCGTGCGTGTGTACATTTGTTGATATTCTTTGCTAGTTAGCGAGTTATTAGCCCAGTTTTAAATAAGTATAGGTCAGCAATGGGGAGTTACTGCTTCCTACAAGAGCACAAAACGTATAGGCTACATTTCAAGCGCTCTTTGAAAAAACAGTCTGATAAAAAGCTTGTCTTAATTAAAGGGGCAGTGTTGTATTTTGAGACAGGCTTGAATATGCAAATATGCCAATAGGCAGAGGGGTAGCCTACATTGTCTAATTCTCTGTATGGTAATAATAATTAATTGTATTTTGTAAAGTGATTTCTTGCATCATACAACACAATACAATGCAATTTACAGTCACCTATTTTGCCCATGGTGTTACAGACCAAGTAAAAAATAATAAATTAATGTCAAGCCCTTCATAATGTAAAAACGTTTTTAAACATCTCATGCAATGTAGGCCTGCATTGAACACCACATATAGGCTACTGTAGACTATATCATAGAAATAAAAAGCTATTTCCACGTGTAAATGTTATGGGATTTGCTCCATTGGTTTTGTTGGTAGGCCTACATTATGCTCAAATAGCCACAATAGCCTATTGGCTACTGTCTAAAACTGTAAGGGTACAGCCTCAGTGTTCACTGTAAATTCTCACAACATTCAAGTTTCCGCTCACAAAACCTAAAAATTAGCTCAGTGCCCCAAAGAATTAGAGGGAACATTGCTGACAGGTGATGTGATGCTGACAGGTAATGAAAGGAACCAGGGATGAGAAGTGACCTAACCTGAATTTCTTTCTTTCACCTCTTATCTGCCCCTCCCCTCCTCTCTTCTCTACCTTTCTCAATTCCTCTTTCCTCTTCTCTCCCTCCTCTCCTCTTCTTTTCTCTGCTGCTTTCCTCCTCCCCTTTCGTCTGATCTTATCTCCTTCTCTCCTCTCCTCACATCAACTCTACCCTCCTCCTCTCCTTACATAAACTCTACCCTCCTCCTCTCCTCACATAAACTCTACCCTCCTCCTCTCCTCACATCAACTCTACCCTCCTCCTCTCCTCACATCAACTCTACCCTCCTCCTCTCCTTACATAAACTCTACCCTCCTCCTCTCCTCACATAAACTCTACCCTCCTCCTCTCCTCACATCAACTCTACCCTCCTCCTCTCCTCACATCAACTCTACCCTCCTCCTCTCCTTACATAAACTCTACCCTCCTCCTCTCCTCACATAAACTCTACCCTCCTCCTCTCCTCACATCAACTCTACCCTCCTCCTCTCCTCACATCAACTCTACCCTCCTCCTCTCCTTCTCTCCTCTCCTCACATCAACTCTACCCTCCTCCTCTCCTCTCCCTCCCCTCCTTCTCTCCTCATATCAACTCTACCCTCCTCCTCTCCTCTCCCTCCCCTCCTTCTCTCCTCACATCAACTCTACACTCCTTTTCTCCTTTCCTCTCTCTCCTCCCCTTCTCTCTGATCTCATCCCCTCTCACATCAACTCTCCTCCCCTCTTCTTCTCTCCTCCCAACCTCTCCTCCCCCTCTCCTCTCTTCCCCTGTTCCTCCTCCTCTCCTCTTCAGCTGTCTTCCTTCACTGCAAGAGCTGTCTACCAATCGTAGCCTGGACAACCTGGACTGTCTGGGGGGTCCGGTGAGGGGCTCCCTGTTCCCCCGCTGGGACGATGAGGACTTCAACCAGGGAGGCGGCTGCAGCACCCTGGGGAGGAGCAGCTGCATGGGCCAGGTCAGAGGTCACCAGGGATGGGGTCGTGGGGTACAACTGGCATGGGACTCATTTTTGTGTCGGAATAGTGAGACTGTACATAAAGAGGGAGATAGATGTAGACAGGCACAGAGAGGAGAGTGACTGAGACAAGGCTCAAACCCTGTTGCCAAATGACATGAGTCATCCTGAGTTGGGAGCATTACCACTACACCAGACTGTGGCATTTTAGACCATTTCATTGAACAGATTTTTATTTTTAGAGTGACCTATCACATAAACTCTCCACTCCTACACCTCAGTAGACTCTGTTCTAATGAGGTAGAAGAGTATGTATACACCGGAATCCCAACACAGGAAGACCCATTACCCTTCTACTGACAAGGTCACCATGGTGATAAAGAGTGCCTGGATCCTCTCTGATCTTTTACAAAAGGCCTGTCAACCTAAGCTTTACAGTCCATTAGTATATGTTTAGCATTTTGAACCCATCTTGGGGAATTTAAAACGTTTTATTCCGAAAATGTGTGTTGATTTACATGTAAATTAGTAGAAGAGTTATTTAGAGCTGCAAGATACAATGTTTATTATTACAACTCATTATTTCAGAAAGCCTTCCTGTGAGATTTTACTGTATATCAAACAAAAACAGTACAACAATGCAATTGAATAGACACATAGTGCTGTTATAAATATCCAGTACTATAGGACTTCTGGAACACAAACAGGTCTGGGACCAGGTTATAGATCTCAGGATCTCACTTTCTCTCTCTCGTTCTCTCTTTCTCTCTCTTTGTCTTTTGCTCGCTCTCTCTCTCTGTCACTACTCCCTGCTCTTTGATTTGTTACCCCTAAAGCATGCAACCGAGCCAACTCCATAAGTGACAACTCAAACACCATATTTATTACATCCCTGTCACTCCAACACTGTGTTAGGCTTGCATCTTAGTAAGCTTGGTCATGTCCCTCAGTCAAATCTCAGTCCTTCATTTGCACTGCTGCTCTAATCTAATTTCTCACCAATTTTATGCAAGTCAATCAAATGACTAGTGTTTATTTTTATTTTATTTTTTATTTCACCTTTATTTAACCAGGTAAGCCAGTTGAGAACAAGTTCTCATTTACAACTGCGACCTGGCCAAGATAAAGCAAAGCAGTGCGATAAAAACAACACAGAGTTACATATGGGTTAAAAAATCATAAAGTCAAAAATACAACAGAAAATATATATACAGTGTGTGCAAATGTAGCAAGTTATGGAGGTAAGGCAATAAATAGGCTATAGTGCAAAATAATTACAATAGTATTAACACTGGAATGCTAGATGTGCAAGAGATTATGTGCAAATAGAGATACTGGGGTGCAAAAGGTTGGGTGGGCTAATTTCAGATGGGCTGTGTACAGGTGCAGTGATCGGTAAGGTGCTCTGACAACTGATGCTTAAAGTTAGTGAGGGAGATAAGAGTCTCCAGCTTCAGAGATTTTTGCAATTCGTTCCAGTCATTGGCAGCAGAGAACTGGAAGGAATGGCGGCCAAAGGAGGTGTTGGCTTTGGGAATGACCAGTGAGATATACCTGCTGGAGCGCAGACTACGGGTGGGTGCTGCTATGGTGACCAATGAGCTAAGATAAGGCGGGGATTTGCCTAGCAGTGATTTATAGATGGCCTGGAGCCAGTGGGTTTGACGACGAACATGTAGTGAGGACCAGCCAACAAGAGCGTACAGGTCACAGTGGTGGGTAGCGTATGGGGCTTTGGAGACAAAACGGATGGCACTGTGATAGACTACATCCAATTTGCTGAGTAGAGTGTTGGAGGCTATTTTGTAAATGACATCGCCGAAGTCAAGGATCGGTAGGATAGTCAGTTTTACGAGGGCATGTTTGGCAGCATGAGTGAAGGAGGCTTTGTTGCGAAATAGGAAGCCGATTCTAGATTTAACTTTGGATTGGAGATTCTTTATGTGAGTCTGGAAGGAGAGTTTACAGTCTAACCAGACACCTAGGTATTTGTAGTTGTCCACATACTCTAGGTCAGACCCGTCAAGAGTGGTGATTCTAGTCGGGTGGGCGGGTGCCAGCAGCGTTCGATTGAAAAGCATGCATTTAGTTTTACTAGTGTTTAAGAGCAGTTGGAGGCTACTGAAGGAGTGTTGTATGGCATTGAAGCTCGTTTGGAGGTTTGCAGGCGTGTCAGTCATTTGAGAAACCAAGGCTATTTAGTCTGCCAATAAGAATGCGGTGGTTGACAGAGTCGAAAGCCTTGGCCAGGTCTATGAAGACGGCTGCACAGTACTGTCTATTATCAATCGCGGTTATAATATCATTTAGGACCTTGAGCGTGGCTGAAGTGCACCCATGACCAGCTCGGAAACCGGATTGCATAGCGGAGAAGGTACGGTGGTATTCGAAATGGTCGGTGATCTGTTTGTTAACTTGGCTTTCAAATACTTTCGAAAGGCAGGGCAGGATGGATATAGGTCTGTAGCAGTTTGGATCTAGAGTGTCACCCCCTTTGAAGAGGGGGATGACCGCGGCAGCTTTCCAATCTCTGGGGATCTCAGACGTTATGAAAGAGAGGTTGAACAGACTAGTAATAGGGGTTGCGACAATTTCGGCGGCTAGTTTTAGAAAGAAAGGGTCCAGATTGTCTAGCCCAGCTGATTTGTAGGGGTCCAGATTTTGCAGCTCTTTCAAAACGTCTGCGAAGAGAAGTTAAGACAGTTTTGATTAATATTATGAAAGTGACACTGAAACTAATTGGCAGTAAAAAGAACAATAAAAAAAAAACATTTAGCTTGTTAACTACCTTGGACTTTGACTATAAGTTGCTATAAGGAGCTGATTCGGGATCAGGACAAAGTGTTACTGCTGCACTTTGCTTTCCTCTCACCCAGCCTTAATACTGTAATGTGTCCTTTTGGCTGCATTTTATTGCATACCCACCAAATGTCACACAGGTGGAGCTAGCTCACTCCTCTAACAGATACTGTCAGCTGTGCTCTCCATGGCAGACCTGGCTGGGTTCAAATAGTATTAGAAATGTGAAAAACTCAGGGTGTTTGCTTCATACTGCCTGAAGTACCTGATGGGTGGGGTTGGCACATTTGGGACTATTCCGTTGGTTCCAATACGCTAGGTAAACTTGATTAAGCACAGTTAAAGTATTCGGGAAAAATCTAAAATACTACTTGAACCCAGGTCTAACGACCATGGACTATCTGGTCCCGGGACAAACCATGCATTTCTGTCCCTAGCTTGAAGCAGTAGCCATGCAACGCTGTCCCTCTCACTCTACCACTGCCACCCAGGCCAAGATGCCAACCAATGCCACTAGTGCCAACCTGCCTCTCTCCTTCCAGCTGCGGGACCTGGAGATGATTAGCCAACGCTACGAGGATAGCTGCTCTGAGTCGGCGTTCCGAGAATCCCACAGACTCTCGCGCTCCCATTCCCAGGCGGTGGAGCCTCCGGATCTACCAATGCCCACGTGCTTCCGATCCCGTAGCCATAGCTACCTGCGGGCCATCCAGGCCGGATGTTCACAGGATGACGACACTGCTTCCATGGACTCGGATTCGCCGCCGCCGACCGCCACTACCGTTCGCACCTATAGCACCAGCACTGGTGAGTAGGCTTACCTACTGATGCTGATCTAAGGTCAGTTTTGCACTTTAACCTGCTAATGGTTGAGCCTTGCATTAGGGAGCTGGGTATTAGGTTAAGCTGATTCTAGATCTGTGCCAATGGGCAATTTAGCTGGATTTTTATTGTTCTTGCATTGCCGACAATGAACCCGCAAGTAAGCATTTCGTTGGACGATGTGGCGTATACCATGTGTGTCCCGTACATTAATATAATTTAAAACTTGAAGAGAGTGAAAGAGCCTGTTTTGGATTATGCAACGTACCCTACCATGTCGCTGATGAAATTATATTCCTGAATTAAGTTTTGTGTTATTGGTTTGTGGCTGCAAACTGTAATGCTGTGTGAAGAGAATTGTGAAAAGTGGTGTTAAGAGAATTGTGAAAAGTGATGTAATCTTATGGGTCGAGATTGACAGAGATTGACCTGGTTATTGGTTATGTTTGTGTATATAATTATACATGTGAGCTCTCCCTCTCTCTCTGTTTGAATGAGGTTTAACCAATAGAACTCTACATTAATCATTTCTTCTTGGCTAGCGGCGCTGTTGACCGTTTTCGCCACGCCACTTGACCCGGTTTAAAGATACCGTTTCCTGGACAAAAGCTTGCTGCTACTATTTATCGTCTTTGACAGATACTGTTTCGACTTTGGCTGTTTGGAAGTCAACAGCTCCTGCAATGTTGTTTTGATTTTAAAAAAATGCTTTTTTCTTCTGACAGGCTACGAGGGTAAGTGTTTGGTGCCAATAATGTGACTTTTATGGAAATATCTATCCATCTATCCGAATCGGTTCTCATTGTAAATCCTGAACAGTTTTGCAATCTATATTGTTCGAGAATGTGACGCAAGGGATAGGCTACTGTATGGATGCATTACTGTAGCCGCTGCTATTAGATTTTGAAAGTAAACCTGCCGCGAGGACACAGTTTTCAGAGGTATAATAAGAACGGTTGAGTTTCGGAATATTTGGCCACTGTCTATAGATGCGCAATCATCGGAAATCGACATCAGAGCGCGCGCGATGTAGCCTAATGTAAAGTCAGGTTTAATTCACTATTGTGTGCGAAAGGCGGATCATATTGTATTTAACTGTAAGTCGCTCTGGATAAGAGCGTCTGCTAAATGAAAATGTACCATTTATTTTGTTTTTGTGTAGGCTATTACCAATAAAGTATCGATGTTTATCTGAGCAACTTCATTCTACATTTCTGTGCAAATAGCCTGCCCTATAGCTAAGGAGATCAATTCTCATTGCCAACGAAGCAACCTCACTTTTAATGTAGGCTATTGGTTATGTAAGCTATACAAATAAAATTGACATAATGTCTATATCACCCTGAACCAGTGAAATGAAATATGTTAGTCACAAGGTAAGACCAGGTAAGACTGACTGTGGGAATTGTGTGCCATATTACAATTTGTTTGTTGTTTAGTATCGTTGTTGCCATAGAGCAGGGTTTCCCAAAAATGGTCCTGGGTCCACGTTTTGGTTTTTGCCTTAACACTTTAACACTACACAGCTGATTCAAATAACCAATTCATCATCAAAAGTGTTGATTATTTGAATCAGCTGTGTAGTGTTAAGGCAGTGTTTCCCAAACTCTGTCCTCGGGACCCCAAGGGATGCCCATTTTGGTTTTTACCCTAGCACTATACAGCTGATTCAAATAATCAAAGCTTGATGATTAGTTGATTATTTGAATCAGCTGTGTAGTGCTAGGGCAAAAACCAAAACTTGCACTCCTTGGGCTCCCCAGGACCGAGTTTGGGAAACCCTGCCGTAGAGGACTATCAGCACAATAGAAAGAAACCACCTAATGCGGTTTACAATGGGTCATTCACTTTCACATATGAATTTACTCCTGACATGTTTAGGCAGCTCCTCCACCCAACGTTTCTGTTCTCCCTCCCTCCCTCAATCCTTAGTTACAGATCAGATGCCTGCCCTGAGGGCCATATTGACCACTACTTTCCCCCCTCAAGTGTTTTTATTGCTTATGGGCTTGTATGGGTCTCTCTCTGCCACTATGGTATTATTTCGGGGACCCACCCCATCACCATGTAAAGCTTACTAGAGTGCTCTACTGCTGAAATCAGGAGTACTGTTGTTATTTACATTACATTTACATCATTTAGCAGGCGCTCTTATCCAGAGCGACTTACAAATTGGTGCATTCACCTTATGATAGCCAGTGGGACAACAACTTTACTATTTTTTTATTATTATTATATATACATATATATGTTTTTTTTTTTTTTTGTGGGGGTGGGGTAGGGGGGGTAGAAGGATTACTTTTATACTATCCCAGGTATTCCTTAAAGAGGTAGGGTTTCAAGTGTCTCCAGAAGGTGGTCAGTGACTCCGCTGTCCTGGCGTCGTGAGGGAGCTTGTTCCACCACCATTGGGGTGCCAGAGCAGTGAACAGTTTTGACTGGGCTGAGTGGGAACTGTGCTTCCGCAGAGGTAGGGGGACCAGCAGGCCAGAGGTGTAAGAACGCAATGTCCTCGTTTGGGTGTAGGGACTGATCAGAGCCTGAAGGTAAGGAGGTGCTGTTCCCCTCACAGCTCCGTAGGCAAGCACCATGGTCTTGTAGCAGATGCGAGCTTCAACTGGAAGCCAGTCGAGTGTGCGGAGGAGCGGGGTGATGTGAGAGTACTTGGGAAGGTTGAACACCAGACGGGCTGCAGCGTTCTGGATAAGTTGTAGGGGTTTAATGGCACAGGCAGGGAGCCCAGCCAACAGCGAGTTGCAGTAATCCAGACGGGAGATGCCTGGATTAGGACCTGTGCCGCTTCCTGTGTAAGGTAGGGTCGTGCTCTGCGAATGTTGTAGAGCATGAACCTACAGGATCGGGTCACCGCTTTGATGTTAGCGGAGAACGACAGGGTGTTGTCCAGGGTCACGCCAAGGTTCTTTGCACTCTGGGAGGAGGACACAACAGAGTTGTCAACCGTAATGGCGAGATCATGGAGCGGGCAGTCCTTCCCCGGGAGGAAGAGCAGCTCCGTCTTGCCGAGGTTCAGCTTGAGGTGGTGATCCGACATCCACACTGATATGTCTGCCAGACATGCAGAGATGCGATTCGCCACCTGGTTATCAGAAGGGGGAAAGTTATGACCATGTTATGACTATTTGGGTGCCCATGCAAGGACTAGTGCCCCCTGCAATGGGAGGCTGGGTAAGTGAGGTTCTGTGTTAGCCATGGGATGAGTGGGAGATTACGAGAGGGCAACCAAATCATACATTAAAGACTGTTCTGTTAAGGAATCTCCCAGGTGACTAGAATAGAATATAAAGACATGCTTTAAAGAGCAGCTGAGCATTTTGAGGGCACTCCAAACTGACACTCCAAGTCCACAATACTTGCACCGACCATCATCCTGCCACTTGCAACGAATTGTCATTCAAGATAAATTCACATAATTATAGGATCTTCTCACTCTGTCAACAGAGTGGCGTACACCTTCTAAAGTAGCGGTGGCACCTGCCAAGTTCTACCCCTTTGGCCTAGTGGAAGGAACAATCACACTCCATCATGGGAGGCAGATTCCAGGATGAAAGCTCAACAGCTCTCCCAGAAAATGGCTCATTACTGTAATTAGTGTAATATAGGGATGAGCACATATACTCTGTGTACTCGGTTAAAGAGCATATTTGGTCCCTCTTATTAGCCACTTCCCCTCTTCTGCTCTCTATGCTAATCTGTTTCCATGTGGACGGAGGAGATCTGGAGTAACATCTTCTAAATATGTGTATGAGACCAATAAAATTAGATTTATTTTGGATTTGATATGAGACAGCAATGCTCAGGAAACTAAATACCCACTGGGCAAAAACTGGTTTAATCAACGTTGTTTCCATGTCATTTCAACCCCAAAAAATTTATGTGATGACGAATCAATGTGGAAAACTGATTGGATTTGCATAAAATCATCAACGTAAGGGATTTTATTTATTTTTTTCACCCAACTTTTAACCTAAATCCAAAGACAGGGTGACATTTTTGGTTGATTTCACATTGAATTCATATTAGTTGACAACTCAACCAAATGTAAATCAAAACTAGACGTTGAACTGACGTGCCCAGTGGGGAGAGCTTGGCACTAAATAGTTGCGTTCTTCACTTACATTCTAAATAAATGTTTTACATACTTTGGTCTTTTAAAGCCCTTTAATGGAGTTCCATCACCAACAGTGATGTAGGTTGTGGGAATGTGGTTGGCCAATTTCCCTTTTCCAGAAGCTTCTCATAGCTAACTGTAGAACCCTAATAACGGGACACACTCACTCGACTGTGGTGAATGGAGAGTAAATTGTAGTTTTCAGTGATTTAAATAGTGGTCCAGTTACCGAAGGGAGCCAAGAAACTGCAGTGTGTAATTTTCCTGACTCTAGCCCTGCCTAGCATAGCGAAGAGCTAGTGAGCTACACACTCGGCAGTGAAAGGACTAAGGATGACTCATTCACACCCATGAGCTCATAATGCCACACTAAAACCTAGGTGTTAGCGGAGAGATCAGCTGTAGCTATGTGGGTGTGATCTATGATCCATGAGATCATACCATTCCAAACGGCCATCCTCCTCAACTCCTCCCAACACACCTCTGGAGATCAGCTATAGGGACTTTCTCAGCCTCATGCTGTGTTCAGTCGGTATAAACACAACACAGAATTCACAGGACTGACAGGGGTTAATTGGTGCTTTTCAGGCCCCAAGTTTCAATAGTTTTTCTGCATTTCGTGGACTTTGTCGACAACAATGTCGACCTTGCTTAGAGTAGCAGCTGAATGTCTGGCTTTGGTTGAAGCAAGCCTTGTGAATTCTAGAGGAAAAGTGTGCTTCGTGAGTTAGCTTGTGGCTAATGTGGTCACACTGAAACAATAGTCTTTTAGGTCTGTTTTACTGTGGGCAGACGAAATTGAAAAGAGGTTGGGGAGTTCATTTGGCCACTGAATGGGCTGCAGTCCTTAAGGGAAGGTAGCCAAACCACCAATACCAGGTCCAAATCCTTTATATTCTGTGGAGAGATTACAAGCGGCAATTCCAAGATGGCGGATAAGCAGAAGCAAGTTAGGTTCTGGGTTGCTAGAATCAGGAGGGCAGGCACCTAATTTGTGTCACGACTTCCGCAGAGGCTGCCTTCCCTCCTTGTTCGGGCAGGTTTCAGCATTCTTCGTCACCGGCCTACTAGCTGCCGCCGATCCATTTATCATCACTCCACTTGTCTTGTCTAATTAATCACACACACCTGGTTCTTATCCCCAATTAGTCATTGTATAAGTGTTCCCTCTGCTTCCTTGTCTGTGTGGGTGATTGTTTGTAGTGAGCTGTGTGTAGCTCGGTTGAGCTACCCTTACCTTGTTGTTGTCAGGGTAGATATTTCCCCTGTGCCTGAGTTTTGTTGTCGCATGCTTGCGCAACTGTTTATCGACAGAATAAACTATTTGGATGCGTATTACTCTCCTGCGCCTGACTCCTTCTATCACACGCATCACAGAATTACCCACCCGCTATGGAGTCAGCGGGAGAAGAGCGCATGCCTGGAGTCATGGCACGGGTCCAGGAGTACTCCACGATGCTGGCCAGCTTGGGGGAAGCGATGGATCGGGTTCTTCAGGTAGTCCAACGCCTGGAGAGGAGCAGACCCGATCTGTCGAGACCAGCTGGCCAACCGGATCCAGCCACCTACACCCCAGCACCGGGAGGGATCCAGATATCCCGACCACGGGCGTTTGAGGGGACAGCGGTGTTGTGCCAGGGATTCCTCCTCCAATTGGAGCTTTACTTCGCCAGCATCAGGCCGGCACCATCGGAGTGGAAGAAGGTGTCCGTCCTCGTTTCCTGCCTCTGTGGGAAAGCCCTGGAGTGGACCAACGCGGTGTGGAACGAAGGAGGAGCTGCGTTGGAGGACTACAGGGAGTTCGCTCGCCTCTTTTGGGCGGTATTTGACCACCTGCCCGAGAGGCGGGTGGTCCACCTGAGGCAGGGGACGAGGACCGCGCAGGACTTCACGTTGGAGTTCCGGACGCTAGCAGCGGGGTCCGGGTGGAACGAGCGGGCCCTGATCGACCATTTCCGGTGCCATCTGCGGGAGGACGTCCTACGGGAGCTAGCCTGCCGGGACACCATGTTGTCCTTCGATAAACTGTTGGACAACCTGCTGGCAGCCAGAGGACGTCCTGGTAGGGAAGACTCGGACCTCGAGCCGATGGAGCTGGGTGGAGCCGCCGGTCGAGAGAGCGGAGGAGGACAGCGACAGTGCCACTGGTGGCACAAAGAGACAATCCACCACACATCGTAGTCAATGTTTTTTTGGGCCTGGAGGCGGCAGGCAGGGTACTCACACATCACCCCAGGTATCTAACACCCACACTTGTTCAGAGCCCTCTGTTGTGCACTGTACCCTACCTATCCACTTTCCCGATCACATGGTAGTTCCCCAGTGTAAGGCGCTAGTCGATTCAGGCGCAGCTGGGAACTTTATGGATAAGGCATTCGCACGCCGTCAAGGCATTTCATTGGTTCCCCTCTCCATTCCACGTCCCCTCAGAGCACTCGCTAGTCGACCATTAGGGTCCGGATTTGTTACGGAAGTCACTATACCAGTCACCATGATCATTCAGGAGAATCATTTTGAGCAAGTGATATTTTTCGATTATTGAATCTCCTGCTTTCCCTGTGTCCAGATAGTACCTCCACCGTGCGCATTCCCCCCGAATACTGTGATCTGGCGCAAGCGTTCTCTAAAACGCAGGCGACTAAGTTACCACCTCACTGGGCGGGGGATTGCGCAATAAACCTCAGGGTAAACGCTGTACCTCCTAGGAGTCATATATACCCCCTGTCACAGGCAGAAACGGTGGCTATGGAGAAATATGTCACCGAGTCCCTGCGTCAAGGGTATATACGTCCCTCCACTTCATCCGCCTCCTCAAGTTTCTTCTTTGTGAAGAAGAAGGATGGAGGTCTGCGCCCGTGCATTGATTATCGACCACTGAACAGGGAGACAATCAGATATAGTTATCCTCTCCCCCTCATTCCTTCAGTGGTTGAATCGATGCATGGGGCGCGCTTCTTCACCAAATTGGATCTCAGGAGTGCGTACAACCTGGTGCGTATCCGAGAGGGAGATGAGTGGAAGACAGCATTCAGCACAACCACGGGGCATTATGAATACCTGGTGATGCCCTATGGTTTGATGAATGCTCCCTCAGTTTTCCAGTCCTTTGTGAACGAGGTGTTTTGGGACATGCTTGGTCGCGGTGTAGTGGTCTACATCGATGACATCCTGGTGTATTCCGCTACTCGCACTGAGCATGTGTCCCTGGTTCGCAAGGTGCTGGCCCGACTGTTGGAGAATGACCTTTATGCTAAGGCAGAGAAGTGTATGTTTTTCCAGCAGTCCATCTCCTTCCTTGGATACCGCATTTCCACCTCGGGAGGAGATGGAGGTAGATCGCATTTCAGCCGTGCTCAATTGGCCAACTCCAACCACTGTTAAGGAGGTGCAGCAATTCCTTGGCTTTGCCAACTACTATCGAAGGTTTATCCGGGGCTTTGGCAAGGTCGCAGCTCCCATCACATCCCTGTTGAAGGGTGGGCCGTCCCAGCTCCGCTGGTCTGCTGAGGCGGATCTGGCTCTCAGGATACTGCGGGGTCTGTTCACCTCAGCTCCGGTACTAGCCCACCCCGATCCATCACTACCGTTTGTAGTGGCGGTGGATGCGTCCGAGGTAGGGATGGGTGCTGTCCTATCCCAACGCTCGGGCACGCCACCCAAGCTCCGCCCCTGTGCCTTCTTCTCGAAGAAGCTCAGCCCGGCGGAGCAGAACTACGACGTTGGTGATCGGGAGCTGTTGGCTGTTGTCCGAGCTTTGACCGTGTGGAGGCATTGGCTCAAAGGGGCGAAACACCCTTTCCTCATCTGGACAGACCACCGTAACCTGGAGTACATCCGGGCAGCGAGGAGGCTGAATCCTCGCCAGGCCAGGTGGGCCCTATTCTTCACCCGGTTTGATTTTACATTGTCATACATTCCGGGTACGAAGAACGTGAAGGTAGACTCACTGTCCCGGCTGTATGACACAGAGGAGAGGCCCAGAGACAACACCCCGGCCTCCCGCATTGTGGCGCTGGTAGTATGGGCGATGGATGCGGATATAGAGCAGGCATTACGCACAGATCCATCTCCACCGCAGTGTCCAGCTGGGCTGCAGTACGTGCCTGCTCTTATCCGTGATCGTCTGAGCTTCTGGGCACACACGTCACCCTCCTCTGGTCACCCAGGTATCAGTCGTACAGTGCGCTGCCTGAGCGGAAAGTACTGGTGGCCTACCTTGGCTAAGGACGTGAGGGTGTGTGTCTCCTCCTGCTCGGTGTGTGCCCAGAGTAAGGCACCTAGGCACCTCCCAGCGGGTAAGCTACAACCATTACCAGTTCCACAACGACCATGGTCTCACCTTAGCATTGCTTTACTGACTGATCTTCCCCTCTCCCAAGCTAACACCACCATCCTGGTCGTTGTGGACCGCTTCTCAAAGTCCTTCCACCTCCTTCCTCTGCCCGGTCTCCCCACGGCCCTGCAGACTGCGGAGGCCCTGTTTACTCACGTCTTCCGGCACTACGGGGTACCAGAGGGTATAGTGTGTGACCAAGGTCCCCAGTTCACGTCCAAGTTCTGGAGGGCGTTCATGGAATTTCTGGGGGTCTCGGTCAGCCTGACCTCTGGGTTCCACCCCGAGAGTAATGGGCAGGTGGAACGGGTAAATCAGGACGTGGGTAGGTTCCTGCGGTCCTACTGCCAGGACTGGCTGGGGGAGTGGTCTGTGTTCTTGCCATGGGCAGAATATGCCCAGAACTCTCTCCACCACTCCTCCACTAACCTAACGCCTTTCCAGTGTGTTCTAGGGTCCTGCGGTGGATGACTGGTTTCGGCGCGCGGAGGAGACGTGGGATGCTGCCCACGTTCACCTCCAATGCACCGTGCATCGTCAGAAGGCCAACGCTGACAACCACCGCAGTGAGGCCCCCGTCTTTGTCCCGGGGGATCGGTTCTGGCTCTCGACCTGGAATCTGCCCCTCCGCCTGCCCTGCTGGAAGCTGAACCCCCTGATTACCGTATTAACCCCTCGTTTAATGTTTATCTCCTCAGGCCGGTGGTAGCTGGTCCGCTCCAGGAGTCTGAGGTGCGGGATGTCCCTCCACCTCCTCTGGACATCGAGGGGGCCCCGGCGTACTCGTTCCGTTCCATCCTGGATTCGAGGCGTCGAGTGGGGGGCCTTCAGTACCTCGTGGAGTGGGAGGGGTACGGTCCGGAGGAAAGGTGCTGGGTCCCAGTGAGTGATATCCTCGATCCCTCCATGTTACGGGATTTCCACTGTCGCCATCCGGGGGTACTGTCACGACTTCCGCCGAGGCTGCCTCCCCTCCTTGTTCGGGCAGGTTTCGGCGTTCGTCGTCACCGGCTTACTAGCTGCTGCCGATCCATTTATCATCACTCCACTTGTCTTGTCTAATTAATCAGACACACCTGATTCTTATCCCCAATTAGTCATTGTATAAGTGTTCCCTCTGCTTCCTTGTCTGTGTGGGTGATTGTTTGTAGTGAGCTGTGTGTAGCTCGGTTGAGCTACCCTTACCTTGTTGTTGCCAGGGTAGATATTTCCCCTGTGCCTGAGTTGTGTTGTCACATGCTTGCGCAACTGTTTATCGACAGAATAAACTCTTTGGATGCGTATTACTCTCCTGTGCCTGACTCCTTCTATCACACGCATCACAATTTGTCTGTCCATTGTCCCTAATTGGCCAATCCCATTCCTATCTATGGTACATTTCCCATAAATTAGCATAGCGAACCAATACCATTTGTTATGTTCATTTTTGTTTTCTTTTATGTAGTAATTGGCGAGAGACCTACTACTAAGCACTTTTCTTGGAAAATGCTTAGCGAAATGTACAGTGGGGAAAAAAAACGTATTTAGTCAGCCAACAATTGTGTAAGTTCTCCCACTTAAAAAGATGAGAGGCCTGTAATTTTCATCATAGGTACACGTCAACTATGACAGACAAATTGAGAAAAAAGAATCCAGAAAATCACATTGTAGGATTTTTTATGAATTTATTTGCAAATTATGGTGGAAAATAAGTATTTGGTCAATAACAAAAGTTTCTCAATACTTTGTTATATACCCCTTGTTGGCAATGACACAGGTCAAACGTTTTCTGTAAGTCTTCACAAGGTTTTCACACACTGTTGCTGGTATTTTGGCCCATTCCTCCATGCAGATCTCCTCTAGAGCAGTGATGTTTTGGGGCTGTCGCTGGGCAACACAGACTTTCAACTCCCTCCAAAGATTTTCTATGGGGTTGAGATCTGGAGACTGGCTAGGCCACTCCAGGACCTTGAAATGCTTCTTACGAAGCCACTCCTTCGTTGCCCGGGAGGTGTGTTTGGGATCATTGTCATGCTAAAAGACCAGGCCACGTTTCATCTTCAATGCCCTTGCTGACGGAAGGAGGTTTTCACTCAAAATCTCACGATACATGGCCCCATTCATTCTTTCCTTTACACGGATCAGTCGTCCTGGTCCCTTTGCAGAAAAACAGCCCCAAAGCATGAAGTTTCCACCCCCATGCTTCACAGTAGGTATGGTGTTCTTTGGATGCAACTCAGCATTCTTTGTCCTCCAAACACGATGAGTTGAGTTTTTACCAAAAAGTTATATTTTGGTTTCATCTGACCATATGACATTCTCACAATCCTCTTCTGGATCATCCAAATGCACTATAGCAAACATCAGACGGGCCTGGACATGTACTGGCTTAAGCAGGGGGACACGTCTGGCACTGCAGGATTTGAGTCCCTGGCGGAGTAGTGTGTTACTGATGGTAGGCTTTGTTACTTTGGTCCCAGCTCTCTGCAGGTCATTCACTAGGTCCCCCCGTGTGGTTCTGGGATTTTTGCTCACCGTTCTTGTGATCATTTTGACCCCACGGGGTGAGATCTTGCGTGGAGCCCCAGATCGAGGGAGATTATCAGTGGTCTTGTATGTCTTCCATTTCCTAATAATTGCTCCCACAGTTGATTTCTTAAAACCAAGCTGCTTACCTATTGCAGATTCAGTCTTCCCAGCCTGGTGCAGGTCTACAATTTTGTTTCTGGTGTCCTTTGACAGCTCTTTGGTCTTGACCATAGTGGAGTTTGGAGTGTGACTGTTTGAGGTTGTGGACAGGTGTATTTTATACTGATAACAAGTTCAAACAGGTGCCATTAATACAGGTAACGAGTGGAGGACAGAGGAACCTCTTAAAGAAGAAGTTACAGGTCTGTGAGAGCCAGAAATCTTGCTTGTTTGTAGGTGACCAAATACTTATTTTCCACCATAATTTGCAAATAAATTCATTAAAAATCCTACAATGTGATTTTCTGGATTTTTTTTTCTCAATTTGTCTGTCATAGTTGACATGTACCTATGATGAAAATGACAGGCCTCTCTCATCTTTTTAAGTGGGAGAACTTGCACAATTGGTGGCTGACTAAATACTTTTTTTCCCCACTGTATCTCCAATGGTTGGGATTGTACTTTATGGTTGTGAGTGAGTGGAGTCGTTTGGACACTACCTATGTTCAGTTATGGGTTTTTTCTTCAAATCAAGCTGTCCCTGACCTCCAGTTCACTCTGGGGAAGCAGGATAAACGGCAATACTAAATACAAGCTGCTGATATGCCTCTGCCCCTTTATGTTGCTGGTGCCACGGCATCTGTCCGTTTCTTTTAACCACTAATGACTAGTGAAAGCTTTGGCACCACCATCGACAGAGAGAAGGCCTTGTCCCACTTAGTATGTTTATCCCCCTGGCCCATAAATTTTTGTTGTAATGACAGTGTGTAAATCATTAGTAAGGTGACACCCTCTCCCTCCGACACCCCCGAACTGACGAGCAGGTGTTAAATCTGTGCCCCATCGCCAGCGGAGGCAGCTGCGCAGAAAAAACATGGCCACCTTTTCGCCACCTTTTCGGCAGTGTCATCTCCCTCATGTAATAACCATCAGGCTGTCAATGGCCCTGTAATAATCTCCTCTCCTTTTTTTGTTTGCGTCGCCAGTTCTTCTTGGGAGCCTGAGGAGCGAGATCTAGTGGGGGAGAGAGAGAAAGTGATATTTGTTTTAGTATAATGTTTTGTCATTAGTTTTGCTGGGGAATCTGCTGTTCATTATCATGTATGCTTATTGCCTGTCATTTGTTCTTTATGTAAGAATGTGCTTGTATCAGTGTGAAAGTTGCCTCTCAGCTGAACAGTAAGTCATTTGTAAACAGACATGTAAAATGACTTGTCATGACAACTATCCTGCTTAGTTTGCATCAGGAGGTTGCCTTGCAGTTGGACAGTTTAAGGGGCCACATGGTTGAGTTAGCGTCTGTCCATTATACAGCATTGTTTACACTTCCAAACAACTCATGGCGAACTAGTCCCACAAGTGGACAGCTTGACCAGTGTCCAGATGGCAGGATAAGACCAGACCATTGTCCCCTCTCACATTCCACTCAGAGTAAACACTTTGAATAAAGCTCTGGGTTGTTGTTGTGGTTGCATTCCTTCTGGTTAAGTCAGAACAGCTACTCCTGTTTAATAGGATTGCACTTCGGTGGTGGCAGCCAACAACGAGTACAGCCTGAGCTTCATTAAGCAGGAACAGTATTTAGATTGACTGTTTGCCTTAAACTGCTTTGCAGATGGGTTCTGTAAACGAGCTTTGTCAGCATCACAATTCTGTACATTACTGGTGGAAGGATTAGTTGCGTTATCGCAGTCATCACACACTGGGCTGTCTATGTTGTGTGTAAGTGATTAGGCGTAACAGCCAGAATTTGGAGGGATATGTACTCTGGAGACCTGCACTCTCTTGCGCTATCCATAGAAGAACACACATTCTACATTTCATTGACATTTAAAGGGAACTTCCACCCCAAAACTATCTTTGAAAAGTTACATGTCTTGAAAACTTGATTGCTGACTTGCAATATATTTTTGGGACTATATCAACAATGGACTAATAAAACAAATGCCAAAAGATAGTTTTTTGGGTGGAGTTTTCATTTAATTTAAGTGGCTTCCTTTCCTTCATCTTGACTGATCTTAAGACACAGGCTAGGGGAAAGCAATATGTGAGGATGCCTTCCAGGAATTAGCTTTCACCTGTCCATTTATGGAATGGCAGGTTCAAATGGCCCAAAGAAGACACCTAAAAATCTACTTTAAACTATTGAGATGCATCTTTTGTTTGCCTTCTCTAGATGTTTCCTCTCCTGTATCCAGAGCTAATGCCTTCAGAAAGTATTCACACCCCTTTACTTTTTCCACATTTTGTTGTGTTACATCCTGAATTTAAAATGGAATAAATTGAGATTTTTTGTTACTGGCCTACACAATACCCCATAATGTCAAAGTGGAATTATGTTTTTAGAAATTTTTACAATTTAATAAAAAATTACAAGCTGAAATGATAAGTATTCAACCGCTTTGTTATGGCAAGCCTAAATAAGTTCAGGAGTAAACATTTACTTAACAAGTCACATAAGAAGTTTCATGGACTCACTGTGTGTGCAATAATAGTGTTTTAACATTATTTTTGAATGACTACCTCATCTCTGTACCCCACACATACAATTATCTGTAAGGTCCCTCAGTTGAGCAGTGAATTTCAAACACAGATTCAACAACAAAGACCAGGGAGGTTTCCAATGTCTCGCAAAGAAGGGCACCTATTGGTAGATAGGTAAAAATTAAACAAGCAGACATTGAATATCCCTTTGAGAATGGTGAAGTTATTCATTACACTTTGGATGGTGTATCAATACACCCAATCACTACAAAGATACAGGAGTCGTTCCTAACTCAGTTGCCGGAGAGGAAGGAAACCGCTCAGGGATTTCACCATGAGGCCAATGGTGACATTAAAACAGTTACAGAGTTTAATGGCTGTGATAGGAAAAAACTGAGGATGGATCAACAACATTGGAGTTACTCCACAATACTATCCTAATTGACAGAGTGAAAAGAAGGAAGCCTTTACAAAATACAAATATTCAAAAACATGCATCCTGTTTGCAACAAGGCACTAAAGTAAAACTGCAACAAATGTGGCAAAGAAATTAACTTTATGTCCTGAAAACAAAGCTTTATGTTTGGGGCAAATCCAACACAACACATCACCGAGTACCATTCTCCATATTTTCAAGCATGGTGGTGGCTGCTATTCATATTCATGTTATGGGTATACATGTCATCGGCAAGGATTAGGGAGTTGTTGTTTTTTATGATAAAAATAAACAGAATATAGCCAAGCACAGGCAAAATCCTAGAGGAAAGCCTGCTTCAGTCTGCTTTTCAACAGACACTGGGAGACAAATTCACCTTTCAGCAGGACAATAACCTAAAACACAAGGCCAAATGTACACTGGAGTTGCTTACCAAGACGACATTTAATGTTCCTGAGTGGTCTAGTTACAGTTTTGACTGTCTAGCAATGATCAACAACCAACTTTGACAGATTTTGAAGAATTTTTAAAAGAATAATGTGCAAATATGGTACAATCCAGGTGTGCAAAACTCTTAGAGATTTACCCAGAAAGACTCACAGCTGTAATTGCTGCCAAAGGTGATTTTAACATGTATTTACTCAGGGGGTTGAATACTTATGTAAATGAGACATTTCTTTATTTCAAAACATTTGCAAAAATGTCCCTTTTTTTTCACTTTGTCATTATGGGGTATTTTGTGTAGATCGTTGACAAAACTTGACAATTAAATTCATTTGAATTCCACTTTGTAACACAACAAAATGTGGAAAAAGTCAAGGGGTGTGAATAGTTTCTGAAGGCACTGTAGGTTATAGCAGGCTAACCCAAATACTGTAGGACCTCAATAACCCTCTAACCCAAAATAAATAATCTCCTAGTCCTATGTAATCTGAGAAGAGGAGGTAATTTATGATTTTCCAGTTGTAAGAAAAGCTGATTTGATGGGTTCTCCACCCAAGGGTAAATTCTGTTTGGAATGATGCAAGCGTGCTATGACACTTGGAGCCCCATAGGGCAGGGAAGGTATCCAAACCCTGTCACACGCACACAGCCACACACACACACACAGTGCAGAATGGAATCTGGAACGGAGCCAGCATGTCACATAGCTGCCATTACGACGGCAAGCCCCTCCAGCCCAGGGAACATCTCTGTTATTAGAGGTGGCAGTGGTCACTGGTCCCCCTCCAGCCCAGGGAACATCTATGTTATTAGAGGTGGCAGGCAGGCAGTGGTCACTGGTCCCCCTATCAGCACCATCTTCCTCTGACGTGGCTGTCTGTTGGAAGCTATGGAATATAGTATATGTCTGGTACTGTATAGCATTAAACAGCAGGGAAACACTTTCCCTAATTTACAAGATTATTTATGTAATATAATCTTACTTAATTGCCTTGCAACAGCTGTATGCAGTTACTGTACACAGTGCTTACCTGTTCAAATACATTTTCTAAAACTTAAGTGCAAAAGTGGTAAGCATTGCATAAGATAATTTCTTTAATCACATAGATTATAATGTATTACCCAGGTATTTACTCTGGAATAGGGTCTTTGCAATATAAAGTGTGACCGACAGACCCATAATATGACACACTACCTAACTAACACGGAGGAACCAACCACTCACAGCAGTTGACATGGCAGTACATCTCCACAGCATGTGTTGCTTTCCTGATTGTCTTTAGAACATTACCCCTTGTTTTCTCCCAAAGCAGTTGGCCTTGCTGTAAGGCAGTCTGTGGTCATAGACTAGTGTGAGTGATTTATGGGGCGGGCAGAGCATTAGGACTCTTTCCTGGGGCCATATAGCCAGGTAGTTACTGGTTATGGTATCAGTGGTATGTCAATGAGGAGATGGATGACTGCATTGGAAAGATGAACTTATTCTCCTCCTTACACAAGCTCTGTACAGTTGTTGTTGTACGGTTGTAATGCTCTACTGTTGTGGGGAAAGAATATTGTTGTTGTTGCTCTACTGATGTGGGGATGGAATGTTGTTGTTGTTGTTGCTCTACTGTTGTGGGGATGGAATGTTGTTGTTGTTGTTGCTCTACTGTTGTGGCGAAGGAATGTTGTTGTTGTTGCTCTACTGTTGTGGCGAAGGAATGTTGCTGTTGCACTATTTGAACTAGATATGTGTGAGGTGAGGCAACGTGTAAAGTATGAGAGATAGGAGCAACTGGGTATAGTGTTGTTGTTGCTCATAATGATGGAAAGGTGAAGGCCAGAGATTTCCAAAGAGCATTCTTTATTCAGGGCTCAACCCGTCATGCTGGTGTGTTCATTGCCAATGTGATACCTAGGCTATCTATTTCAAACATTCTGTGTATTGTTGTTGCATTCCAAGTGAAGGCCCCATTTTCCTCTTGGCCTTGCTGTAGGGATTCATGCACCATTTGTGCAATAACTTTTTTTGCTCTGACCACTCTGTTAGCGGTGTGCCTTACATGTACTGTGAGAAGAGTAGGAAAGCTCTTCTCACTGTGCGACAAGGATGAGACGATTATAACCTTTGAGACAATATGAGACGATAACCAGGTATCCGAACGATATGGTACTGTAGTTTGTATTTTTATAGTAAGACTTAAGACTATTAATTAATTGTCTGTAGTTTTAGAGTTATACAATGCCTTACAGTTTCTAAGTGCTGCAGACTAGTTTAACTTTGAGACTAACCTTACCCATGTTGTAGCCTGCACTTTGACAGAGCAACGAGAGACAGCGCAAACATTAGCTTGCCGCTTTGCAGTGAGACGCGAGTGAGTTCATGTGAGCATATCATAAGGTGAGGCCGTGACACACACAGAGGCTATATGTCCTATAAAGCTATAAGTCCGTGGATCAAGCCCCACAACATATCTTTTGTTTTGAGTGTTTTCTTCCAAGCTCCCTCACATGTTTATGCCGCTCCTAGTGTTAAAAAAGCCCATGTCAAGTAGCTGAGATTTACAGCCATAGGGAGATATTACTAACATAACAATGTTGGTTTTAAAATACATATCTAAGGAAAGTCGAAGCTTGTACAGTTAGCCAAGGTGAAGTTATTTTGAAAAGAGCTGTCATAGTCGTACACGTTTCCTTTAGGCCAAGGGTGAAACATTTGGAAAATCGCCTCAGGGAATGTGCTAGAAGAAGGTCATGGCTATTAGCTATTTAGCTTTGTTCATGACTTATGACTGTTCACTTTTGGCTCAAATAGCCGATCACATGTTGCCTTCGTTGTCCAAAAAGTGACTGTGCCATGTCATGCCAGTGCTTGTTACAGGTAGCTGCAACTGCCTGTCATTGAGGATGTTCAACTCACTTTTCATATAATAAATATCTCTGGGTAGATAGAATTACACCAGGCTAAATTCATCTTCACTTTCAAATAGTATTATAATAAGGTAATTCGAGCCTGCACAACTTGACACACATCCAGAGCCATCTTAGGACACACCAAATGAATTTTTACTGGAAAGCAAAGTGTCCTCAGACAAAATCCATGTGATGTCAGCATGCGCATTGGTTACATTCATGTGGGCATTTTTCCTTTGCCAAACTCACCCCAAGCTCCAAAAATGCTAGCTCCCCCACTAAGCCTATGTCTTTACTAACCCTCCTCCAAAAGCCTGCTACGTATCCCCTCCCTCACCCTGACCCATGCTCAATAAGGAGTGGAAAACAAGGAAGCAAAGTTGTGTCAAAGCCATTATTTGGGCTACAGTAAACATTGGTGTTTTGGTGAGGCAGATGTCCTCTGTCAAAGGCAGCTACGCTAATTTTTAAACACTCAAAATAGATCCACCACAGAGTCGTCTGCAGCATGATGCTAGACTAATATTGTTTGACATTATTTGAGGCCAATTTTGAGTCAATGTTGTTGTCTGTCAGCTAGCCTATAATTTGAGAAGTCACTTCTCCAGTCCTGATATTAGATTTGAATACTGTCTTGGCACGGATTAGTCATTAGTGGAACAGGCTAATTATCGTCAGTTGACTCGGATTGTTTACAACGCTATGGAACAGGGTAATTGTCGTCAAGTGACTCGGATTGTTTACAACGCTATGGAACAGGCTAATTGTCGTCAAGTGACTCGGATTGTTTACAACGCTATGGAACAGGTTAATTGTCCTCAGTTGACTCGGATTGTTTACAATGACATTCCTGACCACCACTCGAGCTTGAGATCCTGGTTGCCCCTCTCTGCCCTATTAAGTCTAAAGATGGTGTCAGTTACAGCCTCCATTAAGTGTCAAGTAACGTTTCCATTGTAGAAATCTATTGTAGAGATCACACAGCAACCACTGCCTTTTTGTGAAGTGCACTCATCCCACTCTTATTTCACTAGTCTATGGACCATGAGGAAGACTTGACATGGGGTGATCAAAAGGCAACAGTGTCACTGACACTTTTTCCTGCATGGTGATTGACTGCGCCATTTTGGATCAGTTTCACCCCTTATCCCTGTCTGTGAAGAGCAAAAAATATTAATTGTACACAATGCGTGATCTTCATCACTGAATGCATTAGACCAGGGATGGGCAACTGGCTGCCCCCTTTTGTAGGCCCGCGGACCAATTTCATTATTATTTTTGTTGTTGGGGGAACTCAGTCAGGGTCTCAACTTACTGTTGAGAATCAGAATAGTAGAATACACAAGGTGCAATTTCGAAATTTGGTTGAGCATCAGCAGGCACTCAATTAGCCCATGTCAGCTACTTTTTTATATTTTTCTTTTAGATTGGTAAGTTAGTCTAGCGGCCAGCTATCTAAACTTGTAGTAAGCAATGGTCGAATTACCGACTGGGGTGGGACCACTTGATCATCAATTATCATTTAAAAAACTGCAATGGATGTGGGTACACAGACCCACTGCGGCCCCTCATGATGAGTTCCGTTTTTTTGTGGCCTCCACCCCCATCAAAGTTGCCCATACCTGCATTACATAGAGGCCATTTTATCAATTCAATTCAAAGGGGCTTTATTGGCATGGGAAACGTGTTTACATTGCCAAAGCAAGTGAAATGAACAGAAGTGAGAAGACACTAAACAACATCAACAAGAAAACTATTAGAATTTAACAGTAAATATTCCACTCAAAAAGGTTTCAAATATTCTCACCTAACCAGTCAAGCCTCTGCAACAGAGTACTCATTGTTCTCTACACATACACTATGAGGCAGGGTTACAGATAACAGAGTGAGACAGTGACTGTTTTGAAGTACTGGACTGGCGTTGTGTTCTGTGTCTGTAGTCTGCTTCAGTAAGAGGTTTAATGAAGGCTACTTGTATTCCAACATGTGGTGAGTGGGCACTTCAATCATAATGAAGTCATTTTATCTCACAAGACCTGAAAGTGTGCTTTATGCACAGAACCAGACTATATGTACACAATGGCCACAAGTGTACATAAGTGACCGTAAGACATTGTGAAATGTTGCTGGAAAAGCATACAGTGAGGGGAAAAAAGTATTTGATCCCCTGCTGATTTTGTACGTTTGCCCACTGACAAAGAAATTATCAGTCTATAATTTTAATGGTAGGTTTATTTGAACAGTGAGAGACAGAATAACAAAACAAAAATCCAGAAGAACGCATGTCAAAAATTGTATACATTGATTTGCATTTTAATGAGGGAAATAAGTATTTGAACCCCTCTCAATCAGAAAGATTTCTGGCTCCCAGATTAGGAGCACACTCTTAAAGGGAGCTCTCCACCAAACTCTCCACCATGGCCAAGACCAAAGAGCTCTCCAAGGATGTCAGGGACAAGATTGTAGACCTACACAAGGCTGGAATGGGCTACAAGACCATCGCCAAGCAGCTTGGTGAGAAGGTGACAACAGTTGGTGCGATTATTCGCAAATGGAAGAAACACAAAATAACTGTCAATCTCCCTCGGCCTGGGGCTCCATGCAAGATCTCACCTCGTGGAGTTGCAATGGTCATGAGAACGGTGAGGAATCAGCGCAGAACTACACGGGAGGATCTTGTCAATGATCTCAAGGCAGCTGGGACCATAGTCACCAAGAAAACAATTGGTAACACACTACGCCGTGAAGGACTGAAATCCTGCAGCGCCCGCAAGGTCCCCCTGCTCAAGAAAGCACATATACAGGCCCGTCTGAAGTTTGCCAATAAACATCTGAATGATTCAGAAGAGAACTGGGTGAAAGTGTTGTGGTCAGATGAGACCAAAATCGAGCTCTTTGGCATCAACTCAACTCGCCGTGTTTGGAGGAGGAGGAATGCTGCCTATGACCCCAAGAACACCATCCCCACCGTCAAACATGGAGGTGGAAACATTATGCTTTGGGGGTGTTTTTCTGCTAAGGGGACAGGACAACTTCACCTAATCAAAGGGTCGATGGACGGGGCCATGTACCGTCAAATCTTGGGTGAGAACCTCCTTCCCTCAGCCAGGGCATTGAAAATGGGTCGTGGATGGGTATTCCAGCATGACAATGACCCAAAACACACGGCCAAGGCAACAAAGGAGTGGCTCAAGAAGAAACACATTAAGGTCCTGGAGTGGCCTAGCCAGTCTCCAGACCTTAATCCCATAGAAAATCTGTGGAGGGAGCTGAAGGTTCGAGTTGCCAAACGTCAGCCTCGAAACCTTAATGACTTGGAGAAGATCTGCAAAGAGGAGTGGGACAAAATCCCTCCTGAGATGTGTGCAAACCTGGTGGCCAACTACAAGAAACGTCTGACCTCTGTGATTGCCAACAAGGGTTTTTCCACCAAGTACTAAGTCATGTTTTGCAGAGGGGTCAAATACGTATTTCCCTCATTAAAATGCAAATCAACTTATAACATTTTTGACATGCGTTTTTCTGGATTTTTTTGTTGTTATTCTGTCTCTCACTGTTCAAATGAACCTACCATTAAAATTATAGACTGATCATGTCTTTGTCAGTGGGCAAACGTACAAAATCAGCAGGGGATCAAATACTTTTTTCCCTCACTGTACTTTACTGTATGTCCCTATTCTGTTGACAGGGTGTGGAATGAGTACACTTGGCCTTCACAGTTAAAAGTGCTGATGTAGCAGAACAGATCACACACAATGCCGTCCTTCTATTCAGCTGGGACAGCTCTCTCTTTCACTCTCTCTCTCTCTCTATGCATCTTCTCTCTCGAACTTCATCCCTACAGACCCTTCCTTAATGTGCCTTGCTCCTCATCTCTCTCTCTCTCTCTGTCTCTCTCTGTCTCTGTCTCTCTCTGTCTCTCTCTCTCTCTCTCTCTCTCTCTCTCTCTCTCTCTGTCTCTCTCTGTCTCTTCTCTCTCTCTCTCTCTCTCTCTCTCTCTCTCTCTCTCTCTCTCTCTCTCTCTCTCTCTCTCTCTCTCTCTCTCTCTCTCTCTCTCTCTCTCTCTCTCTCTCTCTCTCTCTCTCTCTCTCTCTCTCTCTTTCTCTTTCTCTTTCTCTTTCTGCACTCAGTCCTTCACATCACTTCAAGCGTGGGACTGGGTCTGGGACCAGGATCATCAGGGGAGAGTAGGCAGAGTTATATGAATCAATTGCCTTATTCACAGAGCTATGGGACAGTTCCATACACTACCCTCTACACACAGCAGTCAGACGGTGGTGATCTGTACTTCCTGTTCACATGCAATTGCCTTACACGGCTTAGTGATCTGATTGACTGATTGGGACTTTGAAGCATACAACTTATGCTAGCCACATGTGGAACAGTATGTACACGGTATGTACCGTATGTTCAGTGTGCCGCTAAATGTAATTTTCCACTTTAAAGGATACATTCCTGTTGGTGCGGGTGTTCCTCCTTCGAATTTGGTGTAGTGTGCATTTGATGTTTCATAGCATTATTTCTGCTTGGAGATATCTTATCTTAAAGGTGGTGACATTTCCCTTGACATTTTGTGGAATGCGATGAACAGTCAACGTACAGCGGTCTTCGAAATTGGTGTCCACCCTACATACTCTATAGGAATCTCTCTCATTCTGTTTCACTCTCTCTCTCTCTCTCTCTCTCTCTCTCTCTCTCTGTCTCTCTGTCTCTCTGTCTCTCTGTCTCTCTGTCTCTCTGTCTCTCTGTCTCTCTCTGTCTATCTCTGTCTCCCCCTCCCCTCCAGTCTCCACATGCATCACCACCTGTAAGAAGCCGGCGCCCCCGCCCGTGCCGCCCCGCACCACCTCCAAGCCCTACATCTCTGTGACGGTGCAGAGCAGTACTGAGTCGGCCCAGGACACCTACCTGGACCACCAGTCTGAGCGTGACCGCCGCAGCAAGACCATTACCAGCCAGTCCAGCCAAGCCCATAGCAACTCCTCTGACAGCCTCGACAGCACACGCGCCAACAGCCTGGCTCGGGGTGTCCCTCGGCCCATCCCCGTCCCTGTCGCCACCCCCCGGGAACCCCTCACCACCACCACCACCGTCCACCACGCCGCCACCGGGACTGACACCAACGACTCCCAGCGTGAACCCCTGAAGACGACGGGCATCAACTGGGGGAACCTGATGGCAGAGGAGCCCCGAGCGGACATCGTGCCCCGGAGGAAGCTTTCCTCCATAGGCATACAGGTGGGAGCGCGGTTACGGTTTAGTCAGTGACGTTATGGTAATGTCAGTGATGTTACGGTAATGTCAGTGACGCTATGGTATTGTCAGTGAAGTTATGCTATTGTCAGTGGTGTTACAGTAAAGTCATTAATGTTACATTAGTCAGTAACATCACAGTATGTTTCTTACTGTTTGGGGTAAAAAGCTGGAGCTAGAGTTTCTGTGGCAGTATGGCTAAGGCCAGCAATGGACTGGCGTGCAGCAACCAATGGGCTCCTGATTCAAATCCTTAGAGGGGTGGGTGGGGGTGTGTACTGCTATTGTTCCCTTGACAACGGCAATGAATATACAGTATATATATACAGTACCAGTCAAAAGTTTGGACACACCTACTCATTCAAAGGTTTTTCTTTATTTTTTTACTATTTTCTACATTGTAGAATAATAGTGAAGACATCAAAACTATGAAATAACACATATGGAATCATGTAGTAACCAAAAAAGTGTTAAACAAATCAAAATATATTTTATATTTTTGATTCTTCAAAGTAGCCACCCTTTGCATTAATGACAGCTTTGCACACTCTTGGTATTCTCTCAACCAGCTTCATGAGGAATGCTTTACCAACAGTCTTGAAGGAGTTCCCACATATGCTGAGCACGTGTTGGCTGCTTTTCCTTCACTCTGCGGTCCAACTCATCCCAAACCATCTCAATTGGGTTGCGGTTGGGTGATTGTGGAGGCCAGGTCATCTGATGCAGCCCTCCATCACTCTCCTTCTTGGTCAAATAGCCCTTACACAGCCTGGAGGTGTGTTGGGTCATTGTCCTGTTGAAAAACAAATTATAGTCCCACTAGGCGCAAACCATATGGGATGGCGTATCGCTGCAGAATTCTGTGGTAGCCATGCTGGTTAAGTGTGCCTTGTATTCTAAATAAATCACTGACAGTGTCACCAGCGAAGCACCCCCACACCATCACAACTCCTCCTCCATGCTTCACGGTGGGAACCACACATGCAGAGATCATCCGTTCACCTACTCCGCGTCTCACAAAGACACGGCGGTTGGAACCAAAAATCTCAAATTTGGAATAATCAGACCAAAGGACAGATTTCCACTGGTCAAATGTCCATTACTTGTGTTTCTTGGCCCAAGCAAGTCTCTTATTCTTATTGGTGTCCTTTAGTAGTGGTTTCTTTGCTGCAATTCAACCATGAAGGCCTGATTCACGCAGTCTCCTCTGAACAGTTGATGTTGAGATTTGTCTGTTACTTGAACTCCGTGAAGCATTTATTTGGGCTGCAATCTGAGGTGCAGTTAACTCAAATGAATTTATCCTCTGCAGCAGAGGAAACTCTGGGTCTTCCTTTCCTGTGGCGGTCCTCATGAGAGCCAGTTTCATCATAGCGCTTGATGGATTTTGCGACTGCACTTGAATAAACATTCTTGACATTTTCCGGATTGACTGACCTTCATGTCTTAAAGTAATGATGGACTGTCATTTCTCTTTGCTTATTTGAGCTGTTCTTGCCATAATATAGACTTGGTCTTTTACCAAATGGGGCTATCTTCTGTATACTACCGCTACCTTGTCACAACACAACTGATTGGCTCAAACGCATTAAGGAAATAAATTCCAAAAAAAAAAAAATTTAACAAAAAAAACTTTTAACAAAGCACACCTGTTAATTGAAATGCATTCCATGTGACTAACTCATGAAGCTGGTTGAAAAAATTCCAAGAGTGTGCAAAGCTGTCATCAAGGCAAAGGGTGGCTACTTTGAAGAATCTCAAATATAAAATAGATTTTGATTTGTTTAACACTTTTTTGGTGACTACATGATTCCATATGTGTTACTTCATAGTTTTGATGTCTTCACTATTATTCTACAATGTAGAAAATAGTAAAAATAAAGAAAAACCCTTGAATGAGTAGGTGTTTCCAAACTTTTGACTGCTACTTTATATTTGTGATGTCCCTCATGTAGCTGAACTTTTTATTCTCTGTCAACTGAATTTGCAATACTGAGTTTCTCAATTTGTCAAAATATGTACTTTTGCCTTGGGCTCATATTTACATAGGGTATTAAACCTAACCATTTATCGTTTTAAAGAATAACCAAGCACTGTACTGCACTGATGCAGTATGGATTTTTCTTATGCTTACAGCTCATATGGGGCTTGCTAAATTTTTAAACTTGCCATCTGGAAAATGAAAAACTCATGAGAGTACTCCCCATGCTTGACGATTTAAATTTTTTCAGACTCAATTGTTCAGGGTTTGGAATGAGACAGGTTGTCCTTTTTTTGCATTCGCACTCCGCAAATGGTCAGATCTCACAATGCTTGGAGAAGTGTGTAACGTCTCAAGAACCACATTAAAATGATATAGCAATCCTGGAAGACCACCAATTTCCTCCAGATTCAACATTTTACAGATTGATGACTGTGTTATCTGATTGGTTATTAGGTTGACTGCATTGAGGAGGAAGTCCAACGAGAGGAGACACCGACACCGCCATTGGCCAAATTCCAGTCAATCGGAATACAGGCAGACGACGGCTGGGAGTAAGTAACAGCACTTCCTGTCCCCCCGGTTATGACATGTCAACCATTTCCTATAAGGAAATAATATTTATGCTCTACACAATAAAATGTTGTCTAAATGTATTCATCCCTGAGGGGCCATTTTAATGTAGTCACTTAGAAAATGTCCATGATGTGAGAAAACAGTTACATGCCTGTTATGTTGCCAAGAGCATACAATATTTACATAAGCTGTTTTACAATGTCACATGCAAGATTTGAAGGTCATTCTGTAGTTCTGCAGCTTAGTACTTGTCAGGTAGTTAACATAGTTTTGTGATTTGAATGCCAGGAAGTCCTTGCATGCCACACTCTGCTTCACTCCCCTTTGTTCCCTCTCTTTGAAGTTTGAAGTTTTATTAGTCGTATTTACAGGATACACATGGTATACACCATCTAATGAAATGCTTACTTGCAGATTCCTTCACGACAATGCAGCAACAATAAGAAATAAGAAAAGATAAGAATACGAACATAAAGTAAATGGCTCAGGAGAATGGAATAAACATTCGAACATAAGTGGTCCTCTGTAGCTCAATTGGTAGAGCATGGCGCTTGTAACGCCAGGGTAGTGGGTTCGATCCCCGGGACCACCCATATGTAAAAATGTATGCACACATGACTGTAAGTCGCTTTGGATAAAAGCGTCTGCTAAATGGCATATAATAATAATAATAATAATAATAATAATAATAATAAGTATAATACAGGAAGGCACAATTTATAGTACATTTACACATGTATCAGGGACGGGGGGAACTCCTAGTTTGCATGCAGAGTTTTATGAAGTTGGTTGTCAGAATTCTCTCACAATTTGATTACATCTGAATGTGGCCTGTATCAGTTGATATCGTAGAAAGAGCCTAAACCAGGAGCTTTGTCTTACTTGACTCAAACAAAACTATGTATATACGGGTGTATACAGTTGAAGTCGGAAGTTTACATACACTTCGGTTGGAGTCATTAAAACTCGTTTTTCAACCACTCCACAAATGTCTTGTTAACAAACTATAGTTTTGGCAAGTCGGTTAAGACATCTACTTTGTGCATGAGACAAGTAATTTTTCCAACAATTGTTTACAGACAGATTATTTCACTTATAATTCACTGTATCACAATTCCAGTGGGTCAGAAGTTTACATCCACTAAGTTGACTGCCTTTAAACAGCTTGGAAAATTCCAGAAAATGATGTCATGGCTTTAGAAGCTTCTGATAGGCTAATTGACATCATTTAAATCAATTGGAGGTGTACCTGTGGATGTATTTCAAGGCCTACCTTCAAACTCAGTGCCTCTTTGCTTGACATCATGGGAAAATCAAAAGAAATCAGCCAATAAATAATTGTAGACCTCCACAAGTCTGGTTCATCCTTGGGAGTAATTTCCAAACGCCTAAAAGTACCACGTTCATCTGTACAAACAATAGTACGCAAGTATAAACTCTATGGGACCACGGAGCCGTCATACTGCTCAGGAAGGAGACGCGTTCTGTCTCCTAGAGATGAACGTACTTTGGTGCGAAAAGTGCAAATCAATCCCAGAACAACAGCAAAGGACCTTGTGAAGATTCTGGAGGAAACAGGTACAAAAGTATCTACATCCACAGTAAAACAAGTCCTATATCGACATAACCTGAAAGGCCGCTCAGCAAGGAAAAAGTCACTGCTCCAAAACCGCCATAAAAAAGCCAGACTACGGGTTTGCAACTGCACATGGGGACAAAGATCTGATGAAACAAAAATAGAACTGTTGGGCCATAATGACCATCGTTATGTTTGGAGGAAAAAGGGGGTAGTTTGCAAGCCGAAGAACACCATCCGAACCGTGAAGCACGGGGGTGGCAGCATCATGCTGTGGGGGTGCTTTGCTGCAGGAGGGACTGGTGCACTTCACAAAATAGATGGCATCATGAGGAAGGAAAATGATGTGGATATATTGAAGCAACATCTCAAGACATCAGTCAGGAAGTTAAAGCTTGGTCACAAATGGGTCTTCCAAATGGACAATGACCCCAAGCATACTTCCAAAGTTGTGGCAAAATGGCTTAAGGACAACAATAATAATAAATAATAATAATAATATGCCATTTAGCAGACGCTTTTATCCAAAGCGACTTACAGTCATGCGTGCATACATTTTTGTGTATGGGTGGTCCCGGGGATCGAACCCACTACCTTGGCGTTACAAGCGCCGTGCTCTACCAGCTGAGCTACAGTGGACCACAAAGTCCTGACCTCAATCCTATTGAGTGTATGTAAACTTCTGACCCACTGGGAATGTGATGAAAGAAATAAAAGCTGAAATAAATCAATTCTCTCTACTATTATTCTGACAATTCACATTCTTAAAATAAAGTGGTGATCCTAACTGACCTAAGACAGGGAAGTTTTACTAGGATTAAATATCAGGAATTGTGAAAAACTGAGTTTAAATGTATTTGGCTAAGGTGTATGTAAACTTCCGAGTTCAACTATATAAGGATATACTGTATAACTACTGTTGTTTAGGATGCCCATCTAAACAACAGTAGTCCTATTGCTAATAAAAACCTCAATGCTGTTTATTGGCATACCAACCTAGGGAAAGTATTCAGACCCCTTGACTTTTTCCACATTTTGTTACGTTACAGCCTTATTCTAAAATGAATTAAATATTATTGTTTCCTCAGCAATCTACACAAAATACCCCTTAATGACAAAGCAAAAACGGGTATAAGTATTCAGACCATTTGCTATGAGACTCGAAATTGAGCTCAGGTGCATCCTGTTTCTATTGATCATCCTTGAGATGTTTCTACAACTTGATTTGAGTCCACCTGTGGTAAATTAAATTGATTGGACATGATTTGGAAAGGCACACAGCTGTCTATATAAGGTCCCACTGTTGACAGGGCATACAGTGGCTTGCGAAAGTATTCACCCCCCTTGGCATTTTTACTATTTTGTTGCCTTACAACCTGGAATTAAAATTGAATTTTGGGGGGTTTGTATCATTTGATTTACACAACATGCCTACCGCTTTTAAGATGCAAAATATTTTTGTGTGTGAAATAAACAAGAACTAAGACAAAAAAATAGATAACTTGAGTGTGCATAAATATTCACCCCCCCCCCAAAGTCAATACTTTGTAGAGCCACCTTTTGCAGCAATTACAGCTGCAAGTCTCTTGGGGTATGTCTCTATAAGCTTGGCACATCTAGCCACTGGGATTTTTGCCCATTCTTCAAGGCAAGTTGGATAGGTTCCGCTGGTGTACAGCAATCTTTAAGTCATACTACAGATTCTCAATTGGATTGAGGTCTGGGCTTTGACTAGGCCATTCTAAGACATGTAAATGTTTCCCCTTAAACCACTCGAGTGTTGCTTTAGCAGTATACTTAGGGTCATTGCCCTGCTGGAAGGTGAACCTCCGTCCCTGTCTCAAATCTCTGGAAGACTGAAACAGGTTTCCCTCAAGAATTTCCCTGTATTTAACGCCATCCATCATTCCTTCAATTCTTACCAGTTTCCCAGTCCCTGCCGATGAAAAACATCCCCACAGCATGATGCTGCCACCACCATGCTTCACTGTGGGGATGGTGTTCTCGGGGTGATGAGAGATGTTGGGTTTGCGCTAGACATAGTGTTTTCCTTGATGGCCAAAAAGCTCAATTTTAGTCTCATCTGACCAGAGTAACTTCTTCCATATGTTTGGGGAGTCTCCCACGTGCCTTTTGGCGAACACCAAACGTGTTTGCAGCTCCTTCAGGGTTATCTTTGGTCTCTTTGTTGCCTCTCTGATTAATTCCCTCCTTGCCTGGTCCGTGAGTTTTGGTGGGCGGCCCTCTCTTGGCAGGTTTGTTGTGGTGCCATATTCTTTCAATTTTTAAAAAATGGATTTAATGGTGCTCCGTGGGATGTTCAAAGTTTCAGATATTTTTTTATAACCCAACCCTGATCTGTACTTCTCCACAACTTTGTCCCTGACCTGTTTGGAGAGCTCCTTGGTTTTCATGGTGCCGCTTGCTTGGTGTTGCCCCTTGCTTAGTGGTGTTGCAGACTCTGGGGACTGATAACAGGTGTATATATACTGAGATCATGTGACAGATCATGTGACACTTAGATTGCGCACAGGTGGACTTTATTTAACTAATTATGTGACTTCTGAAGGTAATTAGTTGCACCAGATCTTATTTAGTGGATTCATAGCAATGGGGGTGAATACATATGCACACAACACATTTCCGTTATTTATTTTGTAGAATTAATTGAAATGTATTTTGTGTATGTCCATTACATGAAATCCAAATAAAAATCAATTTAAATTACAGGTTGTAATGCAACAAAATAGGAAAAATGCCAAGGGGGATGAATACTTTTGCAATGCACTGTATCAGAGCAAAAACCAAGCCATGAAGTCGAAGGAATTGTCCGTAGAGCTCCAAGACAGGATTGTGCCGTGGCACAGATCTGGGGAAGGGTACCAACAAATGTCTGCAGCATTGAAGGTCCCCAAGAACACAGTGGCCTCCATCATTCTTCAATGGAAGAAGTTTGGATCCACCAAGACTCTTCCTAGAGCTGGCCTGCCGGCCAAACTGAGGAATCGGGGGAGAAGGGCCTTGGTCAGGGAGGTGACCAAGAACCCAATGGTCACTCTGACAGAGCTCTAGAGTTCCTCTGTGGAGATGGGAGAACCTTCCAGAAGGACAACCATCTCTGCAGCACTCCACCAATCAGGCCTTTATGGTAGAGTGGCCAGACGGAAGCCACTCCTCAGTAAAAGGCACATGACAGCCCGCTTGGAGTTTACCAAAAGGCACCTAAAGACTCTCAGACCATGAGAAACAAGATTCTATGGTCTGATGAAACCAAGATTGAACTCTTTGGCCTGAATGCCAAGCATCACGTCTGGAGGAAACCTGGCACCATCCCTACGATGAAGCATGGTGGTGGCAACATCATGCTGTGGGGATGTTTTTCAGCAGCAGGGACTTGGAGACTAGTCAGGATCGAGGCAAAGATGAACAGAGCAAAGTACAGAGAGATCCTTGACGAAAACCTGCTCCAGACCGCTCAGGACCTCAGACTGGGGAGAAGGTTCACCTTCCAACAGGACAACGACCCTAAGCACACAGCCAAGACAACGCAGGAGTGGCTTCCGGACAAGTCTCTGAATGTCCTTGAGTGGCCCAGCCAGAGCCCGGACTTGAACCTAATTGAACATCTCTGGAGAGATCTGAAAATTGATGTGCAGCAATGCTCCCCATCCAACCTGAGATAGCTTGAGGTAATCTACAGAGAGGAATGGGAGAAACTCCCCAAATACAGGTTTGCCAAGCTTGTAGCGTCATACCCAAGAAGACTCAAGGCTGTAATCGCTGACAAAGGTGCTTCAACAAAGTACTGTGTAAAGGGTCTGAATACTTATGTACATTTGATTTTTCAGTCTTTTATTTTTAATAAATTTGCAAACATTTTAAAAAACCTGTTTTTGCTTTGTCATTATGGGGTATTGTGTGTAGATTGATGAGGGTGGAAAAAACAATTTAATCTATTTTAGAATAAGGCTGTAACGTAACAAAAAGTGGAAAAGGTCAAGGGGTCTGAATACTTTCCGAACGCACTGTCTGTCCCTTATCCCCCTATTATTATAATTGATTATTATCCTATTAACCATGAATATTCAGACTTCTAAGTATCCATAGTATTTTCCACAGATTTACGTCTATTCCCCTCGTTTGGCGTTTTCTGTTCTATCACTTGAATGGGAAAGCAGGATCGTAGCCATGGTCAGACGATGGTCAGGGTTTGTGCGAACTGCCCGTTCCCCAGCCAAGCCCTTTTCCCATACATGTAATGAGTCATAGAGATGGATAGAGGTCGAACTTGCCACAAAAGACAGTGATACCGTGTGCAACGCAATTTTTTAAAATAGTTAATTGTGTGGTATGCCCTCTATCCATCTCTATGGTCTAGTCTAGGTTCTGTGTGTTATACCTGTATTGATCAGTTCAGGATGAAGTGTCTGGCGTTGAGAACATTGCTTGGTTTGTTTTGTAGCAGGAAAAGGCTTGGTCATAATTTTTCCCCATGTCTTTGTTTTTACTCACAAGAATAACAAATGTGATGTTTTTTTCACTTACAGAAGCAGTCGGGGTTGGTTTGACTTTGGTTGGCTTTAGGTTGAGGTTGGTGTTAGGGTGCAGGCACATTCTGGTTCTTGAAGTTTACTTATCCATATTAGTCTTAACAATAATATATATTGCATTGTCTTGACAGAATAACATTATTAGAGATGTATTGTCCGTTTTCACCATTGTTATTGAATGAGCATTGACCACTTTCTCCTGTGTCACTTTTGTGTGTGTGTGTTTTCAGGTTCAGTCACTCCAGTAGCATGGCCTCCAAGCAGGAGACAGACTCAGACACACAGGACCTCCCGGTCATCTCCCACGCCAAGCCTGCCCCCGAGAAGAAGAGCATGGTCAACAACGCCTGCCAATCCATGGACTCTCCCCCGTTTGACGGGCAGGTCAGCCAAGGCAACGGATCAAATCCCACCAGTACGTCTCCACCTCCACTACGGCAGTTCCTCAACCGCTCCACCACACGGTCCTCCTCCGACTCCTTCGCCGAGAGCCTGGACCCGGCCCTGGACCCCTCGTTCCTGCCCCCTCCGGACCCCTGGCTGGAGAGTGGGAACGGGAATGGGAATGGGGGCAGTGGGATCCCTAACGCGGTGCCCCTTCCAGGCCCTGCTTGCCGGCGGGACGGCCACTGGTTCCTCAAGCTGCTGCAGGCAGAGACGGGCCGCATGGAGGGCTGGTGCCAGCAGATGGAGCAGGAGACCAAAGACAACCAGCTCTCAGAGGAGGGTAAGACACACTTTTGTATACAGCCCCACCATCCACATTATGACAGTGGATTGCTCTACAAAGTGGTCTGACCTGATGACCTGATCTGACCTGACCCAATGGCTCAAAGCCTGGCTAGGGTTCAACCACAACACACACACACACACTCTGCAGTGGATGAGGCGGTAATACCTGGGGTTAACACACAGACAGGCCTCTAATTCCAGAATTATACTAATGTACTCTGGACCTGATTACAGACCCAGATTAGATTAGTGCCTCAACATCAGGGTGAAATGACACACACACACACACACACACACACACACACTGCACAGTCCTAACACAAAATCTCAGTCAAGCATGCATACTATATCAGAATATCTTGACCAAACTAAGAAAAAGCAAAGGGCATTTTGTGTCAGTGTGTGTATCTGCGCGTGTGCAGTGTGTGTGCTCGCGCATGCATTTCTCTCACTGTTAGCACGATAGAGTTGACATTGAATCTCATTACTGCAGGACCATAGAAACACCTGGTTCTGCTGGCCCCCTAATCTCATTGCCATAACCTCATCATCCAGTGGTCCTATTTTTTTTTTAAATCAATTTCACCAACACAAATGTTTGTCCGTTTTGATGCAGCACTAAAACCAGAGACTAAAGTAATAAATACTGGATGAAGAAGGGACGATGCCAGTATTGCGATACTCGTTAATATATTGGCAAGGAAACAAAACACGAAGCAGATTGAACTTCTTTAGAAAAACAGCCCAATGTTGGAAACAAACATCATTATGTTGTCATACAGAGTCACATTTATTTATTTTCCAAGCTATAGCACACAATATTTTACATACAGCAGGTTTTTAAAGGACCAGTGTAAAAAATATTGAGATACTGGTATCGTCACCGCCCTGGTATCTTTGGAGGCTTAGAGTGCTGCCTTTAAAGAGGATAACACTGTCCATTACACTGTAATCCTCTTGGGTGGCCCCCATGTAGTCGTTTTGACAATATTGGAAAAGCCTTAACGTCCATCTCTAGTCTAGACACCACATATTTGCTTGGGTTTGTTTGGGAACGTTGCTGGGATGGTTTGCTGCGTTAATGTGATGTTCCTGTTTGAACAGGCTGAGGTTTTTCTCCCTCACAAATCATCTTGCCTCCCTGTGACTCAAATCCTTTTCACAGATGTCCTTGTGTGCAGTCTAGATGTCAGTTTAGTTGTACAGATAGGGGGAAGTGTGTAGAGACAATCTCCTCTCTTAAGGTGGTAGTGTTCTAAACCCATACTTTCTCGGGACTAGTGACCTTTTAGCGTGGAGTCTGCGCTCAAAAATGTGCTTTTTATTTTTTTATTTTTTCATTTATTTAACCTTTATTTAACCAGGTAAGCCAGTTGAGAACAAGTTCTCATTTACAACTGCGACCTGGCCAAGATAAAGCAAAGCAGTGCGATAAAAACAACAACACAGAGTTACATATGGGGTAAACAAAACGTACAGTCAAAAATACAACAGAAAATATATATACAGTGTGTACGAATGTAGCAAGTTATGGAGGTAAGGCAATAAATAGGCCATAGTGCAAAATAACTACAATTAGTATTAACACTGGAGTGATAGATGTGCAAAATATTATGTGCAAATAGAGATACTGGGGTGCAAATGAGCAAAATAAATAACAATATGGGGATGAGGTAGTAGGGTGGGCTAATTTCAGATGGGCTGTGTACAGGTGCAGTGATCGGTAAGGTGCTCTGACAACTGATGCTTAAAGTTAGTGAGGGAGATAAGAATCTCCAGCTTCAGAGATTTTTGCAGTTCGTTCCAGTCATTGTCAGCAGAGAACTGGAAGGAATGGCAGCCAAAGGAGGTGTTGGCTTTGGGGATGACCAGTGTGATATACCTGCTGGAGCGCATACTACGGGTGGGTGTTGCTATGGTGACCAATGAGCTAAGTTACGGTGGGGATTTGCCTAGCAGTGGTTTATAGATGGCCTGGAGCCAGTGGGTTTGACGACGAACATGTAGTGAGGACCAGCCAACAAGAGCGTACAGGTCACAGTGATGGGTAGTATATGGGGCTTTGGTGACAAAACGGATGGCACTGTGATAGACTACATCCAATTTGCTGAGTAGAGTGTTGGAGGCTATTTTGTAAATGACATCGCCGAAGTCAAGGATCGGTAGGATAGTCAGTTTTACGAGGGCATGTTTGGCAGCATGAGTGAAGGAGGCTTAATTGCGAAATAGGAAGCCGATTCTAGATTTCATTTTTGATTGGAGATGCTTAATGTGAGTCTGGAAGGAGAGTTTACAGTCTAACCAGACACCTAGGTATTTCTTGACTCTCAGTACGTAGCAGAACAGTCTTGTTTTTGAGAATGTCCTGAAATTGATGTATCGGAAGACCAGATACACGTCAGTTGCTATGAGGAAAGTTTATAAGCATTAGGTTAGAGTTTTGTTCCTAAATGGAACAACGAGAGACACTCCTTGACACGCTCTGTTGATTGGCATTGCATTCCCAATGCCCCAACAAAGTGTGTGTGTGAGTGTCTGTCTGCCCGACTGCCTGTCTACCTGCCTGTCTGTCTTTCTGTCTGTGCACGTGTGTGTCAGTATGACTCAATTTGTATGTATTCCTGTTATCTGCAGTGTTGGGGAAGGTCCGCAGTGCAGTGGGCAGTGCTCAGCTCCTCATGACCAAGAAATTTGAGCAGTTCAGAGGACTGTGTGAACAAAACTTGGTAAGGATCAACTCTCCATATTACAACTCACCCATACACACATCACCAGACAAAACAACACTACCCCACCAAAACACCATCACATCACCAGACAAAACAATACTACCCCACCACAACACCATCACATAACCAGACAAAACAATACTACCCCACAACAACACCATCATATCACCAGACAAAACTATACTATTACATACTCTATACACACATCAAATAACCAGACATAACAAAAGTTACCCCAACCCAACACCCTTACATTACCAGATAATCAACCCTGCATACTTACATTACCAGAAAAGCCCTTACATTACCAGAAAAGCCCTTACATTACCAGATAATTAACCCCACATACTTACATTACCTGAAAACACCTTACATTACCAGATAATCAACCCCACATACTTACATTACCAGATAATCAATCCCACATACTTACATTACCAGAAAAGCCCTTACATTACCAGAAAAGCCCTTACATTACCAGATAATTAACCCCACATACTTACATTACCTGAAAACACCTTACATTACCAGATAATAAACCCCACATACTTACATTACCAGAAAACCCCTTACATTACCAGATAATCAACCCCACATACTTACATTACCTGAAAACCCCTTACATTACCAGATAATCAACCCCACATACTTACAGTGCATTCAGAAAGTATTCAGACCCCTTGACTTTTTCCACATTTTGTTACGTTACAGCATTATTCTAAAATGGATTTTAAAAATAATAATCCTCAGCAATCTACACAGAATACCCTATAATGACAAAGTGAAAACGTAGAAATGTTTGCAAATGTATTAAAAATAAAAAACGGAAATACCTTATTTACATAAGTATTCAGACCCTTTGCTATGAGACTTGAAATTGAGCTCAGGTGCATCCTGTTTCCATTGATCATCCTTGAGATGTTTCTACAACTTGACTGGAGTCCACTTGTGGTAAATTCAATTGATTGGACATGATTTGGAAAGGCACACACCTGTCTATATAAGGTCCCACATGTAGAGCTCAGAGACAGGATTGTGTCGAGGCACAGATCTGGGGAAGGGTACCAAAAAATTTCTGCATCATTGAAGGTCCCCAAGAACACAGTGGCCTGCATCGTTCTTAAATGGAAGAAGTTTGGAACCACCAAGACTCTTCCTAGAGCTGGCCGCCCGGCCAAACTGAGCAATCAGGGGAGAAAGGCCTTGGTCAGGGAGGTGACCAAGAACCCAATGGTCACTCTGACAGAGCGCCAGAGTTACTCTGTGGAGATGGGAGAACCTTCCAGAAGGACAACCATCTCTGCAGCACTCCACCAATCAGGCCTTTATGGTAGTGGCCAGACAGAAGCCACTCCTCAGTAAAAGGCACATGACAGCCCACTTGGAGTTTGCCAAAAGGCACCTAAAACAAGATTCTCTGGTCTGATGAAACCAAGATTGAAATCTTTGGCCTGAATGCCAAGCGTCACATCTGGAGGAAACCTGGCACCATCCCTATGGTGAAGCGTGGTGGTGGCAGCACCATGCTGTGGGGATGTTTTTCAGTGGCAGGGACTTGGAGACTAATCAGGATCGAGGCAAAGATGAACGGAGCAAAGTACATAGAGATCCTTGATGAAAACCTGCTCCAGAGTGCGAAGGACCTCAGACTGGGACGAAGGTTAATCTTCCAACAAGACAATGACCCTAAGCACACAGCCAAGACAACGCAGGAGTGGCTTCGTGACAAGTCTATGAATGTCCTTGAGTAGCCCAGCCAGAGCCCGGACTTGAACCCGATCGAACATCTCTGGAGAGACCTGAAAATAGCTGTGCAGCGATGCTCCCCATCCAACCTGACAGAGCTTGAGAGGATCTACAGAGAAGAATGGGAGTAACTCCCCAAATACAGGTGTGCCAAGCTTCTAGCGTCATACCCAAGAAGACTCGAGGCTGTAATCGCTGCCAAAGGTGCTTCAACAAAGTACTGAGGAAAGGGTCTGAATACTTATGCAAATGTGATATTTCAGTCTTTTATTTTAAATGTATTTTTAAATTTTAATAGATTTGCAAAAATTTCTAAAAACCTGTTTTTGCTTTCTCATTATGGGGTATTGTGTGTAGATTGATGAGGAAAAAAACAATTTTATCCATTTTAGAATAAGGCTGTAACGTAACAACATTTGGAAAAGTCAAGGGGTCTGAATACTTTCCGAATGCACTGTACATTACCAGAAACCCCTTACATTACCAGATAATCAACCCCACACACTTACATTACCAGATAATCAAATAATGAACATGGTGATAATCAACCCATCCATCCTACACCCTGCTTTACTTTATATATATTGTTTTATCTTTATTTATCTGGGCCAATTGTGCATTAATGGTTGTGTAGTGAACCTTTGGGCTAGGGATTAATTGTGAAATTATGTGCAATCCTGATATAATTCTATGAAAAGGCACCCAGATCCAGAATAAGTGGAACCACTGTACCATTTCATAAGGAGTTTGACATCATAAATGTTTTTTCCCAATATTTTGTATTTATTTATGGACAATTTTCTATTGGATGCTTTTCCTATCATTACACAGGAGAAATGTTTATCAGAAACAAGATTGTTTTCCTTTTCAGCTGAAGACAGTTTCAGCTTTTTTCATGCTAGTTCTACCATCTTTTGTTGTGTTTTTTGAAATCCCACACAAAGAGAATGGTCTCCTATCTGACGATCCTGACAGCAGAATTAGCATGATAGAAACAAGGAGGCGAGTTGAGCCAAAAGGCTGTGGATAGGGGCTCAAACCCCAGTCTAGTTGCAGCTGCAAAGATGCTGTGTGGGCAAGAAACACAAGCAGACCCAACCATACTAAAGAGCTTTAGTAACATAATGAGTGAGTCAGGTGAAAAAATTGTATGGAACCCCAGTTCTCTGAAGAAAATGAAGGAGATATCTCACTATGGGGAATGCAAGAGAGGGCGTGTCCCATAATGAGATGTCGCACTGAGTCGACTGAAAGAGAACAAGTCGAAGTGTGAACGTCAAACCATCCATCTGCTCTGACTGACTTAGTTTACACACTTTAAAAGGAGATAAGGCAAAACCGAGTGCCTCCCAATTTCCTACGGTTTATGTGAAGTGGTCAGTCCACCTTTCTATTGCTTTTTATTTATTAAGTATTTATACTTCATCAAGCAGGGGAAAACATCTAGGAATAGTCCCAATACAGCAGTATACAGTTTTTACAGGCATACATTAAATGACAATACAGTAACATCAACATCCACACCTTCCAACAGAATACATACACAGAAACACAGTATTTACCCAGAAAAAGTCAGATGGAATTCAACTATTCAGTTTGACAAGAGGTCTTCTGTCATTGTGTTGTAGGACAGCTCCCTCTAGTGTCAAAAGTGGGCAAAGCAACACTGAATTAATTTCAAATCTGCCCTTTATCCTTCTCTCCTTTTCTCCCTCCCTATTCCTCTCTGCCCTTCTTACATCCTCTCTCTTCTTCACTATTTCTTTCTTTTCTTCCACTTTCCCACATCCCTCTTTCTCCCCCATTTTATCCTTTCTCTCTCCCTTCAGAATGTGAACGCCAACCTGCGGCCCACAGCCCAGGACCTGGCAGGCTTCTGGGACCTGCTGCAGCTCTCCATCGAGGACATCAGCCTCAAGTTTGACGAGCTCTACCACCTCAAGTCCAGCGACTGGCAGCCCCCTGCCGTGGCCCACTCGCCCCCCGAGCGGAAGGTACTTCCCACCCCTGCTGCCCAGTGCCCAGGCTGGGGTAGGAAAGCCGCCGAAACCGGCCTCTCTCCTCCCTCCCCACCTCCCCTCTCACTTCCCCCCTCCCTGTGTGAAATGAACCAGCCAAATGTAAAGGGGCTAGAGAGAAGACAAGTCCCTTTACACATGCATGGGGCTCAATCTCAAAGAGGGCAGTTTGTTTATGACTGTTTCTGCGGTTTAAGCCCCTCCTTTGAGAATGCATGTCGGGGTACAAGACATGCTCTGATCTGATGTCTCAAGCATGGTAATGGCAGAGCTGCATCACGTCATGGAATGTGGCCTGGCTTTCTGCTCTCTCCTGGGCATGTGTGTGTGTATGTGTTTGGTTTTACTATCCTTGTGGGGACCAGAAGGAAAAGTCGGACAAGAGGGGACATATGGCTGGTCCCCACAAGGAAAAAGGCTATTTTAGGCATAGGGTTAGAGTTACAATTGGGGTTAAGGTTAGAATTAGGGTTAAGGTTTAGGGTTTGGGTTTAGGGTTATGTTAAGGCACGTGTCAAACTCATTCCACGGAGGTCCCAGTGTCTACGGATTTTCGCTCCTCCCTTGTACTTGATTGATGAATTAAAGTATCTAATTAGTAAAGAACTCCCATCACCTGGTTGTGTGTGTGTGTGTCTGTCGTTATCTGTCTCTCTGTGTGCGACACTGTGCGTGTGGGGGTGGTAGGGGGGTGATTAGTTGGTATGATGCGTGTGGCAGTGGTAGGGGGATGATTAGGTGGTATGATGCGTGTGGGAGTGGTAGGGGGTGATTAGGTGGTATGATGCGTGTGGGAGTGGTAGGGGGGTGATTAGGTGGTATGATGCGTGTGGCAGTGGTAGGGGGATGATTAGGTGGTATGATGCGTGTGGGAGTGGTAGGGGGGTGATTAGGTGGTATGATGCGTGTGGGAGTGGTAGGGGGGTGATTAGGTGGTATGATGCGTGTGGGAGTGGTAGGGGGTGATTAAGTTGGTATGATGTGTGTGGGGGTGGTAGGGGGATGATTAGGTGGTATGATGCGTGTGGGAGTGGTAGGGGGGTGATTAGGTGGTATGATGCGTGTGGGAGTGGTAGGGGGGTGATTAGGTGGTATGATGCGTGTGGGAGTGGTAGGGGGGTGATTAGGTGGTATGATGCGTGTGGGGGTTGTAGCGGGGTGATTAGTTGGTATGATGCGTGGTAGATTGAGTAAAGTACTACGTTTCGGTGGATCTGTGCTTCAACTACTTTGACTTCATGCCGCTATTTCACTATGACTGCAGTGATTCTGCATTGGATTAAATGTGGTTCATCCAATGTCCTCATCATAAAATGCATTATTTGAGTACCAAACCAACCTCTAGCCTCTACCTACTTAGGCACTAGGTATATTTGAGAAGAGGTTATTGTTGGTTTGGGATTCAGGGATGCAATATGAATTCAGTGTCTAGTCCAAGAAAGAGTTGCCATCAATGTCCTATATTTGGCTATACTGTCCATATTATGTCTATCCTGTCCGTATTTTGTCTAGATTGTCCATATAATGTGTCAAGCCAACCACCTTGTACATTTTTTGTAGAAACCATAATCAAAACGTCACTGTCAAAGATCCATGTCTACCAAATGAAACTCACTAGGCTATTTTTTATAACCTCTGTATTACCTTTCGTTGCTTCGTTGCTTTTGGAAGAAAACCTTGTATCTCAAAAACTGAAACTTTTCAGGAAACCTAAAAAAAAGCCATATTTGACCATGAATGAACATACAAGCACAAAACTTCAGAAGTGATTTGGTCCTAAAGTCCTATAATCTTTAGTGGGGGGATACTGCTTTCAGTTCATCAACAAAAAAAGGTTATCTTTTAACAGCAACAACGCCTCTCACTCTCTCATCTCTCCGCCCTCAACCCCCCGTCTCTTCTGTCCCTTTGTGGTTAACTCCATCCATTGCGGCTCACCACCACAACCAGGAGGACCAGAAAGAGCCCCCTCCTCCAGTGCCAAAGAAGCCCGTTAAGGGGAGGCCGATGCTGGGCCGTGAGAAGAGCGCCGACTCCGCCTCTTCCACCTCTTCGGCGGAGAAGCACCGGACAGAAGCCCGCAAGCGCCTGCTGGCCGCCAAGAGGGCCGCCTCGGTTCGGCAGAACTCAGCCACGGAGAGCGCTGACAGTATCGAGATCTACGTCCCAGAGGCCCAAACACGTCTCTGAGAGAGAGAGAGAGAGAGGGGGGTGGAGGGAGGAGATAGGAGGAACTGCCTCTGAGATGGATGGAGGGAGGGAGGGTTGGGGTCTTCTCTCCATACACACACAGGGTAGGCTGGTCCTGGTGGCAGCACATCTAGATTAAGTGAGAAAGAGAGGAAACAAGAAAATAAAAACTTTTGGGCTGTAGACTATATGGGGAACTCTCGTCTCCTTTCACGAGGGTGCCATGGAAAAACCTCAACCACAAACTTTGTTACTATTGTTAGTACTCTTGATTATTACGAAAATTATAAAAATGGTTATTGATGATGATATTATTATCTCCTAAAGAAACTATATCAAGACTGTTTTCGATGTACCTGTATCTTGGCTGTAACAAATCTAAAAAGCGGACAGAGTAAGCATTTGTGCTTTCCTACGCCCCTCCCTGACTCCCTCCCTCACTCTCCCATGCCTTGGCCAACCCGTAGTTTGCACAACGCCACCATGTGGTTTAATGTACACACACGTACTCAGAGGAGCACACACAAGCACACTCACATGCTTCAGATCCTCAGCTATCTATGTCTTCCTGGTGCTTTTTTGTTTGTTTTTATTTGTTTTGTAAGAGCCCTTTGCCTGCATTGAAAGCATTTCTAGATTCTTAAGTGATTTTGGAGAGCAGGGAACCAAAAACTAAGGGGGAAATATGGGATTGGGGTATTTTAATGTCAAATATCACCACTTGTATAAGTGAGATCTATTGAAAGCACAATTGATGTTTCCTTAGTTCATTTTTTGTTTTTTAAAAAGGCATATGATTTTTTAAAATATATACAATTTTAGGTACTTTTTAACTGACTCAAAACACACTCACACGTCAATATTTACTGGAATGTCATTTGAATATCCTACTTTTCCATTGAGATTATATTGTTTTCTGCCATTTTGGTTTTAGGATGTATTCATCAGCCAATGTCCACAGTCCCATGACAATGGCCACGCTTTGTACTTTCATGTCTTTGTATTGCTTTGTGAATTTATTTCTAGGTCATATTCATCAAGCACCAAACGGGGGGGTACTACTTGAATAATCAGTTTCACCTTTTCTAAAGGTGTGCCCTAATGAATAATACCATGGTGTGGGTATATCAGAGCAATTGAACATAATTCAGGGAAGAGTGAAGGACCAGGACCACCATTGAGAACAATCCCACTGGGCAAAATGTGTTTAAGTCTGCATTGTTTCCTCGTTGTTTCAAGATACTTTACCAGCGGAATGATGTTGCATCATTGTGGTTATTTCATTGAACATTTAAAAAGCCAGTAGGTTTTTAAAGTAGGTACTTCCAGCAACTCAAGCTTGGTTGCAGCAGCAGCAATATCACAGGAATGAAAGGTTAGAGGGGTTTATTTCCACCAACTTCTGCCCCAGCACACCTTTGGTGTTTTGTCGTCACTGTAAATGAGTAAATGAGTAAATGAGTTGGCACAGATGCAGGTGCGTTTCCCACATGGGACTCAATATATACGTTGAAAAACATGTGGTCCATTCCACTGTGAAATTCCAGTCACTCCAACCATGATTTGAATTGCCCTCCTATAGAGAATTTAAAAGGAATTAAGCCCAATATGGACTTGTGGTTAAGCATCAATTAACTTTGACTAATGGCCGCTAAATGACAGTATTGTAGGTAACTACTCTCCACACTGCACTCGGCAATGGGAATTTGTTATTGATACACTACTCTGAATATTCAGTGCTACTGTAGATATTTGCTACTGTATGGGGCGGCAGGTAGCCGAGCGAATGGTCGCTGGTTTGAATCCCCAAGCCAACTAGGTGAAAAATATGTCAATGTGCCCTTTAGCAAGGCACTTAAGCCTAATTACTCCTGTAAGTTGCTCTGGATAAGAGTGTCTGCTAAATGACTAAAATCATGTAAATGTAATGTATTTTTCCACATCATGGATCCTGACCAGACACCCTCTTCAAAAGAGATGGCTAGAGAAAGGAAAGGAGACAAGAAAAGAGTCTAGGAGAGGAAAACCTGTCTGACTATTGAGATGCTTCAGTAACACTTTGTGAAGCCATGTTGGAAGTTGTTATCTTATCCCCCCTACTGGTAATATTTTGCACTACATCTCAATTGTCCATGATGCTTTTGGAGGAAAGGATATCATCCTGGAATGAAGACGAAACACATTGTTGTTTTTATTTGTTAAACCAAGCACCCTGTCATATTGCTGCCTTGTTAAATATCATCCCCAAATACCTACACTTTTTTAAATTGAGACAAATCATTAAATATCTATTACATTACATCTATGTCATTTGTTTGCCATCCTTTGTTTTTGAAAATGCTGTTGTTGGTACAAAAAATTTTATAAATTACCATTGTGCCTCTATGGGAAGTAAGTATAGCTATATCAACGCGGATTCACTCTTTTAAGATGCCTGTAAAAGTGGAATGGGGGCCACCCGTCTAAGGTCACTACGGACCCGGGATCGATCCCAGGCGGCACACAATTGGTCCAGCATCGTCCGGGTTAGGGAAGGGTTTGGCTGGCCAGGATGTCCTTGTCCCATCACGTTCTAGCGACTCCTTGTGGCGGGCCGGGCGCCTGCAAGCTGACTTCGGTCGCCAGCTGGACGGTGTTTCCTCCGACACATTGGTGCAGCTGGCTTCCGGGTTAAGCGAGCGGTGTGTCAAGAAGCAGTGCGGCTTGGCAGGATCGTGTTTCGGAGGATGCATGGCTCTCGACCTTCGCCTCTCCCAAGTCCATATGGGAGTTGTAGCGATGGGACAAGACTGTAACTACCAATAGGATATCACGAAATTTGGGAGAAAAAGTTAACAAAACGTTAGATTAAGTTTGTCAAATGATCACAACATATTCTCTATCTGGGGTTGAGAGATCAAGTAAGTTTGACATGTCTCACTGTAGGTATTTGATTGTCCAAAGTGGTGTAGGGTGAAGTTGACCCTAGACGCTGATCTTGGGTCAGTTTTGCAATTCCCCCACATGGTTAGTTGAGTTATTCACAAAATAATCCCTGGGTTCTCATTGCTTCACCAATTTACCCCAGTTCATCTGAGCATAATTTGTTTTCTTTACATTTCTTCTCCTTGTCCCCCCACATTTGTTGTGCTGCACCAAATGGCCAGCAAACAAACACTACCTTTCCCTGCTAATCAATTAGTGGTTCTTATGTTGTTACAATGGCTCAGTTGTTTGGAAGATGGTGCTTGCAACACCAGGGTCTCTGCATGGGCCACAAACGATGTGTTCACTTGAATAAAAAGGACATTCACTTTTGCTCAACCATTTGCCGGGTTTCTTGTTAGCTAGTTGCTCCATGTCTCTTTTGTATTCCCCCACACCACCACAGTGAGCTTGAGGCTTTGCATTGGAAAGGCCTGGCTGTATTGGACATCATCCTCTCCCTCCTGGGAAGAGGTCTCTCTTAATTGCAGGCTATTGTTTGCTGTTGTGTGTTTGCCTACACTGCTGATGGCCCCTTTGCTCTGCTTAGTAGATGGTGGGGTGTCAATGGCTCTGGTCCCTCTCTGAATGAGTCATCTGAATGCTCCTCCATTTGAGCATGGGTCCAATCGTTAGCGCCTCCAGGCTTTGTGTGACAGTGGCCTGTCGTTGGTTTGATCCTTTACCAAGGAGGGGGTTTGTGTGACTGTGTCTGTCATTTTGTGTTCTTGATTTGCTGTTGTGAACAACTTAGTTTCTACTGGAACAGTCCTAACTATTTTCTGATGTTCTTGTAGTCCAATGACATGTACTAGGATTTGGACACAATCTGTAATAACATTGGGGACATGCTATTTTGTAACAATATATAGGATTCCCGCTAGATTGCAAAAATATAATTTACATCTATGGAGTTAAAATAGTGATGGTTATGGAGAAAATAATGTCATTTCTATACAGGATTTACCTCAGTGTTTTACCCAAAAGGCAAATACTTTTCTGTTTCCATCTACGCGGGCCAGCACCTGTGTCTCACTGGGCCATGGCTCCGGCGGACCTGCTCTCACTTGGGGCCAAAGCCAGGCCACTGGTACTTTTTAGCTGTCATTTACATAACAATGACTAACTGTGGAATTTAACACCTTCTCACAAAGCATCTGTTTTGATTATGCAGAGGATGTTGATTCTGCTCTTCACAAGTCCTCACTGTTAGCCCTAGCTAGGGAAACAATTTCCCTAGTATAACATAAGGGTATATACACTAGTGTAACAGTCGAAAAGCAGACTGTATCCATATTGATAACATTGGATGTCCCCATCACCACACTGGGGCATTGGTGGTCCCCTTCTGGCCCTCAAAAAACACTCCCAGACAGTGGCTGTTCCCAGATGGTCTCCCATTGGAGCACTAACCAGGCCCAATCCTGCTTAGCTTTAGACGAAAGGCGGCAGAGATCGGTTGACCCCACCAGCTGTATTTTGATTTGAGTCTGTGCCTGACTGGAATTTAAATAATTTAATATGCATATGGTGAGAGAGAGAGGTGTGTCAAGACTCTAATCTGCAAAGACATGAATACTTAAATGACAGCAACTGTCTGTCACTGAGAGACTATGGGAAGCAAAGGGGCTCCTCTCATACATTTAACAAGGCCCTGCTCCAATACACAAACCAGAGGGCCACACCGAGGCCTATTTCAAGCTCATATCCTATGGCACAGTGTTAAGGTGTTTTAAACCATAGTGACATGCATACAGTACCCCTTCATTTTGTTGTTGTAGCCCAAGAGCATTGAATTGGTTTATGCATTCACATAGTGTTGCATTTGCCTAAAATTACAAGGCTATTTATTCACCTTCCAAGTTTCAACAACTTACATTTTAGTAATTTAGCAGACGCTCTTATCCAGAGCGATTTACAGTTTTTAGTGAGTGCATACATTTTCATACTGGCGCCCCGTGGGAATCGAACCCACAACCCTGGCGTTGCAAACGCCATGCTTTTCCAACTGAGCTACACGGGACTTCATCATGGTCCCTTTGGTGTGGATTACACAGTGTGTGTACAGTATATTGACTTAATGTGTTCTATGAAACTGCATTTAGCCATGTTGTTTCTACGCATTAAGTATTCACTTGATATACTTATGCGTTGTAGGCCTACCAAACAATGCATTTGTAGCAAACCTGACAAGGAAGAGACGTTTTAGACTGTCTTATAATTCACAGCTCTTGTATTTGGAAGACTTGTGTAAAGTGTGGCCATGGTCCGGTTCCTCTTAATTTAGTGGTGCTGTTCGCCTTTCACACCGTAGCTCCCTATACTTCAGTAGGGTTTATTTTAATGACTTTTCACTGCACCTGTTTTGAGCCAACTCATCTGTGCTGTTAGTAAGTGTGAAATATTAGGGGAGGAAACTATATTTTTTGGATGTGTTCACTATGGAATTGTGACGGCGAAACATTTCCTGTATATTTTTGGACAATTTCAAACTTCTAGAGGACATGACTGTCGTGGTGGACACTTCCCATACTTGCTTGGACAATACAGCAAACTAAGAACAAACTAATTTATGTGAGACTGAAGTCACTTTGAACTGATTTACAGTACATTACTCTCAACGCTAGGCTTAAACAAGACTTTTGAGGGGTTGTTGGGTCACAGCATGCCCGGAAAGGGTAACCCAGGGTAAGAGTACATTTACATTTTAGTCATTTAGCAGACGCTCTTATCCAGAGTGACTTACAGTTAGTGAGTGCATACATTTTTCATACTGCCCCCCCGTGGGAATCGAATAATAATATGCCATTTAGCAGACGCTTTTATCCAAAGCGACTTACAGTCATACAGTCATGTGCGCATACATTTTTACGTATGGGTGGTCCCGGGGATCGAACCCACTACCCTGGCGCTTGTGTTCAAAGGCCTACTAAGCAAAAATAAGCCCCCTCCTGAATTGTCTGCGCACTTTGCTTTGTACCCTTGGCCTACAAGGGTTGGGAGTGCGGGAGTGTGGTAGAACCAACACTCTTAGCAGAAGAGATATGTAGCAAAAAATAATAGACTATAACAAACAATAATGACATATTTTATGAAACAAGCACATATTTTATTGACTAGGATTTGTTCAATACTGATAATGTTATACAAGTTAGGCTGTGTATGTCAGGGTTTCGGTTTAGTGTAAAGGGTAGAGATAAAATGTGGATGTTTTGTTCATAAAATGAGATTTACTATGATTCCTGTATTTATATCTACTCTGGTAACATTAAAGCATATTGTGGAATACTAAATTAATTAAGTAAAATTGGTACATGTTAAGATTAACATTTTATGATAAAGTAATTCCATAGCCTGGTGCCAGATCTGTTCATGCTGTGTCTTGGCTTGCCAATTTAAATGTTCATTCTCACGCAGCACAAACAGATCTGGGACCAGCTAGTAATTCCCCATGTGCTAATCAAAATCACATTCTGTTGTAAATAAGAATGAAATCTGAATGCAGAGAACCACTCCATCTTTTACAATGCTGTAGATTTATTTATACAACTACAATGAGCTCATTTGTTCAACTATGTACTGTACAATGAAGAGAGAATATCATTCAATAAAATGCACACAATACTTTCTCAAAACGTTCGCAATGGTTATTTTGTTCATCCTCTATCGGGTTGATGGGTGTCAGAGATTATTTTACTATAGTGAGTAATGGGATTATTATAATCTAGACTAGGCTATATAGGCTAGTCTATAATCTAATCTAGACAATCTACAGATTGTAGTCTGTCTAGTGCCTCATTTGGTTAGTCTTTCATACCAGTGGCTGTACACAGTCTTGTCACATTGTATTGTCACATTATGCAAATTCCTACCTACGTGCGAGACAAAAAAAAATAAAGAAAAAATAATACTGCCTGACATGAGAGTCAGAGGCAGCCCCGCGTACAGCACGTAGAGTAAATTGCTGCATATGAAAGAGGATGTGTGTGCATGGGAGCAAGGTGAGAAAGCCTCGACTTTCTCCTGCAGTTGTTGGGAAGATTTTGCTGTTCTATTGTACAGACTTTGTACTGTTTTATTATTACATCCATTAGTGGCCGTGGCCCACTGTTTCTGTTGAGATTTTTGATCCCATTTATGTAACAAGAAAACATGATCGTTTAGGTTACATAATAAAGGCATATTTACATATTCCGACGACATGAGGAAATCCACTTGTTTTGCTGGACACTATAATATGTTGGCAAAAAGAGGTCGTGTGTGTTCATTTTTCCTGACCGAGTAATTTCAATAATGTCGGAAACAAAACAACATTCTTCAATCAAATCTTGTACTGGATTTTGAATTAAATGCTTCGCCTGTCAGTCACCCAGCAGTGATGACACGAGCCTGTCTACTGAAAAGAAAGAGCCGTGATTGGATTGCGCAGATACAGGAGGCGGGATCATTCCATTTTCTACTGTCAGATTGGCATAGAGCTGGCTTTGCTGTCTGCAGGTAAAGGGAACCGAGCAACACAAATTATGAAATATTTGTTCTACTAGCGAGACAACGAAACGCGCTAGAACAACAGCACGCTTATGTCACAAGAAAAAATATTTGAAGCCTTGAAAAGCAAAGTAAAAGCGTGCAACACCTTGTGCGCTTGGAAACAAAACCTCGTTTTGTCAACGTTTAGCCGGGGCAAGCATTTTACAAGGAACTTCGACAGCTGCGTGTTTTCCAGCAAGCCATCAACAAAGAATGAAACCCTTCAAACGAGGTAGGCAGAAATTAGCCATGTTATTTTTATTGCCAGGCATTAATTGTTGCCCTGACCACGTCTGACGGTTTGCCCAGTGTGCCCGCCTGTTGGTTTTAAATGGAATGCGGCTTTTTGTTGCGAGCAAATGCAGCGTGTGTTTGTTTGAATTTGGAGGGACAGCTAACCAGCTAGTTATCTTTGGAAGCAAGCATGGTGTCCATCTGGCGGAGCGACAGAACAGTCCTACATGCGCTATGGCGTGCGTTCAAGGGGCTCTTTGTACATTTGCTACGTGACGGTGGGAAGATGGCTAGCAAACTTAGTCAATGTTTTCTTTGCTCATTTTTCGAGCATTTACCGGATTTCCTTATTTTTGCTATATTTTCTGCATTTGGCAAATTGATAACATTCCGCTAGGTATTTGATTTTATTGGAACATTGTTAGTTAACTGCACGAGAGACGAGATTGAATGGAACAAGACCGAATTACAATCACTGATTCGAACTTCATTGTTTGCTTGGTAGCCTGCTAGCCTTAAGCTAGCTAGTTAACTAACTAGTTACGTTGGCTGCAATGCCTTGAATATTTTAATAAATGTAACAACTCAATTTCTGCACACGCCTTTGAAGTTTGTTAACGCATTGAGGATTTAGAAAATATCATATTAGCTCCACCAAGATAAGGAGAACGGCCTTTACTTTGTAGACAAAGTTGAGGTTTGATAGAGGAACAGCGTGTGACATGTAAGTTAACGGACTTCAAGCTAACCTCCTCTCTCATCAAACTAACTAGTTTAGTTAGATGGCTCAAATGATCCACGTTTTATGATCCACCTTGAGTGCATTCATTGTTAGCTACTAGCTAAGCTACAGGTCATTACCAGCTGTGTAATGGGATAGCTAGTAACGTTAGCTGCTACTTTCAAACTGTTCAAGGGACATATTTACATTTTAGTCACTTATCCAGAGCGACTTAGTGAGTGCATACATTTTTTCATACTGGCCCCCGTGGGAAACGAACCCACAACTCTGGCGTTGCAAGCGCCATGATCTACCAACTGAGCTACAGGGGACCCTGACAGCAGAACTCAAACCACTCACATGCCAGTGTTTTAGACAGTACAAATAACTAGTTTACCAATTTAGGTAGTTAGCATATTTAGTTTGCTATAATCAATTATCAGTTTTGCCCTTTCATGCACTTAAATAAAAGTTTTTAAGATTATAGCAGCTAACCGCTAACGTCCTGTAAACAATTGGAAGCACATTCAATTTGGGCATACAAACAAGTGAGAAGAGTGTCTCCAGTGCTCTGAATTCCCCTGGCAAGAGGTGAAAATGGTCCCTCGCACGGTCTATAGATCGCTCGCCGCTGGAGATAGTGATATGCACACAATCTCCTTTGTGAGGACAGGCTGCCCCCGGGGGTCAGATTTCAACCAGAGAAAGACATTTACTGCATTCTATACCCAGGGAGAAAGCATGCTCCATTTTGAATTGGTCTTCCCCAGTGCAACAAATAGTGATTTGGGGAATGAAGACAGATATTGTTTTGAATGTGTATTTGTTCAATTCACTTTTAATGATAAGTTGTCATTGATGCATGCTTTAAGTTGTGCTTACCTGTCTGCTACACCCACACTAGCTCTCTCAAACTCTAGGTGGCATTCTGCCTTCTCCCTACAGTTCTCAACTATTCACTTCGCCCATGACAGCCTCATGTGAACTACAATCCAGACACTGTTAACGTTTAGAAGCATATCATTTTAACCTGTTTATTTATTTGAAAATTATTTCTCGCTGATATGAAAGATACATGTGAGGTACGGTTATGTTAATGTTTAGACTGAGATTCTGGGATCTTCACAAAATTCCCCCTACATTTACATTTACATTTTAGTCATTTAGCAGACGCTCTTATCCAGAGCGACTTACAGTTAGTGAATACATTTTTTTTTTTTTATACTGGCCCCCCATGGGAAACGAACCCACAACCCTGGCGTTGCAAACGCCATGCTCTATCAACTGAGCTACATCCCTGCCGGCCATTCCCTCCCCTACCCTGGACGACGCTGGGCCAATTGTGCGCCGCCCATGAGTCTCCCGGTCGCGGCCGGCTGCGACAGAGCCTGGCCGCAGGGACTCCTTCATCTTTGACTCTTATGTGTAATGGAACTGAGAGTCATGATCAAGGGCTACACCCATACTTACCAATCAATCAGTGTAACCTGATTCATTAATCAATCACATTGCTGACATAAATCATGGATCATACTGTGCCTAATACTTATCAATACTTCACCAACCTATTTCTTTATAGGTCGGTGAATGTACAATAACGTGAACAAACAAGAAACATAGGCCTACACAACAAGTAGATACTTATCATGTCAATCTCTGTTTTGGAGGGAATGCAATACATTCCTTAACAAATGAGTGAATGTCCAACCCTGTGCACAGTGTCCACCATGCAAACACTAGCACTGCCAAACTGACTCCCCTTCCCCGTCCTCAGCTCTGGAAGAGGAGCAGATGCAGGAGCTGTCGTCAGCCATGTCCGACAGCGACCCCTTCGAGGATGACGGCTTTCCCCTTGACCTGTCGGGAGGTGGCGTGGGCTCAGGCAAGCGGCGTCGCCGCGGCAACCTGCCCAAGGAGGCGGTGACTGTGCTGCGGAGCTGGCTGTATGAGCACCGCTACAACGCCTACCCTTCAGAGCAGGAGAAACTCAGCCTGTCAGATCAGACCAGCCTCTCCGTGCTGCAGGTGGGTGGATCGGCCTAACATTGTCAAAAGCAAAATTAATGAAGGAAAGCCTGCACGTGGTAAAATGCCCAAGTGCCTGTAAGGTTATACTATGTGGTTACTATTAATCCTGGTGGCCTCCATAGTTCATGTTGATAAGTTTTGATTATGCTAACTTTGGTCAGTCATTACAGTGCTGAATCAATCATGTGGATTTAACTGTGGGATAGATCTCACACACTCACCCTAACAAGGCTGGATAGATTTAAACTCACACTATTTTAACTGTTATAACAACTATTTCTAAATATTAGGTTCGGTTTCAGCATGCTCCTCTGACAAGTGTAGTGTTGAAATGAATGATTTCCAATGTCCTCCAGTTGAATGGTTCCAGATATGCTGTTTAGCTCCTGGTGCAGTGTAAACAGTTGATCACAGCAGACACTTGGGCCTAGATGGAACCATGACTACATACTTATTACCCTGTCCAAGATAGTTGTTTGTTTATCAGATATTGTGTTCTCTATTGGCCTCATGAGTTTCATGTGTGCGGGGCGATAAACGCCGTAGCGCCTATAGGCCTACTTCAGGCCGTTGCTAAGTATTCTATAAATAGCGATCCATCCCATTATATTTACATTCGTACTTATCATCTTACTTCAGCCCTAGGGTGTTTCACAACGGTGTAGCAAATGTCCCATGACTGATGTACTACTGTACAGTTGAATTTGACACCGTTACAGCAGCCCTTGTAGGCAACCATGCAATGTTTCCTCTTCCCTCCAAGACACACACACATTCACACCCCAGGAGTGGTGACACAAGCAGACAGAGCGAGAGAGGCTAGAGCAAAGTGGAGCAGACATGCTGCGTTGTGGCCGGCAAACAGACAGGCTGCGGTGTAGTCGGCGCAGTGCCCCTGGCTGGCCGTGCGCTTCTCTATGTGGCTCAGTGTTTTTCACCCGAGACTTCTTTAATGCCAGCAGTCTGATGTCCCTCATCTCACTGTGTGTGGGGGATATGTTTCCCACTAGAGGGAGGTAAACAAGGCCTAAAGGTGAGGGAGACTGAGAATATGTGGGCCAAACAACTGGCCTGGGACCAGTTTTAACTCTTCGTTATACGCGTCAGTTGAGTTATGGGTTGAGCTAATTATTAGTGTCTTCTAGTTGACTTGGCACACTAAACTAAAAAATACTTTCCAAGTGACTTGAGATCTATATCTGTAGTTTGGCTCTTGAGGGAAGCCTAGTTGGCCTTTTGAGATGCACCCCTTTTGTTTCCCCAGTCATGCAGGCGTTGTTGTTAAAAGGAATTCCTCCACTTTTCCAGATATGCAACTGGTTCATCAACGCCCGTCGCCGCCTCCTCCCCGACCTGCTCCGCAAGGACGGCAAAGACCCCACCCATTTCACCATCTCCAGGCGGGCAGGAAAAGGCGAGGGCCGCCCATCCACTGCTGGTGGAGGTAGCTCCCCTGAAAGCCCCACCTCCTCGGTCCCCTCGCCAGCCCTGCCCCCACTCCGGCCCTCGGTCATCCGGCCAGCCCCCACGCTGGACCTCAGCCTCCTGGGCACCACAGCCACGGCCATTCTGACGGGAGCCGGCTACCCCGGCCAAGAGGGCTGCTGCGTCCAGGCCCTTATGCAGCTGGACACGCACGTTCTCCTGAGGGAGGCCGAGGAGAAGGGCTCCACGGTTATCAGCGCCAGTCCCACTGGCGGGCTATTCAACACGCCACCCCCCACCCCTCCGGAGCTGTGCCCCAGCCAGGACTTCAGTGACCTGAGGCTGCTGGTGGACGCAGCTCTCCAGAGGGCTGCTGAGCATGAGAGTCAGATGAGCCTGCTCCAGGAGAGCCAGAATAGGGCCACTACAGAGGCCACAGGGGTCTGCTGCAGTGCTATGGGTCCGACCCATCCTCCAGAGCCGAGCCAAGCTACAATGGACTCGCCCAGAGAGCAGAGTCCCACGGAAAAGGTTATGGTGTCCCCAGTTTCAGTCCCAAGCCCTGTCACAGTCTCCTCAGCACCTAAACTCACCCCAGCCTTTGCCTTCATTCCTGCTCCAAGTCTGCCTCCTCGCCCAGCCCAAATTCCAGTCCTAGTGCCAGTTTCAACCCATGTCCCAACCTTCATCCCTACACCAACTCTCACCCCAGTCTTAGCTTCAACCCCAACCAAACCCCCTGTGCCAGCCCCTAGCCCTGTTCAAACCTTCACCCCTGCACTAACTTTATCCCCTGTCCCAACCTCAGCCCCAACTTTAGCCCCAGTCCTAACACCTCCGCCAGCCCTCACCCCATTCCTGGGCCTGTCTTCCTCCATCCCCAGCAGCAGCAGTGTCCAGAGGGCCCAGTCGGTGGCCAGTGTGTGGAGCGTGGTCCACAGCGACGTTACAGTCCGACAGCCTGGTCCCGTGGCACAGACTCCCATAGCCACGGTGTGGGGGGCGCAGCACACCCTGCATGCCGTCAGCGAGACAGTCAACTAGAGCCACAACACCCTGGTTTGTGTATGTGGGGGAGCACCAAACCCAGAGACTGCCCCTAACTGTATATATAAATATATCTGAGAACATATTCCTTTCATCAGCCCACTGATCCTGTATGTCTGTGCTCCGCAGTTTGAATATGACAGAACTGACACATACATCAGACACTGGGATGGAAAGACAAGTGTTTTAAAGACAGTGCTTTTTAAAGCTTTTATTTTAATTTTTTATCAGGACTTTATTTAAACCAATGGGGGCTGTTGCTGGGCGGAACCTGTCAACATTCCAGAGTATTGTTTAAATGTGATGTCAACATAAGAACGACAACACAAAGTTCTATTATGTAATTTTGAACTCCACTATCTCAACTATTTCCAAAAGCGGACAAGGAGTACATTTCCTTCCCCTGGTATATACGGTTTTTAAGTCTTGAAGCCAGCACCAGCAGATCTAGCCTCATCAGTAGCGGTACCGGACTTGAATGTATAAAGCGGGACTCGATGACTTTAAACCCAGGCTGCCTAGCTTGTCAATCATTCCCACCAAGGCTAAATGAGGGCGGACCTGGGGCTGAGACAATGGTGTGTGTGTGTTTCAAGCGCCAGTGTCGTGCTCCTCCAGTACAGTTCATGCACTTTAGATATATTTTTAAAAAAATGTCCGGACTTCACAATCTCGAGCATTCCGACGCCCCCCCACCACCACCTCACAATGCCGGAAGACAGGCAGAAGGGAAATTGATTGTACTGCGGTGTGCCTGACTGCACAGCTACAATGTCCTTCTCTCTCCTTGCCTTAAAGCTACTGTAAACATGTGGCCACCAGGGATTCTACATTCAAGACCCATCCTCCAAATCATCAGTCGCAAAGAAAGTGAACACTACCCGTCGGTGTTTTTTTATATAATTTTTTTATTTCTTTTTAAAATATTCATTTAAACCCATTTCCAAAATAGTATCTTAGCAGGTAAGCAGTATTTTTGTGTTGTATGTATATATGTGTGTGTGAAAAAGAGGAATTTTTTTTTTGTATTGCTCTCTGTTTGTATTATCTTTATGCATCGTGTATGATTTCCAGGGACGTAGTGTTTTTAATGTGGATGTGAAGGAGGTGGAATCCCAGTGTGTGTCTTATAAGACGATGTGTGTGTGTGACCGATGGGGGTGTAAGGTCACATTGGTCCTGTAACAGAACTCAATTTTGTGGTCGATGCTAAAGGTTTAGTCAGGTGACACCGTCAGGCTGCCTCCTCATTCTTAAGGGTAAAGTAACACTTGCTATGATAAGTGCGCTAGTATGCCATAGTCTTCTATGGTTGAAGCCTGTTACAAACATTTTCAAGCTTTTGGGTCATCCTGTTTGGAGAGGGATTGACCCAAGTAGCGAATCATTGGAGCCTTAAGATTTGGTCCTTGTATTTCAAATCCAAATATGTCTTAATTGAAATGCCCGTAGTTGTTCCCTTGGATGACAAAGGCTGGTCGGTGTTGTATTGAAGTCATTGAGGAAGTTATTGAGAAGCAAACTCTGTCTGGAAAATTGGACTCTACTTTCCTCTCTTTATTTTCCCTCTCTGTTAGCGGAGTATATCCTCTCGTTAGTGTTACTCATTCTTATACGGTTGTAGTTTCCATGAAACGGTCTTATTTCAAATACCACATATTATGGCCAAATCCTAACTTTAAACGCAGCACAAACGTTTGTGGGACCCTACGTGAACACACAGTGCTGCTGCAAAGTATTTTTATTTTTCTGTCAGGTCAGTTCAAACAGGTCCAACATTCCTCTATTTTCAACTGTTACGCATGAAACGACCATGCCATTACAATGTTTTATTTTACAGCTAGAAGCATGAGAAGAGTTGATATGGAATTCTGTTATTATTAGCCTGGATTTGTGACGAGCACTGATCCCATTCTCTCCGCCATGTCATATCTCCCAGATATGTAGGCTACCCTTCGATTGCTTTTAACCGGCTGGATGTCGGCACTGTTTCCTGAGTTGTCATTGGGAAAGGTAGATCGTACAGGTATTCCACTAACGGAGATGTTCTAAAGAGTTTTAAAGCTCGCACACACGGCACCGAATGTGGATTTAGCATTCGTCTGCCGATCGTTCAGCGCGCTGTCTTTTAGGGACCTGCTGTAGATTTGACTGCCAACATTTTAATGCGTTTCTATGTGTAAAATTGGTGCGCACTCTGTTGGAAAATTACGCTCACATGTGATAAGTACTCTCGGCCAGCAAACACTACTGGTGCGTCTGAGGTTCCGGGTCATAGTGAATAGTAAGAAATAATGGTTGCAATTTTAATGTGTGAATAGACATACAGTACTATAAAGCGGGTACGTGGTTTATACAATACTACTTATACAATACTACATGCCACTGTGACTACATGTTACTTGTTGCGATACTGGAAACAGCTGGATACTGGACATTATTTAGAAAGGAGATATCTATATCAGGTTTTGGATGCAGAATGAAACTTGGGTCGTAGATGCCAATGTGAAAATGCATGTAAATACATCGTCAGGTGTGTTTTTTTTTTTTTTTTTTGGCATGAATTGTAGCTGAAATGAAAATGTGTAGCTTCTCAATATGACCAATTGCATCCTAAAGATGTTTTTCCATTTCACTGTATGAATCATGGCTGATGTATGGACAGTATAACTGGCTATTGTGCCTTAAACCTGGGATTGAGGGAACATACCCCTTCTACATAGAAACTTTTGAATAGTCCGTGCAATATATGCCTTAAACTTTAAATGTGTTTTGTACAAGCATTTCAGAGAATAAAAGTTCATTTTTTCATATTCTGATCCATGTGCTGTTTGTTTCTATAGAACTGAACTGTTACCATGTCCTTTTGTCTCGAAGCACAAAGATTAATAACAAATAATTTACATGAGAAAGATATCCCCCTCCCCCAGTTTTATCCAACGATTTCCATCTAAGTTGAGTCCAGAGGTCTACTTAACTTTTGGATGGTCACCTTCTGGGATGGGATTACACTAGTACATCACTGGGGCTGAGCTTCCTGCCATTCAGGACCTCTATACCAGGCGGTGTCAGAGGAAGGCCCTAAGTCATAAACTGTTCTCTGCTACTGCACGGCAAGTGGTACCGGAGCACCACGTCTGGGACCAAAAGGCTCCTTAACAACTTCTACCCCATGAGACTTGAACAGTTAATCAAATGGCTACACGCACTATTTGCACTGCCCCCCTTATTTATTTTATGCACCGACTCTTGCACAAGCTCGATGAACACTCACTGGACTGAACACATACACACACTACACAGATGCACACAAAACACACTTGCATGCATATTGATGCCACACAGTGCATTCGGAAAGCATTCAGACCCATTAACTTTTTCCACATTTTGTTACAGCTTTATTCTAAAATGGATTAAATACGAAACTGATATCACATTTACATAAGTATTCAGACCCTTTACTCAGTACTGTGAAGCACCGATTACAGCCACACCTGTATTTGGGGAGTTTCTCCCATTATTTTCTTCAGATCCTCTCAAGCTATGTCAGGTTGGCTGGGGAGCATCACTGCACTGCTATTTTCAGGTTTCTCCAGAGATGTTCGATCGGGTTCAAGTCCGGGCTCTGGCTGGGCCACTCAAGGACATTTAGAGACTTGTCCCGAAGCCACTCCTGCATTGTCTTGGCTGTGCGCTGGAAGGTGAACCTTCGCCCCAGTCTGAGGTCCTGAGCGCTCTGGAGCAGGTTTTAATGCTCAGTTCATATTTTCCTCGATCCTGACTAGTCTCCAAGTCCCTGCCGCTGAAAAACATCCCCACAACATGATGCTGCCGCCACCATGCTTCACCGTAGGGATGGTATTGGCCAGGTGATGAGCGGTGCCTGGTTTCCTCCATACGTGACGCTTGGCATTCAGGCCATCTTGGTTTCATCAGACCAAATAATCTAGTTTCTCATGGTCAGAGTCCTTTAGGTGCCCTTTGGCAAACTCCAAGCAGGCTGCCATGTGCCTTTTACTGAGGAGTGGCTTCCGTCTGGACACTACCATAAAGGCCTGATTAGTGGAGTGCTGCAGAGATGGTTGTCCTTCTGGAAGGTTCTCCCATCTCCACAGAGGAACTCTGGAGCTCTGTCGGAGTGACCATCGGGTTCTTGGTCACCCCCCTGACCAAGGCCCTTCTCCCCTGATTGCTCAGTTTGGCTGGGCGGCCAGCTCTAGGAAGAGTCTTGGTGGTTCCAAACTTTTTTCATTTAAGAATGATTGAGGCCACTGTGTTCTTGGGGACCTTTAATGCTGCAGAAATAATTTGATGCCCTTCCCCCAGATCTGTGCCTTGACACAATCAGCGCTTTACGGACATTTCCTTCAACCTCATGGCTTGGTTTTTGCTCTGACGTGCGTTGTCAACTGTGGGACCTTATTTAGACAGGTGTGTGCCTTACCAAATCATGTCCAATCAATTGAATTTACCACAGGTGGACTCCAATCAAGTTGTAGAAACATCCCAAGGATGATCAATGGAAACTCAAATATGAGTGTCATAGCAAAGGGTCTAAGTACTTATGTATTTATTTATTTACATTTGTCATTTAGCAGATGCTCTTTTCCAGAGCGCATACATTTTCATACTGGTCCCCCGTGGGAATCGAACCCACAACTCTGGCGTTGCAAACACCATGCTCTACCAACTGAGCTACATGGGACTATAGTACTTTTGCAAACATTTCTAGAAACCTGTTTTCGCTTTGTCGTTATGGGCTATTGTGTGTATTATTTTTTAAATCCATTTTAGAATAAGGCTGTAATGTAGCAATGTGGAAAAAGTGACGGTTTGAATACTTCCGAAATGGACTGTACATTCACGTTTCTTCACTCACATAAGATGCTGTTGCTACTCGGTTTTATCTATGCATAGTCACTTTACCCTTAGCTACATGTACATATTACCTTGACTAACCCGTACCGCTGCACATTTACTTGGATATAGCCTCGTTATTTTGTTTCCATTCCTTTAGTTTATGTAGCTTTTTTGTTGCACGAGGTGAAACAATGTTAATGACCTTTAAAGCTGAGATCTGCATGAGAAATGGTGCCACTGGCTGCCCTAGGCGCATTTGTTTTGTTTTTTAAACTGGGTAGAGGAGCATCGTCGTAAAAAAGAAATCTGTACATACGACTGTTCTCTCATGTGCAATGATGTCCGAGGGGGGGTGGGGGGAAATGGTGTTCACTGTTTGAAGTTACGTCTTGTGGCAGTTTCACCGCTACTGATTTCAGCTAAGACTCAGTGGCTCTTGAAATACTACCTAGTCAATATCTGGTGCAAAGTGCTTTAACCTTTCACATAGTGGGATCATGTGTTTCATTACAGTGGACCACTTCATTTGATCACACATTTTTATTTGTCACGTGCTTCATAAACGACAGGTTGTAGACTAACAGTGAAATGCTTTCTTACGGGTCCTTTAACAACAATGCAGAGTTAAATAAATTAAATCTAGAAAATATAAAGTGTACTTATCAAAGTGAAGTGTCACAACTGCAATGTAAGAGAATATCAATCAGTACTTGGGTATGGAACATCTTTTATTTTCTCAGATACAGAATATTAAAGGTATACAATGCTGCACTGAATGCAGCAGGACATTTAAATTACTCATCTGGAATAAAGGACACAGTGGAACGTGTCATTTCAGGGTCCTTCGTTGGTCCTATACAGGCATGCTACATTTCCTTAAACAATAATTCAACCCAAACATGATTATACCCAAACACAACCTAGCCCAACTTCTTCCTTCTGCTCTTTCTTGAACAGGTCTGACCCTTCATGTTGAATGTTTTAGCTTGAATGAGGTTGTGATGCATCGATGCAGGCAGAGTTAGAAGAGACCTGACCAGATGACAAGGGGATATGACTAGCACTGAGAAACATGGTCCTTTGAAAGAAGGGTGGAATGATAAGCATTTAAGCAATGATGGTAAAATACAACCTGCTTTGATTGTCAAAAACATTAATAGAATACAATAGAGTCCTTTACAATGTGGTTTTCCAACTCCTGGATAGAAGGTGCAGTTTCTTACGGAGGCAGTGCTGGTGCTGGTGTGAGAGGCAAGGAGAGGTACTTGGCTGGTATGTAGTGCTGTTCTTTTTTCACAAGGAGGGAGGGAGGGGAGGGGAGGGAGGAGGGGAGGGGAGGGGAGGGAGGGAGGGGAGGGAGGGGGCACGCACACACAGGCATTCAGTACATCTCAAGAGTAATATTGCTTCCTCTCACCTTGTCACCTTTCCTGGACTGGATAGGAGTAAAGCAATATTCAAATCACTGGGAATTTCAGAAAGGATACAGAGAGGAAGCCACTACAGACTTATTGAGATGCATTTAGCTGAGACACACTCCTCTTCAATGGATAATCACCATTGACTATAAAATAAGTCCATTCCATCTAAAAAGCACTGTGTGTGCGAGCCGCGAAGCAGTCGTCAGTCTCTCTAGATGTCATCCTTGTCCTTAGCACCGTGTTTGAGGATGCGGGTGAATTCTGCGTAGTTGAAGTTGCCCTTCTTGTCGATGGGCGCCTCACGGAACAGCTCATCCACTTCCTCGTCAGTGAAGCGGTCGCCCATTGTGGTCAGTAGCTCTCGCAGGTGGTCCTCGTGGATCACTCCTACAAATGGGAGAGAGGCGGGTCATCGTCTGGCTCTTAAGTTATCTTTCCTCGATTTCGTCTCATCCTCTCTACTCTAAACACATTGGAGAAGAAGATCCAAGTGGGGGGACATTGAACCTTCTCCAATATGGTTGAGAAGGAGGTAAGGAGAGAGGCTGAGACAAATCGAGGAAAAGATGTCGGTCTGTTTTTTCCTTTTAAGTGTTTGACATTACTGTGAAGGTGGATGCTAGGGTTTGACATTGGAGAGTGTGCGTGCAGTTGTGTGTCTCACCAGAGCCCTCCTCGTCGAAGCAGGCGAAGGCGTTGCGGATGACGTCCTCCGGGTCGGTGCCGTTGAGGCGCTCTCCGAACATGGTGAGGAACATGGTGAAATTGATGGGCCCTGGCGCCTCAGCCATCATCCCCTCCAGGTACTCATCCGACGGGTTCTTACCTGGGGACCACAACAGAACACACACACCATGGTCAACGTTACGGGGTCAAATCTGAGTTCTGTTCAATAGTAGCCATTGAGTAAAGATATAGGTTATGGTTCAATCCCCCTGGGGACACACTGGTTGAATTAACGTCGTTTCCACAAAATGACATTGAACCAACGTCTGTGCCCAGTAGGATGTTATTACCGGTCTGCATGCTTATTGTTAGCGCTCTATTTTACAGTACTGGTATTTAGCTGGGAAATGTTCTGTTGCTATACATGTACAAGGCTGTTTCTGGGGAGGATGTTAAAGTCTAGAATTGGTGAGTATACGCTGGTTAGGTCTTGTATATAGAATATAGTCAACCCACTAACATCAGGTTCCTATGGGTTCCCCTTTGGCCTGTGTCTTACCCAGTGAGGCCAGCATGTCATGAAGATCCTCCTTGTCGATGAAGCCGTCACGGTTCTGGTCGATCATGTTGAAGGCCTCCTTGAACTCCTGGATCTGAGACTGGTCGAACATGGCGAACACGTTGGACGTGGCCCTCTGGGGGCGCTTCTTGGTGGTCTTCCCCTTTGCACGTTTGCTGGACATGATGGTGGTTAGATGGGCCTAAGGGGTGCAGAATTGGACATGGATGGTTACAGTTGGATGAAAGATAAGACTCCCAAGAGTAGGCTGTTATACTGAGGAAGAGAAGGATGGTTCTCCTCTGTCCCTTGGGAAATGTCCCCCCCCCAAAAAAAGCTTGAATAAAGAAAAATGCTCTTTATTAATTTAGCATGGCACTAGAGCATAAATGCAAAAGCCTGATTTAGTTAGGCCTACATGTCAACCCTCATCAGTGTGATTGCGATATGTGTTGAAAATGATCATACATGAGCTACAATGTTACAAATTGTCTAGGGACTTTACTTGGCGCCAGAAAATTGGTTAGTACTTATTCTCAATGATTCCATTTTCAGTCTCTGCATTGGTGCCAGATGCAATCGACCTCCAAATTACACTTGCTCTCTGCACTAAAGATGCAGGTGGTTCCACTGCTAACTAAGTGTCATCCTGCAGTGAACAGTGTGAAGATGTCACAAGATAGTGACCTGGTATCCTGGAGAACGGGCCAAACTCAGATCCGTCACTCACACGCGGGGCTCAGTGTGCGTGCGTCATTGAAGACGTGTGTACAGGCGGTGATAGTGCTGCTGGGTGGTGGCACATCAGAATACTGACTGAGCGAGAGCCAATACCATACAGGAAGTAACAGGTCATTAAGGTTGAGTCATTTTGAGGTATAATGAGTTCATTGACTGCCAGACTATGGCATAATGCATTGAGAGCCACTGAAGCATGTTATTCAGATCAATGATTTGCTTAGACTCAGGGAAACTCTCCACACAAAAGCTCTTTCTCATATGGTAAAATATGTTGGATGACTGATGGAGTATATTTTGTTTCTCTCTCTACTGGCATGTGATACAGGAGATATAAATACTGGTAACCAAGACACAAAGCAGGCTACCTTAGCGTCATTTAGCAAGCCTTATTTGAGCATAGATGGGAACGACGTGTGTCGGTGTGTGTTTGCATGTGTGTGAGAGAGGTAGATCACAAAATCATGGACGTGTTCAGCAGGCACAAAACGAGATAATGTTTTTAAACGTTTCATCCCTACTGGACCCAGTTGTCCAGTGATACAACCTAGTCAAATGTTAGGCAAACGACAAGTCTGTCTCTCACTCCATCCTACTACCCACCAAAAATGGTACCATTGGTTACCAAGATTTACAAAGTATACCATGAATCAGCACAACGTGTCTACGATGGGGAAGTTGACTTGATTCTCTACAATGGGGAAGTTGACTTGATTCTCACTATATACTGTTACATGTTAGAGCAGTTGCTTGTTCCTTTCAATAGCGTTTGTTCACGTTACTCTATTGCGGTCTCTACGCTTGCTATCGGAGGTAACAGAGATGTAAGGGAGTTTTTCACTGGCTAACTGCCTGTTCATTGTCCAGCTTCATTTCAGAGGATGAAGGAATTTTAAGATTAGGATGTTGGGCCCTGGGCAAATGTTTATTCTCAGAAGTCCTCACAGTCCATCTCTTTTCCATGTATTTATAACACATCACCATGCCTAGGGGATTGTTCAAAAATGAGAATGTTAGAAGTGACTTTCTCAGGGTCTAGTTTACTGATTTCCTGTAAACATTTATAGTTTCCTGTAATCTTTCACATTCTTGTGGAGAGACGACTAGATCCCTATGTCCTTGTAAGGACGGCTTGCACAACCATTCAAACGGATAAATTAGTCTTGTCCAAACCCTCATCTCATTCCAACAAACTAGATCTCTTTAGAATGAATTTCTAGGCCCGAATGACTTCACTGCTTCTGCAACCCATTGAATTCCTCAGCTTTCTCGACTGGCTGACTCACCGATGAGGTTTTGAAAACATTTAAAGATCAACTTCATCATTGGTTTTTTATTCTCTGATGTACTGCGTGTTTATCAGTGTACCCACCACACCTCATATCTGCAGCCAGGGCCCCACTGACCAGACACACACACACACTCACAGTTATGTCAATCACTGTCTTGACCTAACCACTTAACCTCTCATCACAGGACACCACTACTACTTCTGAGGGGTCAACACCGGGGAAGTTTATAAACGCAACACACTTCAACAGACCCAACCAACCTCTCGTTGTCTAAAAACAGGTAAACATGAAAGGCTGTAGAGTAGAAGTGAGGCTCTACAGCCCTCAACTCTGGACCTCAAAGCCAGTTCCACTGCATTTTCTAATCATGGACTGATTTAGACCTGGGACACACACCAGGTGTGTGCAATTAATTATCAGGTAGAACAGAAAACCAGCAGGGTCCGGACCTCGTAGAGTAAGAGTTGAATACCCCTGCTCTAGAGTTTAGAAAGCTCTATACAGGTCACAGAGTGTTGACAATTGGTCAACTCTTAATTCCACAACACAGTTGTTGGGGCTACAGAGCACCACCGTGATGAGAAGTTACTCCAGATGACCCTAGACCTGTAACTGGTCGCTTTGGGCATGCAAGAAGAAACCCTATCCAGCCCCCACCTTTAACGCAGCTTTTACTCTTGTTAACAGTTTCCCATACAATTCTGACTAATGCTTTAAAGTGCTACATCTAATCCCAACATAAAACCCCTCTAAGATAAACAACATTCAAACAGAAGGAAAATGTTTTTTTAAAAATCCTTCTCACCTTGGCTTCAGGTGAATAGTAGTTGTTTTGGGGAGTTCTCTAAGGCCTTCTGTCTGGGTCTCAGTGCTTAGTTGGAAGGGAAGCAGGCAGCTCCACTGAGGAGTTTGTTTAAAGCAAGTCTTCTAACCAGCCCCTCCCACTCCTCCCCCGGCCAATCGCCTGGCCCGGCTGTCCCAAACAGAGCCAGCCCAGGACAGGCATTTACCCATACAAGGGAAAAGAATGTGCAGGCCTGCAGCTCGCCACTGCCACAGCGGAGCTAGGGATGTTTGGCAATGGGAATGTGGCCGAAATGACAGGAACTCCGATAAGCCTGCCTTATTTAGAGAAAAAACTAAAGGGCCACTGTGCAGAGGAGATGGGTTCTCTGGTGTTCTGAAGCTCCCCGTTTGAAAAGCTGCCTGGGGGACTCCTTAATAAGGCAGTTTGTCTGGCCAAGCTACTGTCTGGATCTCTAGGGAACACCTTTTATCATGCCATTGCTGTACAGTAGCATCAGTTCTTCTGTTGTACTGTTCTCTGCCGTATTGAGAACAACTGTTGGGCTGTTCCAATGAAATTACGCTTTTATATTATTGTGTTATTGTTTTTGCAAATACCTACCAAGAAACAAAGTATCTGGTCACATTTGAGTAGCACAGATGAAATTGTTTTAACCTACACAGTAGTTGTGTTAACATCATTTGGTCAATGTCCTTTTATCCAAATTCACCCCAAGTAATTAAATTATGTTTGTCACATTAATTAAATAGTATGGCACAAGGGAAACCTTTATGTAAATAGATGTTCTCTTAAACTCCTCAACCAGTTTCCTTTTCACCTCATTTAACACCTGATTTACTTTACAAATGGCACATCTCAATAGGTCTATTGTTCCTCAACCAAGGGGAGGCTGATGACATCACATTTGACCATCAGACCAACTCCTTGAATGCCCTACTCCTTGGAAGTTTGCGGTTGTCTAAAAAACACTATTTTGCTTTAGTGTGTGTACTTTACTGTATTTATACTTGGGATATCGCTTTTCAACAGGAGAAGTCCAAAAATCGCTGCAGGACATTTTTAAGAAAAGTATAAAATAGTGAATTCGGGTGGCGCAGTGGTCTAAGGCACTGCATCACAGTGCTAGCTGTGCCACTAGAGATCCTGGTTCGAATCCAGGCTCTGTCGTAGCCGGCCGCGACCGGGAGACCCACTGGGCAGCGCACAATTGGTCCAGGGTAGGGTAGGGAATGGCCGGCAGGGATGTAGCTCAGTTTGTAGAGCATGGCGTTTGCAACGCCAGGGTTGTGGGTTCGATTCCCACGGGGGGCCAGTAATAATTTGTTTTTTTAAATGTATGCACTCATTAACTGTAAATCGCTAAATGACGTAAATGTAAGGTTGAAGTGTATAAAGGGTTTGTCAATGACTTTTCAGGTTCTCTTTTTCAGTGGACCTATGCAAATGATGTGTTTATGGAAATTGTGTTTTTTATCAATCCAGATAGGGAAGCTGTTTGCAATAAGATAGTTTTGCTTTGACCACATTTTACATTTACAGAATAACCTGTACTTAATATGTACAAATAAATAATGTATGTGTGTATTGCGCTTGCAAGGAAGCATTTCACTGTACTGTTTACACCTGCTGTATCCTGTGCACGTGACAAATACACATTCGATTTGTTTACATGCATTGGGTATAAATGTCTGCCTGGAATGACGCTCCTATGAAACTCCTATGCTTTGCTTTATATTGCCTATGCTACGACTGTGTGCGGAGTATACTGGAGCCCATTGCATACCCTGGCCTGTAAACAAGAAAAGGATGCCCTCTGGTGGCCAGAGAAAGTTATCAGAGGGCGTTTTGTATAATCTACAATAATAATGATAGTTTTCTGATTCGTAACATAAACCAGCGTTTCCCAATGTCTGTCATCGGGACCCTAAGGGGTGCACGTTTTGGTTTTTGCCCTACACTACACAGCTGATTCAAATGATCAAAGCTTGATGATTACCTGATTATTTGGATCAGCTGTGTAGTGCTAGGACAAAAACCAAAACGTGCACCCAGTTTGTGAAACCCTGACATAAACAAAACAGTGCTATAATTGTGATGTCAACGAATTGTGTGACTATTCTGATCTCTGTAATATTGTTTTTCATCTTATTAATTAATCGATCCCATTCATAAATTATATTTTCTGCCAAATCAAAGTTAATTGGCTTACACATATCTGCAGATGGTATCAGCGAAATGCTTGTGTTTCTAACTCCAACAGTGCAGTAATAATACCTAGCAATACAAAACAATAAGCACATAATCCAAAAAAGTTAATAGAAATATTTAAGAAATATCAGTAAGAGCAATGTCAGAGTCCGGAATATATATATACAATGGTGTGTATTGACAGTATATAAATATAAAAGGTGTGTACAGCAGTAGTTATATAGGATGAGCCATGACTAGAATACAGTATATACATATAAAGTGGGTAAAACAGTAATTAAACATTCAGTAATATATATCCTCAGTTCAATAATAATTAATTTTCTTTACAAATGTAAATTAAGACTCTTGGTGCCGTAGTTTAATACATTTTATTAAACTACGGCATGTTTAATCGCATTTGCCCCAGATTAATCATTTTACGTCTAAATACATGGCTCTGGGTGCACGCACTGTGTACAAAACAAACCAGAGCCGTGTTCTTTGCTTTCCTCCATATTTTAATTGGTTATTCGAATGATTGACTTGAATCTTCTTCCATACAGAGAATCGTGTGCGCAGGTGCCTGAAGTAGGAAGTGTCATTTAATAATTTTTCGGGAACTCGGTCTGCCAGGTAAGATCAAATCAACAGAATCGTTACTTTAACGTTGTTTAAAAGTTCTAGTAGGTAAATAGATAGAAAGTTGATATGCGAGATAATCATACTTTGATATGTTATCATGTTTATTTTTGTAAAGCGAACCTAATAGTAGCTACGTCAGCTAGCCGCGTCGCAAGAGACGAGGAGTTGGGTCGATCCTGTTGATATCCAGAATATGAATTTCCTGACAACTAGCTAGCCAAGTTAGCTATGATGGCTGGCTAGCTGGTAGATCACCACCAACTGCTTTTAGCTACGCAACTGTTTTGAAAACGATAGTTACAGAACGTAATCTGCTTTAAACATGCACACTGCCAGGCTAACTGTCTGGATGTTCGTCATTATACATTTTTTTATTAATCATAACTTGGAAGCGCGTTTTGTCTGTTCACAGCCACAATGTCAAACCCCGCCCATTTCTAAAAAGGATCTTCTTAAAATCTGATTTTAAACCTTAACCACACACTGCTAACCTTTATGCCTAACCTTAAAATAAAAGCTACATTTTGTTTATTCATATTTACACTATAGCCAATTGTGACTTTGTCGCTGGCCCATCTAGTGGAAACCATTTGGTCTTGCTGAAACAATGTGGCAAACTCTGCATTTTAACAGGCAGCCCAATTCTGATATTTTTTTCACGAATTAGTCTTTTGAACAATCAGATCAGCTAGGCTGTGTATGCTAACAGCAGCCCAATTGACTTGTGCCACTGCAGTGACCAGACTCCCGTGAACAATGTGGCTTGAATTGGTTCAATAGTCGAACTAACTTATTATTGGAATATTATGGCTGCGTTTACACAGGCAGCCCAATTCTGATATTTTTTCCACAAATTGGTCTTTTCACCAATCAGATCAGATCATTTGCTAATAATTGGGCAAAAGATCAGAATTGGGCTGCCTGTGTAAATGCAGCCTAAGTGCCCATAAGTAAACAGCCTGCTGCTTTCAAGGTAAATTCTGTTCAAAACATCTGACGTTCTCCCCCAGTTAGGCATGTCTGAGTTTGTTTTGTCCAAATAATTTCTCGTTTGAAATCTGGCCCATCTCTAAAATTAATAAACCGCAAAGTAATTATTGAGGGAGCAAGGATTTTTGCATCAAATTTGATGCTATTAGATCATGTGACGATGGCAAATTCCACCTCCACCTGTTTTACATGTCGTGATGGCCTTTATTTGCTCCACATCAGGGGCTTGCTGGTAGCACATATGTCAGAGGTACACACAGAGTGGGTGGCTTTTAACAGATGGGATGAGTCTTTTTTTGCCTCTGGCTTGTTTGCCTTTGAATTATCTCTACCACTTTGTCAAATCTGAATGAATGATTTTCCATGGCTACGATGCATGCCTATCAAAATGAAAGGAAATTATTGTTGTAGCCTGTCTTACACATCAGGACATGTAGGAATCGCACACTTTGTCTAATGCTTGAAAGGATCAGCAGCGAAGTCACAAGTCATTCACATACCGGCCATTCATAGAGATCTGAGAAGCCTTACTGCAGTAGTACTACAGTTCAACTAGCTTAATCATGGATGAACGTCTAAATGTGAAATAATAGGCCTACTCTTGGCTTGCTAGAAATGTATCGAAAGTCAGGAGTTTTCCCAAACCCCCATACTCAATTTGCATTACCTCCATTTTGTCTCCACACAAACTGTCATTGTCTGTCGTGGGCTTTGTGTCCAGACTCCATTACTGCTGACCTCGCAAATTATTTTACAAAGTAGCCTAATGTATCACTCAAAAAAAGTATCAATCGCTACTAGAAAAGCCTAACAGAGCAAATAGAAGAACACTATCACACCATCATCGCTGTAGCCCAGGAGCTTTCCAGTGGCCCTGCTTACTTTTCTAGAAGCAGCATGGTTAGGCTATTCGGTCAATTGCACTGTGTGGACCTCTATTCACACCATACTTCCTCCCTCACCCCCTTGTGCAGTGTGCACCAACTCACCTTTTTGTGTTCTGTTCATCTGTGAACATTGTGAAGAGGATATCCCTTCAAGTTCCCAAAAGTACGGCCTTCAATTCCTCAATAGAAACTGTTGTTGATAAACAGTAGGGTTTATTCTGGTGTTGTTGTTGAGCGTCATGGTTGCTAGAGAGTCCATTTTAGACTGGCTAGAGAGTAGCAGTCAAGCCCAGAGTGCATCTGCTGACGTGTGTGTGTGTTGGAGCAGAGCGGAGGTTTCGTCAATAGATCGGCCAAGCCTTTCAGAAACTGCTGGCCTGGCTGTCATGTGCAGCACGAGGGGAAAGGTGAATTATGTGTGTGTGTGTGTGTGTGTGTGTTTGAATGATCAAGGGAGCAGTGACCGTTATAGACTGTTATATTGCCTCCCAGCTCAGAACAGATAGGCCTAGAGTTGGGTAGACTATTAGCCCTATGCTAGACCTTTACGGCAAATAGAAAACCCTCATCGGGACAGTTGTAGGGGCCGAAAATCCGTGGGTCTGCAAAGGTGGCTTTGGAGTCTTAAGTGTCCAAAATGTAGCCGAGTGTAGGGCTAACTGGAGGGCCAGTGAACCGATTCTGGGGAGCGCAAATTATTCTGGGGGGATGAAGGTAGTTTGGGCTTCTGATGGCGTCAGGGGGGTCCAGGGAACAAGGCTTTGTGGGGAAGGGACACCTTCACTTCTCTCTGTTGGTAAGGGCTGAAACTCCTAGTTTTGGTCTTATCGTTTCTATTCATTCAATTGAATCCACATTCAACATTTTGTGACCATACGCTGACTCCACGATGAGCCTTAAGGCATCCGCATGCTTCCCAGCCGAAACAGTTCGTAAGAGTTGCTGCATATATTATGCCAATGTTTTGGACTTCGGTAATGTTTTTTGGGGCTTTTCTCGAGGCAAGCTGAAGTCTACACCCCTTCGTCAGTGATTGGTCAACAGTAGGAATTCTTCAATAAAGTCTTTGTTGTCATTCAACGAGAGATGACTCGTTATTGTGCAAATCTTTTCATTGAGAAATACTTAACCAAACATATTAGATGGAAAACTGCACATCTAAATTAATGACAGATTCCTTGAGTTAACTTAGATTAATTCTGACTATTTTGAGGAAGTGTATACTGGCTACGGCATCTCAAAATTGACAAACAATGCTATTGACGCTTTTTTATTGTCTTTTAAGGGAGTATACGAGCACACTCGTTCGGTTCACCAAGCTGAGTTCGGCTAGGCACTAGCCGAACTGAAGCATGCTGACGCCTTTAGCCTTGATAACTGTATTGATCATCAGAATGAAACTAGAACATCCTTATTACCTAGGGCTTCCTGTTTGATAGTTTTTGTTATTTGGTTTTGGCCTAGTTTTTGTGGGGATTCTTCTAAGCTTAAGCTTACAGTGCCTTGCAAAAGTATTCAGCCCCCTTGGCGTTTTTCCAATTTTGTTGCATTACAACCTGTAATTTAAATGGATTTTTATTTGAATTTCATGTAATGGACATACACAAAATAACCAATTTGGTGAAGTGAAATGAAAAAAATTACTTGTTTCAAAAAAATCTACAAAATAAATAACGGAAAAGTGGTGCATGCATATGTATTCACCCCCTTTGCTATGAAGCCCCTAAATAAGACCTGGTGCAACCAGTTACCTTCAGAAGTCACATAATTAGTCAAATAAAGTGCACCTGTGTGCAATTTAAGTGTCACATGATCTCAGTATACAGTGGGGGAAAAAAGTATTTAGTCAGCCACCAATTGTGCAAGTTCTCCCACTTAAAAAGATGAGAGAGGCCTGTAATTTTCATCATAGGTACACGTCAACTATGACAGACAAATTGAGAGAGAAAAAATCCAGAAAATCACATTGTAGGATTTTTTATGAATTTATTTGCAAATTATGGTGGAAAATAAGTATTTGGTCACCTACAAACAAGCAAGATTTCTGGCTCTCACAGACCTGTAACTTCTTCTTTAAGAGGCTCCTCTGTCCTCCACTCGTTACCTGTATTAATGGCACCTGTTTGAACTTGTTATCAGTATAAAAGACACCTGTCCACAACCTCAAACAGTCACACTCCAAACTCCACTATGGCCAAGACCAAAGAGCTGTCAAAGGACACCAGAAACAAAATTGTAGACCTGCACCAGGCTGGGAAGACTGAATCTGCAATAGGTAAGCAGCTTGTTTTGAAGAAATCAACTGTGGGAGCAATTATTAGGAAATGGAAGACATACAAGACCACTGATAATCTCCCTAGATCTGGGGCTCCACGCAAGATCTCACCCCGTGGGGTCAAAATGATCACAAGAACGGTGAACAAAAATCCCAGAACCACACGGGGGGACCTAGTGAATAACCTGCAGAGAGCTGGGACCAAAGTAACAAAGCCTACCATCAGTAACACACTACGCCGCCAGGGACTCAAATCCTGCAGTGCCAGACGTGTCCCCCTGCTTAAGCCAGTACATGTCCAGGCCCGTCTGAAGTTTGCTAGAGTGCATTTGGATGATCCAGAAGAGGATTGGGAGAATGTCATATGGTCAGATGAAACCAAAATAGAACTTTTTGGTAAAAACTCAACTCGTCGTGTTTGGAGGACAAAGAATGCTGAGTTGCATCCAAAGAACACCATACCTACTGTGAAGCATGGGGGTGGAAACATCATGCTTTGGGGCTGTTTTTCTGCAAAGGGACCAGGACGACTGATCCGTGTAAAGCAGGGGTGTCAAACTCATTTTAGCTCAGGGGCCACATGGAGGAAAATCTATTCCCAAGTGGGCCGGACCGGAAAAATCATGGTATATATATAACTTAAAAACAACAACTTCAGATTGTTTTCTTTGTTTTAATACGATCAACATACAACATAAAGCTGGAGCCTGAGGACAGTGTGTCCAAAATAGTACAAGCACAACATCACTATTAATCATAAAACACGTCAAGTTTATTTGAAAGTTCTGAGGACAAAGAACACACAAACACACAATGCCTCAGTGATTCACAGAAGTATATCACAGATCACAGAACTATATCAGGGTGTCATTTCTCAGGCAGAAATGTAGATAAAAAGAATGAAATCCTGTTCCCCAAACAAGTGCAAGAACCACAGAGTCAAGAATAGGTTAAATATACAAATAAAATAAAATCAATTAAAAACAATAGCACATCAACATAGAAACATAAAAACATAAATCTGAAAGCGTTGCTTAAACTCCCGTAACAGTCCCGTTATTTTATCTTTGAACCGCTTCATGTCTGCCACATGTTGGGTCGCGCACACATTTTTCAGACAGGGGAAGTGAGCTGCATCACCACCGGCAAGTTGCGTCTCCCACAATGACAGCTTCAACTTGAAAGAACGTATGCTGTCATAATACTGCGTGACAACTTTGTTGCACCCTTGCAGCTGTTTGTTCAAGTTATTCAGGTGCTCTGTAACATCCACCATAAATGCAAGGTCCTGCATCCATTCTGCGGAATGAAATTCTAACACTGGTTTGCCCTTTTCTTCCATGAACTGTTCAATTTCTTCTCGTAAATCAAAGAAACGCCTCAGCACAGCACCTCGGCTTAACCATCTTACCTCAGTGTGGTATGGCAGGCCATAGATGTGGTCTTTCTCTCTGAGAAGGCTGTCAAACTGACGGTGATTCAGGCTTCTGGATCGGATGAAATTAACAGTTTGGATGACCACCTTCATGACGTTATCCATCTTTAATGACTTGCAACACAAAGCCTCCTGGTGCAAAATACAGTAAAAAGTCAAAAAATCACGTCCTCCATTTGCAGATTGCACTTTCTCTCTGAACTTTGTCACAACGCCTGCTTTTTTCCCGATCATTGAGGGCGCACCATCTGTAGCCTGGCTGACAGCGCGGGACCAGTCCACTCCGACCCTGTCCAGCGTGCTGACGAGTGCGGTAAAAATATCAGCTGCTGTCGTTGTATCTGTCATCGGCACCAACTCCACGAACTCCTCGGTGACGGTCAATGTGTCATCAACTCCGCGGATGAAAATGGCCAGTTGTGCAACATCTGTAATGTCCGTGCTTTCATCAATTGCAACCGAAAACGCAATAAATGACTTTACTTTTTGATTCAACTGGCTGTCCAAATCCACTGAAAGATCGGAAATCCTGTCTGCAACTGTGTTTCTTGTCAGGCTGATATTTGCAAAAGCCTGCCGCTTTTCAGGGCACACAATCTCCGCTGCCTTCATCATGCATGTTTTTACAAATTCACCCTCACTAAATGGTTTTGAAGCCACTGCGATTTCATTAGCAATGAGGTAGCTAGCTTTCACTGCAGCGTCACTGATGTCTCGGCTGTGAGTAAACACAGACTGCTGTTTCTTCAGACCCGCCAACAGTTCATTCACCTTCTCTCATCTCCGCTGTCCTTGAAAGTTGTCATATTTGTCGGCATGAAGACTCACATAGTGGCGACGAAGGTTATATTCTTTCAGCACTGCAACATGCTCTGAACACACCAAACATACAGCTTTCCCATTCAATTCAGTGAATAAATAGGATTACCATTTTTCTTGGAACACTCTGCACTCTGCGTCCACTTTTCTCTTTTTTGACAGAGACATATTGGGGCAATGAGGGTGCCAAAGCACATAATGTTAAAAGTAGAAGCCATAATAAATATTGCGGGCAAAACAAAGTAGCTCATTGGCTGCACGTGCTTGACCTACTTGCTCTGCCCCGGTATAAACAGTTTGCTTGCTTAACACAATTGCTATTGCGCCATCCAGTGGACGCAATTGGAACAGCCGTTTATTTTATTGAAAAATTGCAGCGCATTTTTATACTTTACAAAATTAATAATATATATATTATTTTTTTTTCCTTTTTTTTTTTTTTTAAATCATCTCGCGGCCCGGATTAAACCCGTTTGCGGGCCTGATCCGGCCCGCGGGCCGGACGTTTGACACCCCTGGTGTAAAGGAAAGAATGAATGGGGCCATGTATCGTGAGATTTTGAGTGAAAACCTCCTTCCATCAGCAAGGGCATTGAAGATGAAACGTGGCTGGGTCTTTCAGCATGACAATGATCCCAAACACACCACCCGGGCAACGAAGGAGTGGCTTCGTAAGAAGCATTTCAAGGTCCTGGAGTGGCCTAGCCAGTCTCCAGATCTCAACCCCATAGAAAATCTTTGGAGGGAGTTGAAAGTCCGTGTTGCCCAGCGACAGCCCCAAAACATCACTGCTCTAGAGGAGATCTGCATGGAGGAATGGGCCAAAATACCAGCAACAGTGTGTGAAAACCTTGTGAAGACTTACAGAAAATGTTTGACCTGTGTCATTGCCAACAAAGGGTATATAACAAAGTATTGAGAAACTTTTGTTATTGACCAAATACTTATTTTCCACCATAATTTGCAAATAAATTCATTAAAAATCCTACAATGTGATTTTCTGGATTTCTTTTTCTCATTTTGTCTGTCATAGTTGACGTGTACCTATGATGAAAATTATAGGCCTCTCTCATCTTTTTAAGTGGGAGAACTTGCAGAATTGGTGGCTGACTAAATACTTTTTTTCCCCACTGTACATACACACACACACACATGCATAAACACACATACATACACACTTTGTTATCATAGCCTACTCCCTGCATTCCTCAGTTATTGCCGTTCTCACAATATTCTGCACCATGTTTTCATAACCGTTTCTCTCCTCCCTAAATTGGGAGGCCTCTTTATCTTAGTTTCTCAGTTGTCTGTAGACAGTTCTCCTTGTCCTTTGTCTGGCCTAACTCTTACTCACATTGCTGAGTCTTTACTGGTCCTACACTCACACATTCTAACACATTCCACACAGTTTCAGGGTGTAATAATTAGTCATTAATAATTAATCTATCAGGAGGAGATGCACTGCAGTACTTAATGCAGCTGGTGGCCACACCAGATACTGACTGTTACTTTTACCCCCCTTTTCTTCAGGGACACATTATTCCATTTCTGTGCGTCGCATGTCTGTGGAACTTGTTCAGTTTATGTCTCAGTTGTTGAATGTTGTTATGTTCATACAAATATTTACACATGTTAAGTTTGCTGAAAATAAACACAGTTGACAGTGAGAGGACGTTTCTTTTTTTTGCTGAGTTTATATCTTAGATGGGGGGAAACAGAGGATAGCTTGTATCTCTTTTTAGCCATATTAATAATGACAACACATGACATTGATATTGTTTGTAGCTTTCTTGAGGTCTCGTGTGTTCTCAATTCAATAAGATTGATTGGTAAAGAATTGTGTAAACATTGGACAATAATTGCCCCTTGACCCACTCTCTCCTCTCGCTCTCTCCCCTCCAGTCCCAGACCATGAACTACGTGGGGCAGCTGGCGGAGACTGTGTTTGTGACGGTCAAGGAACTATACCGGGGCCTTAACCCGGCCACGCTCACGGGGGCCATCGATGTCATCGTGGTGCGCCAGCCCGACGGCAGCCTCCAGTGCTCGCCGTTCCATGTGCGCTTCGGCAAGCTTGGGGTGCTGCGCTCCAAGGAGAAAGTGGTGAGTGTGAAGAAGAAGATGGGAGTGTGTGGTGTTGCCTACAAATGGAGGTGTACTGTATATAAGCGGATAGAGAGACACACACACACATACACACTTTTTTACCCTTTCTCACATAAACACACACTTTCTCTCGCATGCACACTCTCTCTCTTAAACACACACACACACACACACACTGCCAGTGACCGTGTGTTGCAGGTGGACATTGAGATCAATGGGGAGCCAGTTCACCTGCAAATGAAGCTGGGGGACAACGGAGAAGCTTTTTTTGTGGAGGAAAATGAGGATTTTGAGGTATGTCTATAAACATTTTATTTTAACTATCTGATCCTATAGGTTTGTTCAGTCGTGGAGGTTAACCTCTTTTTGTAGACGTGTTAAGCTAAAAGGGAAGGTGACATGATGTAACCTATTTTCTTTCTTCTGTAGCTTATTGACACAGTGCATTTGGAAAGTATTCAGACCCCTTGACTTTTTCCACGTTTTGTTATGTTACAGCCTTGTTCTAAAATGGATGAAAAAATTGTTTTTCCTCATCAATCTACACACAATACCCCATAATGACAAAGCCAAAACAGGTTTTTAGACATTTTTGCAAATTAATTTAAACCCCCCCCCCGGATATATGACATTTACATAAGTATTCAGACCTTTTACTTAGTACTTAGTTGAATCACCTTTGGCAGTGATTACAGCCTCGAGTCTTCTTGGGTATGACGCTACAAGCTTGGCACACCTGTATTTGGGGAGTTTCTCCCGTTCTTCTCTGCAGATCCTCTCAAGCTCTGTCAGGTTGGATGGGGAGCGTCACTGCACAGCTATTTTCAGGTCTCTCCAGAGATGTTCGATCGGGTTCAAGTCCGGGCTCTGGCTGGGCCACTCAAGGACATTCAGAGACTTGTCCCGAAGCCACTCCTGCGTTGTCTTGGCTGTGTGCTTAGGGTCGTTGTCCTGTTGGAAGGTGAACCTTCGCCCCAGTCGGAGGTCCTGAGCGCTCTGGAGCAGGTTTTCATCAAGGATCTCTCTGTACTTTTCTCCGTTCATCTTTCCCTCGATCATGACTAGTCTTCCAGTCCCTGCCGCTGAAAAACATCCCCACAGCATGATGCTGCCACCACCATGCTTCACCGTAGGGATGGTGCCAGGTTTCCTCCAGATGTGATGCTTGGTATTCAGGCCAAAGAGTTCATTTGTAATTTCATCAGACCAGAGAATCTTGTTTCTTATGGTCTGAGAGGCTTTGGGTGTCTTTTGGCAAACTCCAAGCGGGCAGTCATGTGCCTTTTACTGAGGAGTGGCTTCCGTTTGGACACTCTACCATAAATGCCTGATTGGTGGAGTGCTGCAGAGATGAGTGTCCTGCTGGAAGTTACTCCCCTCTCCACAGAGGAACTCTGGAGCTCTGTCAGTGACCATCGGGTTCTTGGTCACCTCCCTGATCAAGGCCCTTCTCCCCCGATTGCTCAGTTTGGTGATTCCAAACTTCTTCCATTTAAGAATGATGGAGGCCACTGTGTTTTGGGGACCTTCAATGCTGCAGACATTTTTTGGTACCCTTCCCCAGAACTGTGCCTCGACACAATCTTTTCTCTGAGCTCTACGGACAATTCCTTTGACCTCATGGCTTGGTTTTTACTCTGACATGCACTGTCAACTGTGAGACCTTATATGTGCCTTTCCAGATCATGTCCAATCAATTGAATTTACCACAGGTGGACTCCAATCAAGTTGTAGAAACCTCTCAAGGATGATCAATGGAAACAGGATACACCCGAGCTCAATTTCGAGTCTCATAACAAAGGGTCTGAATACTTATGTAAATAAGGTATTTCTGTTTTTTATGATGAGGAAAAACATCTAATCCATTTTTGAAGAAGGCTGTAGTGTAACAAAATGTGGAAAAAGTCAAGTGGTCTGAATACTTTCCGAATGCACTGTATGTGTAGCATAGTAAGTACTTTACCTTTAGTTTGAAATGTGAATTTTTTTCCCCCCACCAACCAGTCCAGAGTGCCAGCCCACCTCTGCACGTCGCCCATCCACATCGAGCTGCCGGAGGGTTCCGAGGAAACCTTTGAGGGGCTCCCCAGTTCCGGAAGCACACGAAGGAAAAAGCGGCGGCGCAAACGCATACGCTCCGACTCCCACCTAAGAGAAGATGGTAGCTCCTCGTCCGACGAGAGAGAGAGGGAGCAGTCAGGAGAACAGGAAGAAGAAGAGCCCACCACGCCCATGCTCGCCAGGTCACTGTCAGGGTCATTCCATGAATAGAGTACATTGTGGGTAGTGTAACAGGTGTCATTTTAGAGTTCAGAAATCAGCATTTTCCAAACGCAGATCAAAAAATCTGCATTTTAAACCATTTGACCTGCATTTTATATTGAAAGTGGGGGGAAAAATATTGCTTCAGTAGAAGGATCAGGGGCGTGCAACTATAATTTTCCTTGACAGAAAATATAAGTTACTGCAACACATTCGGCAGAAAATAGCTTCATTCATCAGATGACAACAGAAGTGCAATGCTATTTGGTTAGCAGCCACAAAAGTTAATGAGCTTACAATGAAAAAGCAAAAAAAACTGTGCCAATTTCTAATGTTTATCATAGAAAGAATGTAGCCAGCTACATTTCCTAATGTTTTGCTTGAAGTAAATATAGCATTTTACTGGACAAAAGTAGGCTACACTGAGAAAAGTAGCTCCACATCAGTCAGAGTGCTGTCTGCTGATAGATGCCCATTCATGAATTCTCATCCGAGTGCAACTGAAGCACAAAATTAGTCTGAGCAGAAATTACAATTTGAGATCTGCGTTTACAAAATGCAGCAAAAATAAATAAAAAATAAAGATTAAAAAAATAAATAAGATAAAAAAATAAATAAGAAAAACACATTGTAAAGTGGTTATCCCACTGGCTATAAGGTGAATGCACCAATTTGTAAGTCGCTCTGGATAAGAGCGTCTGCTAAATGACGTAAATGTAAATGTATATTTCGTATGCGTTTTACCTTTTTTTTTCTGCGTGAAAAACGCAACCCCTGTCTAACTTGGTAAAAAAATTATATACATTTCGCCAAATTTTAACATTGTCATAAAGAGCACACGTTCAACTTAATAAAATAAAAATAAAAATACCATCTCAAGGGTTTAAGTAAAATAAATGACAGGGTTGACTGTAACAGGGTTGAGGTTTTCATCTTAAATCAGCCATAAATACCCATGTGACAGGGAAGCTTGTTGTGTGCAACAGGGATGGCAATTGAATGCAAGCTTCACCAAAAATGTGAAATTGTTAAAACATTTCTAGCCTATCTATTAGTGCTCAGTGATGAACTGAAATGTTGGTTATTTTTCGGTTTCTAATTGACCAACGTCAGTTCAATTATTTGAATTTCATTTTGTTTGTTTTTTATCTGTGAGCTCAATGCGCACATTGCTCTGCAGTTTCTCTAGAGATAAATCAGATCATGCCCAAACTGCGCGACGTAGTACGCAGTTGTAGTTTCCAACAGGCCAATGTTCTACATAGTTTAGTGCAGAAAACGTGATATCCATTGCGCGGCTACTTGTCCGGTCTGTGTTTCTTTTACGCCTGCAACGTGAGACAGAAGAATTGCGCGATCATGAGGGGATACATAGAGAGCAGTTGCTTCGTGAGGTATTGGTATTCAGCAGTCATAAATGTAAGCCTTATTTACTTTCAAGAACTACAAAATAGTGATTTTGTCAGACAGCATAGGCAGCTGCTCTAAAGAGATGAGATAATGACTTGGAATGTGTCACGAGAATTTCTATCTCTAATTCAACCTAAGCTTGAATCATTACCAGGGGTTGTAAGGCCCTGGTTTTAATCATAAATGATTCAAGGTTCACAACCAGCAAGAATGATCTGTCTTTTTATTCATGGAGAGCTCTGGCGCCAAAACCCATACACTTCCTGTTTTATACCCCTTGACACACAAAGGCACTTTGCTCCGCCCACCTTTAGGAGGCTTTTTTTAACCTGTTTTCTCAGTCCCCTTCACCCTGGAATGTTTAGTCCCGCCCCCCTCTGTTAGTGGGTTGCCACTACATTATAACTCTAACACCGTTCACACATTTATACTGTATTTGGGGTGAAATCCTTTAGTCATTATTCTTAAAATACAAATTAACAGAATGAAATAAAGTCATGGGATAAAACAAATGTAATATACACAACAACTGAAATATTTTAGTAAAGTAATGTGGTTAAAAAGTGATATGCAGGGTTGACCTTAAAATGAAGGACCGACGTAAATTAATCACATGAAATAAATTATAATCTTCAGAAATGATTGTCAAAGCAAGAACGTAAGTAGGGCCTTACAATGATGGTGAAAACTTGGAGAAATTGTGGTGTTAAGTGGGTAAAAATTTCGCTAGAACTCTAAAAAACATGACGAGAGACAGATTCTGGGCACTTTAGCAAGTCTTTATTAATATAAAAAATTGAATTTATTGAATTTTCCATGTGGTCTATAATAAAGGGCACTTCATGTAAGATAACAGGCTTTTAAAATGCAATATCGGTGCACAAGTTCTACTTAAAATATCAAAGGGACGCAAAATGTACTCTTTTCGTGGAACGACCCATCAACTACCATTGAAAACATTAATTCCATTGTTTGAAAATTACTATTCTATCGGTTTCATTGTGCCATCCAAGTTAAATCAGGCATACCTCAAGTGTTAGGTGGAAGACGAATACATATTCAACCCAGGTCATATATGTTTAGATTTAGCATCCGGTATGAGACTTTGAATGATCAGCTTTAGTGTTCTGATACCCTGTGGCTGACTCTTTTGTCTCCCTAACAGTAAGTCTGTGTACTTCTCGCTGTCTGAGGAGCCACATGAAGAGTTGGTGGTCATGCAGATCAGGGACGTCCACCCTCACTCAGACGGAGAGGGGTCCCCCTCAGAGAGGTCAGGCAATCAATCAATCAAATGTATTTTATAAAGCCCTTTTTACATCAACAGTTGTCACAAAGTGCTTTACAGATACCCAGCCTAAACTCCCAAAGAGCAAGCAATGCAGGCAGAAGCACAGTGGCTAGGAAAAACTCCCTAGGAACTAAGGCAGAAACCTAAAGAGGAACCAGGCTCTGAGCGGTGGCCAGTCCTCTTCTGGCTATAGCGAGTAGAGATGTAAGAGTACATTTGGCCATTAAGGCCAGACAACAGGTCAGACAACTTACTAGCACTTTAAGGGGTGGTTTCCTGGACACAGATTAAGCCTAATCCTGGACAAAAAATAATTTAATGGAAATTCTCCAGTTTTAGGCTAATCTGTGTCCTAGAAACCGCACCTAGTAGTCAGTTAAAATAAGTTGGCATTTGAATTATCTTTTATGTTCTCTCTCACTCTGTCCCCCTCTTTCTCCAGTTTATGAACTCTCTCTCGCTCTGTCCCCTTCTTTCTCCAGTTTATGAACTCTCTCTCTCTGTGTCCCCCTCTTTCTCCAGTTTATGAACTCTCTCTCTCTGTCCCCCTCTTTCTCCAGTTTATGAACTCTCTCTCTCTGTCCCCCTCTTTCTCCAGTTTATGAACTCTCTCTCTCTGTCCCCCTCTTTCTCCAGTTTATGAACTCTCTCTCGCTCTGTCCCCTTCTTTCTCCAGTTTATGAACTCTCTCTCTCTGTGTCCCCCTCTTTCTCCAGTTTATGAACTCTCTCTCTCTGTCCCCCTCTTTCTCCAGTTTATGAACTCTCTCTCTCTATCCCCCTCTTTCTCCAGTTTATGAACTCTCTCTGTCCTTGTCACTCTTTTCCCCCCTCTCTCTCTCTCAAATTAGGAAACGCACTCGCACATCTGAGGTTACTTGTTGCAGGTGTGTGGGAATTATTTGGAATTATTGTAAAAAAAAAAAAAAAAAAACCTGCACACTGCACTTGCCGCTATCAGTTGTGTTTATCTAGCTTAGCTTACGTATGCATGGCCTTCATCAGAGCCTTCTGAGAGCTTCTTCAACCCCCCCGTCCATCTCTGTCTCTCTTTCTCTGTCTCTCTCTGTGTGTGTCTGTCTGTCTGTCTGTCTTTTGGTCTCTTTCTCAACAGTTTCTCTCTCTTTCCTTATATTAATTAGCCTCTCTGCGTCTTCTATTTCCAGTGTGTTCTATAGTCGTCCTTCCTCCCCCAAGAGTGACTCTGAGCTGCTGGTGAAGCCTCCGGAGTCTTCAGGGCCTCAGATGCAGTGGAACTGGGGCGGCTTTCCCGAGGTATGACATAACAGGTCAAATTGAGGCCATAACGGAACATACAGAGGTCATAACAGGGCATACAGGTGTCATAACAGGGCATACAGGTGTCATAACAGGGCATACAGGTGTCATAACAGGGCATACAGAGGTCATAACATGGCATACTGGTGTCATAACAGGGCATACAGGTGTCATAACAGGGCATACAGAGGTCATAACAGGGCATACAGGTGTCATAACGGAACATACAGAGGTCATAACAGGGCATACAGGTGTCATAACAGGGCATACAGGTGTCAACAGGACATACAGGTGTCATAAAAGGACATTAGGGATGTAACAATTCACTGATGGGCATCAGTCCCCAGCTCAAAAGTTCAAGATGCAAGTGCATCGGTCCGCGGGAGCCCAAACTGATCCAAAGGTAGCATGAATTGGTCAGAACATTTATTCAAACATTATGAACCGCCGGTTCACTAACGTTCTTTTACTCATATAATTGCATTTCCCCCCTCCAAAAATATCTAATCTTTTGTGACTGAGTTGATGCGTCCTCTCCTTCAGTAGCCTATTGAACTAAGCATGTAAATGTGAAAGTCATTGATCTCCAAGTCAGATAGCAACTGTACATACAGAGTGCAGCTGCTCTCACCAACCAGAGCCTCCCTGATCTAATATTCCTAGCATCTTCAGCATTCAAATGCTTGTAAAATGGCTTTCGCAATGTCAAGTCATGGGCTTTATTAGTTGGGTGACAACCAATGTAATTTGCTGGGTCATTGTTACCAAATGCACTGTAGAAAATTGTTTTACCGACAAGAGTTGTGTAGGCTACCGGAGTGGACACAACTCACATCTTGCTGCTGCTGATTGGGGCTTTTCGATTGCCAGGTTCACCATAAGAAATGGTGAACCTCCTCATTTTAAGGTAGTTTTGGTTTAAATAGTCTGTTTATTTGGTCATTTTTACATGAACAGGGTAAAGATGTAATTTCTGCAATAATTATTTTCAGCTGCACTGTAGGCCTATGATTACATTTTACATTTGAGTCATTTAGCAGACGCTCTTATCCAGAGTGACTTACACAGGAGCTATTCGGGTTAAGTGCCTTGCTTAAGGGCACTTTGACAGATTTTTCACCTAGTCTGCTCGGGGGATTCGAACCAGCGACATTTTGGTTACTGGCCCAATGCTCTGAACCGCTAGGCTACCTAACGCCCCAAATGGTCAAAACCATTTGCCTTTAAGACTGGGGTGAAATACAAAGCTGTGCTATATTCATTGGTTATGTCATAGCTAATTTCTACAGATATGAGCTATGACACACACACAAACAAACGAGATAATTCAGCTCAGACCGAGAGAATTCAGCTCAGATAGATCCAGCTCAGAGGCCCAGCTCCTGAGCTCCATCACTATCAGATTTAAATTTAGAAAATGTATCGTTCCTGTATTGTATCAGAGCCCATGTATCTAGATGAGAATCGAATGGTGCTTGAAAGGCAAGATGCACATCCCTACAGGACATACAGGTGTCATAACACAACGTACAGGTGTCATAACAGTACATACAGGTGTTAGAACACATCATGTCATAACATGGCATTCGGTTGTCATAAAAGGGCATGTCATAACAGGACGTACAGGTGTCATAACAGGGCATGTCATAACACAACGTACAGGTGTCATAACAGTACATACAGGTGTTAGAACACATCATGTCATAACATGGCATTCGGTTGTCATAAAAGGGCATGTCATAACAGGACGTACAGGTGTCATAAAAGGGCATGTCATAACAGGACGTACAGGTGTCATAACAGGACATGTCATAACAGGACGTACAGGTGTCATAACAGGGCATGTCATAACAGGACGTACAGGTGTCATAACAGGACATGTCATAACAGGACGTACAGGTGTCATAACAGGACATGTCATAACAGGACGTACAGGTGTCATAACAGGACATGTCATAACAGGACGTACAGGTGTCATAACAGGGCATGTCATAACAGGACGTACAGGTGTCATAACAGGGCATGTCATAACAGGACGTACAGGTGTCATAACAGGACATGTCATAACAGGACGTACAGGTGTCATAACAGGGCATGTCATAACAGGACGTACAGGTGTCATAACAGGGCATGTCATAACAGGACGTACAGGTGTCATAACAGGGCATGTCATAACAGGACGTACAGGTGTCATAACAGGACGTACAGGTGTCATAACAGGACGTACAGGTGTCATAACAGGACGTACAGGTGTCATAACAGGGCATGTCATAACAGGACGTACAGGTGTCATAACAGGACGTACAGGTGTCATAACAGGGCATGTCATAACAGGACGTACAGGTGTCATAAAAAGTTTGTTCAGTAGCTCCATCACCAGACTGCTTTGTTTTCCCTGCTCCCTCTAGATGTGTCCAACGGAGAGAGGGAGGGTGGAGGTGCAGCATGTCTCCCCTGGCGTCCGCTGCTCCGACAGCTCCCACTTCCGCACCATCAAGCGGCAGGATTCCTTTGACATGGGCCTGGAGCCCGTGGTCAGCTGTGTCCGAGCGAGCAGTAGCGTGGCGGTGGTGGTCAGGCCCATGCCCAGGACCGGACCAGCGGTCCAACCCACAGAAAGTTCCCCCATAGACCTGGAGAGAGCCTCCAATATGGCCCACTCCACCCCGAATCACCCCACCTCAGAGCTGCTCTCAGAGCCGCTAACATTGGCATCATTAGCGATGGCTAGCATAGACTCGCCCCAAGCCCCAGGGCCTAGAAAAATGGAAACGCAGCCACAAGTAGAGACCCAGCAGGCAGGGGATGAAGTAGCCGAGGAGTCCCCATCCAACCCGGAGCTGGAAGACTCCATAAACTCCCTGGCTAACAAAATTAGCATTGCTAATGTAGGCGATACTGATAGACAAGCTAGCGAAGTAAGCACAGCAAATGTTGAATGTGTAGCTAACATGGTTAGCCAAGTTGAAAACGACTGTATAGACACACACATCCCATCCAGAAAAGGTAGCAAAGCTGCCACAATCAGCGCAGACAGGCTAGCTAGCAACAGCACAGCTACTTTAGCTTTAACTAACAAGGCTAGATTGGCTAACACAACTAGCTATGCCAGTGCAGCCAACTTAGGTCCCATTACCACAGAGTGTCTGGGTAGCAGAGCACACCCAGACCATCACAGTGCCTTTCCAGAACCCAATGGACAGGGGCCAGGAGTTGTCTTGAGTGAGGGCGACAGCGGGATTGAGCCCTGCACCGAGGGAGGGGAGGAGACAGAGAACGGAGTTGTAATGACGTCCAGAGCCACAGACCACTCCCTGACCAATCAGGCTGCAGAGAGTATTGGAGTGACAGATGTGTTAGCCACTGAGGCTCTGAGGGAGGAGCAGTCTAGCTCAGCAGAGCACCAGGACAAGAAGAAAGGTGAGAAACAGATCTCGTCTCAATCCCTAAACCCTGGGCAGGTATACGCATTATAGTAATATCTTCAAGAGGATTTGAGTGTTGGTTTTGACATTACTTTGAATTGTGTGGTGGTTCTCTGTGCTCAGTCTCTGTGCTGCTGTGCTGTGTGAACACAGGTAAACGCAGTCAGCACCTGGGACCCTCCGACATCTACCTGGATGACTTGTCTAACCTGGACCCAGAGGTGGCAGCACTCTACTTCCCACCTAAAAGGTAAAGAGCTCCCTGCTCTCCTTCCTTCTTTCCGTCCTTTTCTTCCTCAATTATTGCTCAGTTCTGCCTCCAGGGCAAGATTCATGACAATAAACGTCAACCTGCATTTAACCCTTGGCCTACAATTTCCGCACCCCCTGTGGAAATTGAATTAACATAATAAAAACATCCCCATCAAAATCTCTCTGTTTCAGCTAGAGATATCTTTTTTTGTTGTTGCATTGTCTGCTTCTCAATCCACCACATCCGCCAATATCGCCCTTCCACATCTGCGGTGAAAGGTCTCCGTTTTGGTCTACGACCCCCACAAGCGTCTTGGGACTCCTCTGAAGGTCCCCAGTACCAGTGCAAATGAATGGAATTGTATATATGGAGATAGTTTAGTGCCTAAAATAAGGGGATAAATACATGTTCTTATATCTCTCAGATATAGGACAGACACTTCAGAACAAGCTTCCTTTAGATACATGTTTTGGACTATCTGTTGTAACATGTATTGAATCTGTTATTCAATACGTTTCTATTGGCTAATAGCAGTAATGCTAAATTCTATGTTTCCACCTCCCCGGTTTAGACAGGGTTTAGACTCTAGACCAAGGCTGCCCAACCCTCTTCCTGGAGATCTACTGTCCTGTAGGTTGTCAGTCCAACCCTAATTTAGCATATCTGATTCGGCTAGTTAAGGTCTTGTCATCGACGGGGCTGTAGTGGAACAGGTTGAGAGCTTCAAGTTCCTTGGTGTCCACATCACCAACGAACTATCATGGTCCAAACACACCAAGACAGTCGTGAAGAGGGCACGACAAAGCCTATTCCCCCTCAGGAGACTAAAAAGATTTGGCATGGGTCCTCAGATCCTCAAAAAATTCTACAGCTGCACCATCGAGAGCATCCTGACTGGTTGCATCACCGCCTGGTATGGCAACTGCTTGGCCTCTGACCGCAAGGCACTACAGAGGGTAGTGCGTACGGCCCAGTACATCACTGGGGCAAAGCTCCCTGCCATTCAGGACCTCTATACCAGGCGGTGTCAGAGGAAGGCCCTCAAAATTGTCAAAGACTCCAGCCACCCTAGTCATAGACTGTTCTCTCTGCTACCGCACGGCAAGCGATACCGGAGTGCCAAGTCTAGGTCCAAAAGACTTCTCAACAGCTTCTACCCCCAAGCCATAAGACTCCTGAACAGCTAATCATTGCTACCCGGACAATTTGCACTGCCCCCCACCCCATCCTTTTACGCTGCTGCTACTCTGTTAAGTATTTATGCATAGTCACTTTAACTCTACCCACATGTACATATTACCTCAACTACCTCAACTAGCCGGTGCCCCCGCACATTGACTCTGCAACGGTACCCCCCTGTATATATAGCCTCCCTACTGTCACTTTATTTTACTGTATATATAGCCTCCCTACTGTCACTTTATTTTACTTCTGCTCTTTTTTTTCTCAACACTTTTTTTGTTGTTGTTTTATTCTTACTTTTTTTGTTTAAAATAAATGCACTGTTGGTTAAGGGCTGTAAGTAAGCATTTCACTGTAATGTCTGCACCTGTTGTATTCGGCACATGTGACCAATAAAATTTGATTTGATTTGATTTAATAAGTAGAATCAGGTGTGTTAAATTAGGGTTGATCTCCAGGAAGAGGGTTGGGCAGCACTGCTCTAGACAGTTAAAGCATACAAAATATTTACAATTTCACATCTATCAAACTTTTATTTTTGCATACCCAAAATGCCTACTATTTAGAACGCAAGTACAGGTATTCGGACACGGCCAGTGAGCTTACATGATAGATGAGTGCATGGATTCTACCATAGAGCTACTTTAAGTTAGAAAGTAGCTCTACCTCCACTGGGGTTTTCATGTCCCACCGAATATGATGATTTGGTTTTGGTGTCTTCCATGGAAAAATATTAATGGAGGTCAACATGCAATGGATTTCATAATATCTAGGCCAAAATATGTCACCTTTCCCCAACTTCTGTCTCGATATGACCCAAGTTCCCAGTTGGCATGCCTTCCGCAAACCACACTTACTCAGTGTCAAGGATGACACAAATCAGTTAACTCTATATGTGGATAATGTAGCAGGATGCATTCCCTAACCTGATCATGAGGAATGTTATCTTATCTTAGGCGTTACTGTGTCCTCACAAGGCAGGTCTCACTGCTAGGGACTCACATGGACATCAGCAGACATAAGATATCATAGACTGTATCGCATCCTATACCAAATCAATAGTCATTTCTGAGTGTTTCTCAGAGTTTGAACCTATTGATCCCACTCCTACTATGAGATCCTTTAGGAATAGCACCTGATAAATGCAACAGCTTGGAACTTTCTGTTCCCTCACCATAATGATGAAATATCAGTGTTTTTATTTATTTATTTTTTTAGTCATTTAGCAGACGCTCTTATCCAGAGCGACTTCCAATTAGTGAGTGTATACATTTTTCATACTGGCCCCCGTGAGGCCATTATGTACATGAATGCAGGCTGGGGGTCAATTCCATTTCAACTCAGGCAATTCACTTCTCAAGTAAACACATAAAAGGCACGTAAAAGGCATAGTGGTAGAAGATTTTGCTAATGGCTATCCCTCTCCTCTCAGTGAGGCAGAAGGATGCTCGCGGCCCGGTGCGGAGCAAGGGTCCAGTTCTGGTAACCAGTCTCCACAGTCGGTGGGCAGTGGGGCCATGGACAGCGGCACAGAGTACCTGTCCGACTCTACCACCGACCACTTGGATGTTAGCATGTCCCTCTGCGGCCGCACCGGCCACACCAGCCAAATCAACAAAGGTGCGTGTGTACAGATGTAGGATCTTAATTTGATCACCCTGTTGCAGGAGAACTTTCCTGCAATGTCTATTTCTGTGCAGTTGTGTATGTGTCCGATGGAAGGAACCACATCCGCTCACCGTTTGCTGCTTCTAGTGATGATCTTTATCAAGCTAATGAAGACGGACCTTTTTTAGATGAAATATGAACATGTAGTAACCTATGCATTCTTACCCATTTGTAACAGTTGGATTGATGATACTTTTTCTTGACTTTCTCTATTGCCATTTGCCTCTGTTCCAGATCAGTTTATGGAACATGTTGTGAACTACCAGGATATGGTGAGCAACCCTGGAATCATCGAAGATCCAAACCTGGTTATCTGCATCAACTCAAAGTAAGTGTTAGAGTTGCATTTGGTAATGCTGTACAATCTGTTGTTTGCTTGTAGTTCTGCCATCATATGTTTTCAATGTGTCTGTCAGTTGACAAATTCATGTTTTTTTGGTGCTCTTTTAGGTATTATAACTGGGCAGTGGCTGCCCCTATGGTCCTGTCAATGCAAGTTTTTCAAAAGAATCTACCAAAGGTATATTTAACTTTTTTTTTTAAACATTTTAGTCATTTAGCAGACGCTCTTATCCAAAACGACTTACAGTTAGTGAGTGCATACATTTTTCATACTGGCCCCTCGTGGGAATTGAACCCACAACCCTGGCGTTGCAAGCGCCATGCTCTACCAACTGAGCTACAGGAGGCCTATATCTCCAATCTTTACCCTTGTTCACTTCCCTTCATGGATTTGAAATTAAATGACTAGTATAAAGAAATATGAAGGGAAGTCTCTCTGGCTCATACCTACTGTATACCAATGTATGGGGGAGTAGTGTATGAGTGCACACTTCAGGAGAAAGGCCAGATAGTTGGGAAAGTGGTGACAGGTGTGATATATATGACCTTTAACCTTGTACTGTCTGTCTGTAGAGTGCCATTGACCAGCTGGTGAAGGACAAGATGCCCAAAAAGTCTGGCCGCTGGTGGTTCTCCTGGAGGAGGAAGGACATGGACACTAACCCAAACCAGGTAGCCTATCACAGGCTTTCTCAACTAACCCAAACCAGGTAGCCTATCACAGGCTTTCTCAACTAACCCAAACCAGGTAGCCTATCACAGGGTTTTTTCAACTAACCCAAACCAGGTAGCCTATCACAGGGTTTTTTCAACTAACCCAAACCAGGTAGCCTATCACAGGTTTTTTTCAACTAACCCAAACCAGGTAGCCTATCACAGGCTTTCTCAACTAACCCAAACCAGGTAGCCTATCACAGGCTTTCTCAACTAACCCAAACTAGGTAGCCTATCACAAGGTTTCTCAACTAACCCAAACCAGTTAGCCTATCACAGGCTTTCTCAATCCAGGCTAGGGTTGTGTTCAGTAGGCACAAAACGGAAGAAGACAGGGAGGTACTATCTGAACTTGTCCAATAAGAAACAATCGTTTTTGTTTTCAGTTGCAACATGTTTTGCTAGGGTGTGGCCTAATAAACACGACCCAGGTATTTTGGGGACCCACAGCCTCTACATATGTTGTTCCTGTCCAGCACCAACACACCTTACAATTGACATTTTAGTCAGTTTGGAATTTCATGAATCATCATCTTATTTAAGCAATAAGGCACAAAAGGCCATGCTATATCATGAATATAGTCACAGATAAATGCCGTTGTTGAGAGAAATTCAAGAGAGGGTTCAGACAGCATCGTGAACATGATGATATTCTTATGGCGGCACAGTGATAACTCAGAAGGAACTATTAAAATCAAATCAAATTTGTCACATACACGTGTTTAGCAGGTGTTATTGCGGGTGTAGCGAAATGCTTGTGCTTCTAGCTCTGACAGTGCAGTAATATCTAACATGTAATATCTAACAACTTCACAACATATACCCAATACACACACATCTAAGTAAGGAATGGAATTAACAAAACATATATGGAGGAGCAATGACAGAGCATGGCTAAGATACAGTATAATATTATAGAATACAGTATATACAGTGGGGGAAAAAAGTATTTAGTCAGCCACCAATTGTGCAAGTTCTCCCACTTAAAAAGATGAGAGAGGCCTGTAATTTTCATCATAGGTACACGTCAACTATGACAGACAAATTGAGAAAAAAACATTCCTGAAAATCACATTGTAGGATTTTTAATTAATTAATTTGCAAATTATGGTGGAAAATAAGTATTTGGTCACCTACAAACAAGCAAGATTTCTGGCTCTCACAGACCTGTAACTTCTTCTTTAAGAGGCTCCTCTGTCCTCCACTCGTTACCTGTATTAATGGCACCTGTTTGAACTTGTTATCAGTATAAAAGACACCTGTCCACAACCTCAAACAGTCACACTCCAAACGCCACTATGGCCAAGACCAAAGAGCTGTCAAAGGACACCAGAAACAAAATTGTAGACCTGCACCAGGCTGGGAAGACTGAATCTGCAATAGGTAAGCAGCTTGGTTTGAAGAAATCAACTGTGGGAGAAATTATTAGGAAATGGAAGACATACAAGACCACTGATAATCTCCCTCGATCTGGGGCTCCACGCAAGATCTCACCCCGTGGGGTCAAAATGATCACAAGAACGGTGAGCAAAAATCCCAGAACCACACAGGGGGACCTAGTGAATGACCTGCAGAGAGCTGGGACCAAAATAACAAAGCCTACCATCAGTAACACACTACGCCGCCAGGGACTCAAATCCTGCAGTGCCAGACGTGTCCCCCTGCTTAAGCCAGTACCTGCAGTGCCAGACGTGTCCCCCTGCTTAAGCCAGTACATGTCCAGGCCCGTCTGAAGTTTGCTAGAGTGCATTTGGATGATCCAGAAGAGGATTGGGAGAATGTCATATGGTCAGATGAAACCAAAATATAACTTTTTGGTAAAAACTCAAGTCGTTGTGTTTGGAGGACAAAGAATGCTGAGTTGCATCCAAAGAACACTATACCTACTGTGAAGCATGGGGGTGGAAACATCATGCTTTGGGGCTGTTTCTGCAAAGGGACCAGGACGACTGATCCGTGTAAAGGAAAGAATGAATGGGGCCATGTATCGTGAGATTTTGAGTGAAAACCTCCTTCCATCAGCAAGGGCATTGAAGATGAAACGTGGCTGGGTCTTTCAGCATGACAATGATCCCAAACACACTGCCCGGGCAACGAAGGAGTGGCTTCGTAAGAAGCATTTCAAGGTCCTGGAGTGGCCTAGCTAGTCTCCAGATCTCAACCCCATAGAAAATCTTTGGAGGGAGTTGAAAGTCCGTGTTGCCCAGCGACAGCCCCAAAACATCACTGCTCTAGAGGAGATCTGCATGGAGGAATGGGCCAAAATACCAGCAACAGTGTGTGAAAATCTTGTGAAGACTTACAGAAAACGTTTGACCTGTGTCATTGCCAACAAAGGGTATATAACAAAGTATTGAGAAACTTTTGTTATTGACCAAATACTTATTTTCCACCATAATTTGCAAATAAATTCATTAAAAATCCTACAATGTGATTTTCTGGATTTCTTTCCTCATTTTGTCTGTCATAGTTGACGTGTACCTATGATGAAAATTACAGGCCTCTCTCATCTTTTTAAGTGCGAGAACTTGCACAATTGGTGGCTGTCTAAATACTTTTTTCCCCCACTGTACATATTAGATGAGTAATGCAAGATATGTAAACATTATTAAAGTGACTAGTGTTCCATTTCTTAAAGTGGCCAGTGATTTCTATAGGCGGCAGCAGCCTCTAATGTGTTAGTGATGGCTAATTAACAGTCTGATGGCCTTGAGATAGAAGCAGTTTTTCAGTCTCTCTGTCCCAGCTTTGATGCACCTGTACTGACCTCGCCTTCTGGATGATAGCGGGGTGAACAGGCAGTGGCTCGGGTGGTTGATGTCCTTGATGATCTTTTTGGCCTTCCTGTGACATCGGGTGCTGTAGGTGTCCTGGAGGGCGGGTAGTTTGCCCCCTGTAATGCGTTCTGCAGACCGCACCACCCTCTGGAGAGCCCTGCAATTGTGGGCGGTGCAGTTGCCGTACCAGGCGGTGATACAGCCCGACAGGATGCTCTCAATTGTGCATCTGTAAAAGTTTGTGAGGGTTTTAGGTGCCAAGACAAATTTATTTAGCCTCCTGAGGTTGAAGAGGCTCTGTTGCGCCTTCTTCACCACACTGTCTGCGTGGGTGGACCATTTCAGTTTGTCAGTGATGTGTACGCCAAGAAACTTGAAGCTTTCCACCTTCTCCACTGCGGTCCCATAAATGTGGATAGGGGGGTGCACCCTCTGCTTTTTCCTGAAGTCCACGATCATCTCCTTTGTTTTGTTGACGTTGAGTGAGAGGTTATTTTCTTGGCACTACACTCCCAGAGCCCTCACATCCTCCCTGTAGGCTGTCTCATCATTGTTGGTAATCAAGCCTACTACTGTTGTGTTGTCTGCAAACTTGATGATTGAGTTGGAGGCGTGCTTGGCCACGCAGTCATGGGTGAATAGGGAGTACAGGAGGGGGCTGAGCACGCACCCTTGTGGGGCGCCAGTGTTGAGGATCAGCGAAGTGGAGGTGTTGTTGTATACCTTCACCACCTGGGGGCGGCCCGTCAGGAAGTCCAGGACCCAGTTGCACAGGGCGAGGTTCAGACCCAGGGCCTCGAGCTTCATGATGATCTTGGTGGGTACTATGGTGTTGAATGCTGAGCTATAGTCAATGAACAGCATTCTTACATATGTATTCCTCTTGTCCAGATGGGATAGGGCAGTATGCAGTGTATTGGCGATTGCATCGTCTGTGGATCTATTGGGGCGGTAAGCAAATTGAAGTGGCTCTAGGGTGACAGGTAAGGTAGAGGTGATATGATCCTTGACTAGTCTCTCAAAGCACTTCATGATGACAGAAGTGAGTGCTATGGGGCGATAGTCATTTAGTTCAGTTACCTTTGCTTTCTTGGTTACAGGAGCAATGCTGGCCATCTTGAAGCAAGTGGGGACACTTGCGCATGCTCTGAGGGCGCGGCTAGGCTGGCAGCCTTGCGGGGGTTAACATGCTTAAATGTCTTACTCACGTCTGCCATGGAGAAGGAGAGCCCACAGTCCTTGGTAGTGGGCCGCATTGGTGGCAATGTGTTATCCTCAAAGCAGGCGAAGAAGGTGTTTAGCTTGTCCAGAAGCAAGACGTCGGTGTCGGCGACGTGGCTGGTTTAACTTTTGTAGTCCGTGATTCTCTGTAGACCCTGCCACATACGTCTCGTGTCTGAGCCGTTGAATTGCGACTCCACTTTATTAGCAGTGCCAATATCGGCATATAAGCTTTGAATGCTGCTCGTCCAATCAGCATCCAGGATCCAAACTACCCATTTTATAATGAAGGATAATGGTAAAGAGCTGCCTAGCAACAACAATATTTTCTCTGTCTTTCCCTATGGCAGACTGGAGAGAACTCTAAGCAGGACCAAGAGGAGGCACATGCAGAGACTGAAGTCTCAACCTCTGTGTCTGTCACTGGTCCCTCAACAAACATACTGTGAGTGATTACACACAGACACACACTGTTCCTCATGCGTAACGCATATGACCGATTGTCGTTTATTTTGGCAGAATTACTATGCCATCAGCTATGTGTGACTTTTCAGGGCGACTCTGGATGACCTGACTAGTGACGAGGAGGCGGGCCTAGGCAGAGTGGGCAACCTATCATCAGAGACCTTAGAGACCATAAACACTGGCCAGTGTTTTAGCCACATGTACCGCAAGTCCCTACGCCTCACCTCCGAACAGATAGTATGTCCTCACTACCACACACACACCAGGAATTGTTCTGCCTTTGAAATCCTTGGGCGGGCTGCCTAAGCAAGTCCAAAGTAAAAAAATAAATATATTAATTCATTACTTTTTTACGTTCCTTTTTTGGGATCGAAAACGTTTTCACTGTAAACTTAAATGACAAAATCCCGATATACAGTGCTGTGAAAAAGAATTTGTCCCCAGAGCAGAATTCATGGTTCCTTCTATTAAGGCAAGTCGTCCAGGTCCTGAGGCAGCAAAGCATCCCCAAACCATCACACTACCACCATCATACTTGACCGTTGGTATAAGGTTCTTACTGTGGAATGCAGTGATTGGTTTTCGCCAGGCATAATGGGACCCATGTCATCCAAAAAGTTATACTTTTGACTCATCTGTCCATAGATAATTATTCCAAGAGTCTTGATGATCATTCAGGTGCTTCCAGGTTCTTTTTGGCAAACTTCAGTCAACTTTTTGGTCAATCATTGTGGTGGTAGTGTAATGGTTTGGGGATGCTTTGCTGCCTCAGGTCCTGGACGGCTTGCCTTAATAGAAGGAACCATGAATTCTGCTCTGTATCAGAGAATTCTACAGGAGAATGTCAGGCCATCCGGCTGTGAGCATAAGCTGAAGCGCAGCTGGAACCTGCAGCAAGACAATGATCCAAAACACACAATCAAGTCTACATGAAATGGTTAAAACAACAAATTGGAAGTTTTGGAATGGCCTAGTCAAAGTCCAGACCTAATCCCAATTGAGATGTTGTTGCATTACTTGAAACAAGCAGTTAATGCTTGAAAACCAACACAGTTCTGCATGCAGGAGTGGGCCAAAATTCCTCCACAGCGACGTGAAAGACTGATCAACAACTACAGGAAGCATTTGGTTGCAGTCATTGCAGCTAAAGGTGGCACAACCAGTTATTGAGTGTAAGGGGGAATTGTTTTTTTACACAGGGGAATTGGGTGTTGCATAACTTTTAATTAAATAAAATAAGTTTATTTTTTATTTGTAAACTCTGGTTCCCTTGATCTAATATTAGGTTTTGGTTGTAGATCTGATATCAAAAATATGCAAAAATAGAGAATCAGAAAGGGGGCAAATACTTTTTCACGGCACTAACTTATATAGAAAAGATAATGGATATATATATATATATATATATATATATATATGTATATATACACACACACACACACACAGTACCAGTCAAAAGTATTCCAGGTGAAGCTGGTTGAGAGAATGCCAAGAGTGTGCAAAGCTGTCATCAAGGCAAAGGGTGGCAATTTGAAGAATCTCAAATATAAAATATATTTAGATTGGTTTGACACTTTTTTGGTTACTACATGATTCCATATGTGTTATTTTATAGTTTTGATGTCTTCACTATTATTCTACAATGTAGAAAATACTAAAAAATAAAGAAAAACCCTTGAATGAGTAGTCCAAACTTTTGACAGGTACTGATATGTGTATGTGTGTGTGTGTGTGTGTGTATATATATATACAGTGGGGAGAACAAGTATTTGATACACTGCCAATTTTGCAGGTTTTCCTACTTACAAAGCAGGTAGAGGTCTGTAATTTTTATCATAGGTACACTTCAACCGTGAGAGACGGAATCTAAAACAAAAATCCAGAAAATCACATTGTATGATTTTTAAGTAATTCATTTGCATTTTATTGCATGACATAAGTATTTGATACATCAGAAAAGCAGAACTTAATATTTGGTACAGAAACCTTTGTTTGCAATTACAGAGATCATATGTTTCCTGTAGGTCTTAACCAGGTTTGCACCCACTGCAGCAGGGATTTTGGCCCACTCCTCCATACAGACCTTCTCCAGATCCTTCAGGTTTCGGGGCTGTCGCTGGGCAATACGGACTTTCAGCCCCTCCAAATATTTTATATTTGGTTCAGGTCTGGAGACTGGCTAGGCCACTCCAGGACCTTGAGATGCTTCTTACGGAGCCACTCCTTAGTTGCCCTGGCTGTGTGTTTCGGGTCATTGTCATGCTGGAAGACCCAGCCACGAGCCATCTTCAATGCTCTTACTGAGGGAAGGAGGTTGTTGGCCAAGATCTCGCGATACATGGCCCCATCCATCCTCCCCTCAATACAGTGCAGTCGTCCTGTCCCCTTTGCAGAAAAGCTTCCCCAAAGACTGATGTTTCCACCGCCATGCTTCACGGTTGGGATGGTGTTCTTGGGGTTGTACTCATCCTTCTTCTTCCTCCAAACACGGCGGGTGGAGTTTAGACCAAAAAGCTCTATTTTTGTCTCTTCAGACCACATGACCTTCTCCCATTCCTCCTCTGGATCATCCAGATGGTCATTGGCAAACTTCAGACGGGCCTGGACATGCACTGGCTTGAGCAGGGGGACCTTGCGTGCGCTGCAGGATTTTAATCCATGACGGCGTAGTGTGTTACTAATGGTTGTCTTTGAGACTGTGGTCCCAGCTCTCTTCAGGTCATTACCCAGGTCCTGCCGTGTAGTTCTGTGCTGATCCCTCACCTTCCTCATGATCATTGATGCCCCACGAGGTGAGATCTTGCATGGAGCCCCAGACCGAGGGTGATTGACCGTCATCTTGAACTTCTTCCATTTTCTAATAATTGCGCCAACAGTTGTTGCCTTCTCACCAAGCTGCTTGCCTATTGTCCTGTAGCCCATCCCAGCCTTGTGCAGGTCTACAATTTTATCCCTGATGTCCTTACACAGCTCTCTGGTCTTGGCCATTGTGGAGAGGTTGGAGTCTGTTTGATTGAGTGTGTGGACAGGTGTCTTTTATACAGGTAACGAGTTCAAACAGGTGCAGTTAATACAGGTAATGATTGGAGAACAGGAGGGCTTCTTAAAGAAAAACTAACAGATCTGTGAGAGACGGAATTCTTACTGGTTGGTAGGTGATCAAATACTTATGTCATGCAATAAAATGCAAATGAATTACTTAAAAATCATACAATGTGAAACCTGCAAAATCGGCAGTGTATCAAATACTTGTTCTCCCCACTGTATGTATATATATATATATATATATATATACACACACACACAGTGGGGAGAACAAGTATTTGATACACTGCCGATTTTGCAGGTTTTCCTACTTACAAAGCATGTAGAGGTCTGTAATTTTTATCATAGGTACACTTCAACTGTGAGAGATGGAATCTAAAACAAAAATCCAGAAAATCACATTGTATGATTTTTAAGTAATTAATTTGCATTTTATTGCATGACATAAGTATTTGATCACCTACCAACCAGTAAGAATTCCGTCTCTCACAGATCTGTTAGTTTTTCTTTAAGAAGCCCTCCTGTTCTCCAATCATTACCTGTATTAACTGCACCTGTTTGAACTCGTTACCTGTATAAAAGACACCTGTCCACACACTCAATCAAACAGACTCCAACCTCTCCACAATGGCCAAGACCAGAGAGCTGTGTAAGGACATCAGGGATAAAATTGTAGACCTGCACAAGGCTGGGATGGGCTACAGGACAATAGGCAAGCAGCTTGGTGAGAAGGCAACAACTGTTGGCGCAATTATTAGAAAATGGAAGAAGTTCAAGATGACGGTCAATCACCCTCGGTCTGGGGCTCCATGCAAGATCTCACCTCGTGGGGCATCAATGATCATGAGGAAGGTGAGGGATCAGCACAGAACTACACGGCAGGACCTGGGTAATGACCTGAAGAGAGCTGGGACCACAGTCTCAAAGACAACCATTAGTAACACACTACGCCGTCATGGATTAAAATCCTGCAGCGCACGCAAGGTCCCCCTGCTCAAGCCAGTGCATGTCCAGGCCCGTCTGAAGTTTGCCAATGACCATCTGGATGATCCAGAGGAGGAATGGGAGAAGGTCATGTGGTCTGAAGAGACAAAAATAGAGCTTTTTGGTCTAAACTCCACCCGCCGTGTTTGGAGGAAGAAGAAGGATGAGTACAACCCCAAGAACACCATCCCAACCGTGAAGCATGGCGGTGGAAACATCAGTCTTTGGGGAAGCTTTTCTGCAAAGGGGACAGGACGACTGCACTGTATTGAGGGGAGGATGGATGGGGCCATGTATCGCGAGATCTTGGCCAACAACCTCCTTCCCTCAGTAAGAGCATTGAAGATGGCTCGTGGCTGGGTCTTCCAGCATGACAATGAACCGAAACACACAGCCAGGGCAACTAAGGAGTGGCTCGGTAAGAAGCATCTCAAGGTCCTGGAGTGGCCTAGCCAGTCTCCAGACCTGAACCCAATAGAAAATCTTTGGAGGGAGCTGAAAGTCCGTATTGCCCAGCGACAGCCCCGAAACCTGAAGGATCTGGAGAAGGTCTGTATGGAGGAGTGGGCCAAAATCCCTGCAGCAGTGTGTGCAAACCTAGTCAAGACCTACAGGAAACATATGATCTCTGTAATTGCAAACAAAGGTTTCTGTACCAAATATTAAGTTCTGCTTTTCTGATGTATCAAATACTTATGTCATGCAATAAAATGCAAATTAATTACTTAAAAGTCATACAATGTGATTTTCTGGATTTTTGTTTTAGATTCCGTCTCTCACAGTTGAAGTGTACCTATGATAAAAATTACAGACCTCCACATGCTTTGTAAGTAGGAAAACCTGCAAAATCTGTGAGTGTATCAAATACTTGTTCTCCCCACTGTATGTATGTATGTATGTGTATATATATATATATATATATATATATATATATATTAAAAATATATATATCATGTTTGATAACTAACAATCACCAAAATAAAAGTTAGACAGTCAGGGAGAATTGAACATTCCAAAAGCAATGAATTTAGCAGTATCTTTTTTTGTTATGTTTGAGCAAAAGAACACAGCAGTAGCCATGGCAAAATGCATAGAATTGTTGGAAATTATCTTTAAAATGGCAACATTTTCTCTCAGCTCCAGGGCAGAATATGTAGAATCGCAGGACATTTGCTTTAAAACTACAAACATTTCTCAGGTCCATGGACAAATGTGTAGAATTACAGGAAATTGGCTTTAAAATGCTCAACTTTCTCTACACCGCCAAGATGGGGGCCTCAAAAATGTCCTGCCACGCCCAACACCTAAGCCCCTGTTTGATCCAGAAAAACCCTGCACACACAGTCACACACACGGTCACAGACACACACACACTGCCTCATAATCCCTACCCTGTGTTGCGATCAGGAGCAGTTGAACCTGCGTGAGGGGGCCAACAAGGTTATGTTCAGCGTGACCACTCAGTACCAGGGCACCTGTCGCTGCGAAGCCGCCATCTACTTGTGGAACTGGGACGACCGCGTCGTCATCTCAGACATCGATGGCACCATCACAAAGTGAGTGTGTGTGTGTGTGTGTTTGCATGTAAGAAAGGTACTACCCAGTGTTTTTAGAGAGAGTTTAGCACCATCATGGCCCTGTATGATCCAATCTGTATGTACATGTGAATATGTGTGTGTTGTGTGTGTTCAGTGCTTTATGATCTGTCTCCTTGCCCATTACAGGTCTGATGCCCTGGGTCATATCCTACCTCAGCTGGGGAAAGACTGGACACACCACGGCATCGCCCGTCTCTACCACAAAATCCACCAGTAAGTGTAACCAGTCACGTTTTGAAACTGTAAACGAAGATGAGCATTTATTAATATTACAGATAGTCTCTCTCTCTTTCAGTCTGTTTTCTTCTGTTTGGTTCATAATGAACAAGACGCAGCCGTTCCCTCCACCATCAGTATTTACTGTGCATGAGTTGGTTCCAAAACTCTGTATTTTGAGCCAAAATGGCGACATTGTAAAATGACACTTCCCACTCTAAATGAATGTGCCATTCTGTGCTTCTCATTGGAAGCCATTGATCACTGTCAAGATGCTTGTATCCAGTTGTTGTTTTATTACCAATGGGTAACCCCTCCCCTCTCTCTCTCCCCCTCTCTCTCTCTCCCTCCTTCCCTCCTAGAAACGGCTACAAGTTCCTGTACTGTTCGGCACGGGCCATCGGCATGGCCGACATCACCAAGGGCTACCTGCAGTGGGTGAACGACAAAGGCACTGTCCTCCCCAAGGGCCCCGTGCTGCTGGCCCCCAGCAGTTTCTTCTCTGCCCTGCACAGAGAGGTGGTAGAGAAGAAGCCGGAGGTGTTCAAGATCGCCTGCCTCACTGACATCCGAGACCTGTTCAACCCCCAGAGGCAGCCCTTCTATGCAGCCTTTGGTAACAGGACCAATGTGAGCCACACACACACACACAGTCACAAACACACACACACACACACAGTCACACACACACGCACACACACAGTCACACAGTCACACACATACACACACACAGTCACACACACGCACAGTCACACGCACAGTCACACACACACACGCACAGTCACACACACAGTCACACACACACAGGCTGCGTCCGATTCCCCGACTTGCGTTTGTAATAGTAGGCGCTTTGGGTATGTGAAAATATAACGTTTTATAGGGGACGGGCTGTACCAAAATTAACAAATGGCGGGAAACAACACAATTGCGCATTTGACGGTGCATTCTCAGTGTAGGTGAGCCTAGTATGTTGATATTTGTTGCTCACTGTATACATTTTTACTAAACAGTACGTTCTAAATAGTATGTAGTATGATAAGTACACGGTATGTAGTTTTAGTAGGTGGTAGGCAAGACAGATTTCAGACACTGCCACACACACACACACACACACACACACACCGCTGACTCGCTGTCTGTGTTTGGCCATTGTTTCTCAATCCATTCTCTTGGGGATGGATTCAAGTTTTTCAAATGTATTTTAAATAAAGCTTGATTTGAGTGTTGTCTGGATTTCCCAGGATGCCTATGCTTATAAGGAAGTGGGTGTCCGTGACACCAGGATCTTCACTGTGAACCCCAAGGGAGAACTCATCCAGGAGAAGAACAAAGGCAACAAGTCCTCGTAAGTACACTAGCCAATAGAGGAGTGACAATCATCAGGCCACTCCTCCATAAGTGCACACTCAATACATACAGTACAGTTTCTCAATTTAATAACATTCTTTAATTTTAAAAAATGCTCCTGATAGCTGCATGCTTTGGTTTTGAGCATGCTGTCATGTCTGTTCCAAGAGTCTGAATATATCAGTAGACTCCTGATTATTGTGTGTGTGTGTGTGTGTGTGTGTGTGTGTGTGTGTGTGTGTGTGTGTGTGTGTGTGTGTGTGTGTGTGTGTGTGTGTGTGTGCGCGTGCGTGTGTCACAGGTACACTCACCTGAGCGAGCTGGTGGAACACTTCTTCCCTATGATCTCTGAGGATGGGATGTCGTCCTCCTTCGACTGCCCTGAGTTCAGCCACTTCTCCTACTGGAGAGAGCCCCTAACACCACTGGACCTGTCCTCTCTGGACTAGACACACACACACACACCACTGGACCTGTCCTCTGGACTAGACACACACACACTCTGTCTTTCTTTCCTCCTCTTTCTCTCTATCTTTTTCCTTCTCTCTCATCACCCCTTTTCTCTCTCTCTTTCGATCCCTTTCTGAATTCAGAAATTGTTTTAATAAGCATTCATGGTCTGGAATATTGTAGATGTGCAAGGTTCTCATTTAATATACTCTATATTATTATATTCTGTGTCGATTCATCTGATGCAATAGAGAACAAAATTGAAGTGTCTGGCTTTCCACACTTGCTGGGACACACACAAGCACAGAGCAAAATTTAGACCAAATATGCACCGATGACATACATTTTACGCAACACTGTGACTTCATATTGTGCAGTACATGATTGCAAAAAGATATGCTGCACTGGCCATACCATATTGCCATTATCCAAATGATACTGGCAATTTGGGAAACCCTTGTGCTGCTCAAGAATTCAATTTATATTTACATTTTAGTCATTTAGCACAGGGTTTCCCAAATTGTCCAGTATTGGGGAACATCCCACGCCCCCCTTCATGCACAAGCCCTGTTCATGACACAAACTGTTCACACCCCTCTTGTTGTGGGCTTAGTTTAAAACCTGTACTCCCTGTAGTTCATTGCAGTACTTAAAGGGATAGTTCACCCAAAAAAGTAGACAATAGACTGACAGACTGCGGTCCACTCTTCCCAAGTGATGGTGGAACATTGAACGTCTACATGACCTAGTAACCATTCTTAATGTTTTACATGAGATTAGTAAAAAAGTAAAAATAATTATAGCGCTCAAATGTGATCAATGTAAAAGAAAAACTATAGAAAGCAACGTGTGTGCATGTTGACTCCAAAGAGGATATTGTGGCTCAGACAATACTGTAAGTGTAACCCAGAGTTAGACCAAAAGGACTGCTGCTTTTGACTGGAAGCAAGCTTTTTTTATCTAGTTTATGTTTGACTTATGTGGAGCTCTGGCATCACGGGTTTGGTAGCAATTGGATATTCATTAGCTAGAGTTTGGTGGAGGTTTGTTATGGGAGAGATCTGAGCAGAACGTGTGTTGCTACTACAAGTTAACAGCAGGCTCGGGTCACACCTCTCCCTTCAAGGTACTGCACCACTTGGTTTTGTGCACAGCCATATGGATATCTATATATGCTTTCGATATGGTTTTAAACTAGGCCCTATGTGAATTTGGGGGGTTCCGTTTCAGATACATTCCAGGGTTGAGTGAATGGACTGTTTGGGTAATTGAAATGGCCATGGTCTGGTCTGACAAGGTGCCTTTTTTGCTTATATATGATTTATAAACTTTCATATTTAAAGGGATACTTCAGGATTTTATCTACTTTCCCAGTGTCAGATGAACTAATGCGTGCAGTTTGAAGGAAGTTGCTAACTAGCGCTAGCACACGTAGTCAGTTAACTGGAAGTCTTTGGGTATCTGCTAGCATGCTAGAAGATACCCATAGACTTCAAGTCATTGCGCTAATGCAAGTTAGCATTGGCTCACAAAACTACCTCTAACTTTCTTCATACTGGACACAGAGATATAGACATGGTATCCACGAGTTCATCTGACTCTTATGAAGTAGATAAAGGGCCTCATTGCCAAAATCCGGAAGTATCCCTTTTATTACATTTAGAAATATATGATTTAATGTCATCCTAAGTGAAAGCAATGACTCTGTGTAGAGAGACATTGCATTGGACCTGAAGAGCCCTGTCGTTGTTGTTATTTTCAAATGATCTACACTGAAAAAAATATATATATAAACACAACATGTAAAGCGATGGTCCCATGTTTCATGAGCTGAAATAAAAGATCACAGAAATGTTCCATACGCACAAAAAGCTTATTTCTCAAAAATGTTGTGAACTAATTTGTTTACATCCCTGTTAGTTAGCATTTCTCCTTTGCCAAGATAATCCATCCACCTGACAGGTGTGGCATATCAAGAAGCTGATTAAACAGCATTATCATTACACAGGTGCACCTTGTGCTGGGGACAATAAAAGGCCACTCTAAAATGTACAATTTTGTTACACAACACAATGCCACAGATGTCTCAAGTTTTGAGGGAGCATGCAATGGCCATGCTGACTGCAAGAATGTCCACCATAGCTGTTGCCAGATAATTTAATGTTGATTTCTCTACCATAAGCCACCTCCAACGTTGCTTTAGAGAATTTGGCAGTATAAAAGCTTTATTGGAGAATAAAAGCAACATGCAAAAATGTCAAAGATTTTACTGAGTCACAGTTCATATAAGGAAATCAGTCAATAAAAATTAATAATTTCACATGACTGGGAATACAGATATGCATCTGTTGATCACAGATACCTTAAAAAAGGTAGGGGCGTGGATCAGAAAACCAGTCCGTATCTGGTGTAACCACCATTTGTCTCATACAGCGCAACATATCTCCTTCGCATAGAGTTGATCAGGCTGTTGATTGTGGCCTGTGGAATGTTGTCCCACTCCTCTTCAATGGCTGTGCGAAGTTGCTGGATATAGGCGGGAACTGGAACATGCTGTCGTACACGTTGATCCAAAGCATCCCAAACATACTTAATGGGTGGCATGTCTGGTGAGTATGCAGGCCATGGAAGAACTGGGACATTTTCAACTTCCAGGAATTGTGTACAGATCCTTGCGACATGGGGCCATGCATTATCATGCTGAAACGTGAAGTGATGGCGGCGGATGAATGGCACGACGATGGGCCTCAGGATCTTGTCACGGTATCTCTGCATTCAAATTGCCATCAATAAAATGAAATTGGGTTTGTTGTCTGTAGCTTATGCCTGCCCATACCATAACCCCATCGCCACGATGGGGCACTCTGTTCACAACGTTGACATCAGCAAACCGCTCGCCCACATGGCACCTTACACATCTGCGGTTGTGAGGACGGTTGGACATACTGCCAAATTCTTTAAAGCGACGTTGGAGGCGGCTTATGGTAGAGAAATGAACATTCAATTCTCTGGCAACAGTGTATTATGATGAATTTTTTTGACGTTTTGGTTTTCCTCAGGGGGGTTTTCGGCTGTTCGCGCACACACAAAAAAGTATACCCCCCTACGTAGGTGATAGGTTGACAGTAGGGATTCTTCAATGTAGTGTTTGTTCGAATCGTTTTCATTAAAAAAAATTCACTTGAGAAATACTGCACCAAACATCTTAGTTAGATGTAAAATCTCCTTCACAAAAATGTCAAAATTAATAACATATTTCTTGCGTTATCTTAGATTAATTCTGACTACTGGCTATGGCGTCTCAAAATGGACCAACAGTCTTTTAAGGGAGTATGGGAGCACACTCGTTCGGTTCGCCTAGCCGAGTTCAAACCGAAGCATGCAGAAGGCTTAAGCAGTGGAAAAGGTATGGCAGCAAGCCATGCTTTGGTTTAGTTTCACTGGCACTGAATATGATGCACAAAAAATTATAATCAGTCCCTTGACTTGAATGGGATTTATTACATTTTAGTCATTTAGCAGATGCTCTTATCCAGAGTGATTTACAGTTAGTGAGTGCATACATTATTATTTTAATTTTTCTCATACTGGCCCCCCGTGGGAATCGAACCCACAACCCTGGCGTTGCAAAGCCATGCTCTACCGATAAACGATAGCATGTGAAAACAGTTCCAGGGAAACTAAACCAAAGCAGGGATTGCTGTCATACCTTGTCCATGGACTGACTGCTTATATGGTAAGGAAACTGAAATGAAATTTTGTAATCTGGGTGAACTATCCCTTTAATATTAGAGAATAGGACTGTTCCAGTTTTATTTTGACTGTAAATACAGTGAACGCCCAGGTAACTTGCAACATAGCAGGAAGTAGGTTAATAATTAATTTCATCAAGGACTGGCACTTTTGATGTCACGGTGGAAGTAGGCTATGGATAATTCAAGACAACTATCGTGTTTCTACAGTTTGTCTTCACTATTAGTATTCACCGAACAATCGTTCCCAGTCGTGCGGTGATCAACAGGTGCGGCTCTGTGCAGTTCCTATCCGAATGTGCGTGATGTAAAAAAAAAAAGTCGGATTTAAATGCAATATCAACAACGACAACGTCTCCACGTTAAAAATATCGTATCCTACTAAACAGGATTTTAGGTAAGATATATATTTTTGTAATGGTTAATTGCGTGTTGTTTTGTATTATACCGACAAGGGGAATCGAAACTAGCCTTCCAAAGCCTCCTGATCCCGCGAGTTTACATGAATGTTGCTGGGCAGCGTGATTTAGAAACTGTATTCACAGGAAATCGAAAGTTATCTGCAACGCGCTGTTGCAAACACATATTGGACCTTGAGCTGATAAGGGCAAACAGTTTGTGGAGAGATCTGACATGTTGCCAAAGTTTAGCCTAGTCACTCGGTAAACATTTGGGATGTGTTTAAGATGTCTGAGTTTCTTTATGAATTATGAACAAATATAGGCTATACCTCACTCTCAGAAGAGCTACAGGGCATGCGGGTAAGATTTGTTTCATTTCTAGACTAGGTCAAGTCAAATGAATAGACCTGACACATGCACTTAATATAATGAGGCCTACACTACTGTACAAGAGGAAGTAGGCCCAATACTATTGTTTGATGGTAGCTGTTTGAGTTGTCTGTTGGATTAATTAAAAATGATTAAACCTGTACTTGGTGTAGGTTTCCTCAGAGATTACAGCCCTGAAGGACTAAACTACGCATGTTTTGGCCATCCAAACATACTCTAAGAGAGAGATCGAAATTTACTGGGACAGAGTTTTTTTTTTTTTTTGCACAGGGGAGGGTTGTGTTTTTTAAAATTGAGCACAGGGAAGGTTTTTTTAATTTGTATTTTTTATTTAGTACAGGGGAGGGTAGTGCATTTTTTGCCTGGTTTACATTCGCTCTTCTGCTCCTATTTTCCCTATAAACAATGGCTTGGCTTGACTTTTGATATTACCCTAATAAAGTTTAGAAATGTTTGTGAAGGTTTGGTATGGTGTGGTAATTATTAAGCTTTAGCTACTTCAGGCCTATGATATGAAGGCAGGCCATTGCGCTCCAATTGACTCCGTCAGTTGAACTTGAGGCGAGGAAGACTGTTTCAGGCCTACCAGAGTTACTCCTATAATCTAACAATATATTGCTTATCTTTATACAAAATATTTGGATCGGAAATTTACGAATTACCCTCCTGTACATCTATATATGTATAGCAGACGCAGTAGTCATCCTGACATAAAGAAATGCATGTCGGTGTCGTAGCATGCCACCGTCATATCTCTGGGGTTTGGCCTAAGTTTCTCTTCCTTTATATATATATATATACACTCAGCAAAAAAAGAAACGTCCCTTTTTCAGGACCCTATCTTTCAAAGATGATTAGTAAAAATCTAAACTTCACAGATCTTCATTGTAAAGGGTTTAAACACTGTTTCCCATGCTTGTTCAATGAACCATAAACGATTAATGAACATGCACCTGTGGAACAGTCGTTAAGACACTAACCGCTTACAGATGGTAGGCAATTAAGGTCACAGTTATGAAAACTTAGTGAAGCGGCGACTCCTGGATGCTGACCTTCTAGGCAGAGTTGCAAAGAAAAAGCCATATCTCAGACTGGCCAATAAAAGATTAAGATGGGCAGTCTGAGCTAGGGCTTTTTCTTTGCAACTGTGCCTAGAAGGTCAGCATCCTGGCGTCGCCTCTTCACTGTTGACGTTGAGACTGGTGTTTTGCGGGTACTATTTAATGAAGCTGCCAGTTGAGGACCTGTGAGGCACCTGTTTCTCAAACTAGACACTAATGTATTTGTCCTCTTGCTCAGTTGTGCACCGGGCCTGCCAGTCCTCTTTCTATTCTGGATAGAGCCAGTTTGCGATGTTCTGTGAAGGGAGTAGTACACAGCGTTGTACGAGATCTTCAGTTTCTTGGCAATTTCTCACATGGAATAGCCTTCATTTCTCAGAACAAGAATAGACTGACGAGTTTCAGAAGAAAGTTCTTTATTTCTGGCCATTTTGAGCCTGTAATCGAACCCACAATTGCTGATGCTCCAGATACTCAACTAGTCTCAAGAAGGCCAGTTTTATTGCTTCTTTAATCAGCACAAGTTTTCAGCTGTGCTAACATAATTGCAAAAGGGTTTTCTAATGATCAATTAGCCTTTTAAAATGATAAACTTGGATTAGCAAACACAACGTGCCATTGCAACACAGGACTGATGGTTGCTGATAATGGGCCTCAGTACGCCAATGTAGATATTCATTAAAAAATCAGCCATTTCCAGCTACAATAGCCATTTACAACATTAACAATGTCTACACTGTATTTCTGATCAATTTGATGTTATTTTAATGGACAAAAAAATAGCTTTTCTTTCGAAAACAAGGACATTTCTAAGTGACACCAAACTTTTGAATGGTAGTGTATATATATATATATATATATATATATATATATAATTTATAGATTAGATGCACAAAAGTCGCTTTGTGGTATGATTGTGTTCAGATCTGGCTGACCACTTCAGGTGGTGGTCAGGGATGCATTGTGTGCAGATTTCTCCTCAGTCTGGACGCAATCAGGATACCGAAAGCGCATACAGTGGGCGACGTCATCAGCACTCCTCCCACACGTCTCCAGAAACTTGTTTTGGGACCGAGAGACACCTTTTCATTATAACGTTGGAGGAAATACGTTCCTAGGGTGTAAGGAACGTGTTTGCTGGCCTCATAAATTCTAGCCAGCTAGATAATATTTTTTTTAAACTATTTTTTGTTTGGTTAGAGTTATGCTAACCCGTTTGCAATCTATTTAGCTTGCTGGCTAGCTACAGAGGTTAGCTGGCTAGTTAGCTACAGTAGTTAGCTACTGCCATCAGTTGTTATCATATTTGGCCTATTCCACCGTTTTGTAGAATGCATACTGGCAAACATTTCTCAAATGTCCGGTAAATTAAAATCTTCCCTGTCATGTTGTGCGGCGCCACATTTTCCTAAAGGAAACTCTGAAATGGCATATTGTTTTTATTCCGATTTTTGAAAATTCACATGAAAATCTGTCGCCAATCGGATGGAAACCTAGCTATATACCCCCTAAAGACTCTGGCAAGTGCGCTAGTTCAGTGTCACTTTGATTATGCCTGCACATCATGCATGGCTCACCAGCAAGCCCTAACATCTAAAGAATAAACTACCAGCCAAACAAACTTGTAATAATTGTACTTAAACTCCCCCTCATACTCATCTGGAGGTTGAGAATGTTTTTGTCTCAATCTCAGTAATGTGTCTATCTATGTTATTGTATATGTATTTATGTAAAAAAAGAAATTGGGACCACAATGGAAATGAGTAAAATCAAATTCCTGACTTAATTGTGCAATCCCGGTCACTTAAGAAAAGTGTGTGTGTGTGTATATATGTATTTTTTTAAACTGAAAAATTAAATAAATGCATCAATTCAAACTGTGCAGTGGTCAATTGATGAATGGAAAGAGACATCTGTTACAAAACACCAAAAAGTTTAATGGCATTCAGAGATTGTCAAGCTAATAAGCCTTCGATACTGGGTAAGCCTACAAGGTAGGCAGGGATGTATTTTCTGTTTGTGGAGATTTACATAGTCTATTTATTGTGTTGTTGAAAACGCAAACTGTGATATTGATGTGCCAGAATTTGGTATGCTTTGTTTTATTGGTTGTGTGGTGCATTGGCACAGAAACCTGTTGGTGGAAAATTTGTTTTATATAATTATAAATATGGCATCAAATTGTTGAAAATCTGATTTTCCAACCGAGCTAATCATTATCTGCAGCCAGCTCTGATTGTAGTGTAATGAAACAGGCAGGAAGAGTGAGCTCGTCTGGTGGTCGGCGAACCCTCAACCTTCTGCCCTGTGTGGCATCGACTGTGCCGCAAAAGCATGCTGAAGTGGCAAAGTCAATATCCATGTTACAGTTGTTGTTATTTGTGGTGGTAAACATCATTTTGAGTAAATTCTATGAGGGGCGAGAGTGTTCAATTTATTTTACATTACAAGGGGAGGGTCATGTGAAAATATTTTTTACGTTGGGGAGGGAGTGCATTTTTTTTTTATGACACATTGATTTGGACTAGCCTCCCTCACAAGTAATACAACAAAATATATATTACCAATGTGAACATATACCTAACATGCTGAAATATAATTTCTAAATTGTCAGAGAAGAACAACATTGGCAGGGCAACTCAATCATAGCCAATATGCAGTGCTAATGTATTGGGGCCATAGCCTACTGCACAAACCTTGTTGCTACATAACTGTTTTTAATTGGTTATTGTTGCATAGGCTTATGTTTTTTAAGTAATGTTTTTTAAAAATCTGAGCAGTAGATCTTGGCTTGGATTTTGACTCAGTGATCTTGACTTAGCAGTGGTCACTAACCTTTTCTAAGGCATACACTCACACATTAAGGTCTCCTTCAGTTTTATTGAAATACACAATGTAATTCAAAGTAAGAAATTCCTATATACTACTAATTGCTACTTGAATTTTACGTTTCTTTTTTTACTCAATTACATTCTTATTTGATGTAGTGTTTTTACAACGCTTTCTTGCTTTTTTATTGTGCATTCTAGAGCCTTCCACTGCCAGCATGTCACTGTTTGAGACTGAAGGATCCCTGGTGCTGGACCTGAGCTGCCCCATCTGCCTGCACCTCTTCTCCGACCCTGTGTCCCTGCCCTGCGGCCACGTCTACTGCTCAGCCTGCCTTGAGAAGTACATGGACACTGACACGGCCCCCCACTGCTGCCCCGAATGCCAGGTTGAGTACCAGGGCCCCCAGGGCCTGGTGAAGAACTTCAAGATGTGCAGCATCATCGAGAGCTATAAAGCCACCACAGCAGGAAAGGTCAGATCCGTCACAGATGGAGATGGTGGTGAATGCCACAAGGGGGTAGTGTCACCTAACCAGAGAAATGATGATGAGACCTCTGAATGTCTGTTAGACATAGAGCAACAGGAGTTACAGCACACAGGCTTGGGAGATGCAGCTGCAGCGCACCCTACTTTTCCGATAAACGAACTGGTGGATGTCAAGATGGAGATGGCGATAATGGACAAGTCTAAACTTGTTTTAGCGTCTCAGGTAACGGAGTTGACGGTGAGGCTGCAGATGGCTGAGGACCAGCTGAGGAGGGAGGAGGAGAGGGAGGTCGAGGTCAGGGCCGCCAATGCCCTTCTGAGAGGCAAGGCAACCAAGCTGCTGGAGCAGATGACTGAGCTGACGATCAACTACGTTACTGGGATGATGGAGTTGATTGAAGCGGAACTGCTCCCTGCCGAGGAGAGCCTAGGCAGCCGCGTACGCCAAGTCTCAGAGATCCGAGAGAAGTTGAGGGAGGCCCAGCTCCGAGCCAAATCCCTCCTGACCGAGGAAGACAGTGGGGTGTTTAGTGAGGGGCTTCAGGAGGCACAACCGCGCATCATGGAGCTGATGGCCCAGCAACCTCTAGAGGAGCTGGACCACGACAACACCGGTCCTGAGGCTAAAGTTAACCCGGACCGCGCTTGTGACGAGCTGGAACGGAGGAGCGCAGAGCTGAGGGAGGGGCTCGGGATGGCCCAGCGTTCCCTACGCAACGTCCTCAACCCCTCAGAGGTGACCTTTGACCTGGACACGGCCCACCCCAGCCTGGTGCTGTCAGAGGATCTGAAGACTGTGACCTTCAGCGCCAAAAAGCAGCCCTACCCGGCCCTGCCAACAAGGTTTAGCAACTTCCTCCAGGTGCTGAGCACCCAGAGCTTCTACGGAGGTGAGCATCGCTGGGAGGTGGAGCTGGACGGATCTTCTCCTTGGATCATAGGGGTGTGCTACAGCGGGATGTTAGCACGCAGCGGGCTAGCGAGCGCCCTAGAGAGTAGCCGCGGCTCCTGGTGCCTGATGTGGTTCGATAACCTGCTCAGGTCCTTCGAGCAGGGCCATGATGTTCCACTGAAGAGAACCCCGGCAGTACACAGACTGGAGATCACGCTGAGCTTTAAGACTCAGAGGCTGAGCTTCTATAACGTCAGCCAGTGCAGTGGGAAGACTCACGTGTACACCTTTAAGGCGAACCTCACGGAGCCGGTGCATCTGGCCTATAGGATGATGTCAGGCCAACCGAAGGCACGCATAACAGTATGCTCTTGAACTGTCACTGGAACAATTGAGAACCATGTGAGATTACATAGACTTTTGTTTTTATTAATCCTGTATACATACCAAACTTTTGTTATTTACATTTAATTTTGTTTCTGGTTGTAGAGACAAATAGGTGTTTTGGTCTGTGGATGGCAGTAGGGGAGAGTGGTGTAAGTTGAGCCACCCCTTGTTTCTAGGAAACCATACACAAAATTAATAATGTGACCAGATTTTATGGAGTTTGACGGAAGAAACCACATGGAAAAAGTGGTAAGCAAGCTGGTCCCAAAATGTTTCACGAAGTCTAATAAATATTTTGTCTTATAGGTTTCATGATTCTTGTAGCTGCATGGTCTAAACCAAGCATTTAAAGTGCATCCTTGTAGCTGTGTGGGCTAATATAGTCAAAATGTTTGCCTTGGGGTAAGTTGAGCCAATGGCCACCATACCCCATCCAAATGATGATTACAGTTTGTCAGTTTTATGAATAATATGCATATTATTTTTGCAATGTGTCATCCATATGAAATCAAGAGTGCATTTTTATTGTTACAGAGCAGACATCATCATGCCCCATGTATACAAACGTAAAACAAGCAGGGGTCTAGCCCCCCTTGAGGTTCTTGAGAGAGCAGCCAATGAAGGGAAGTCCATTTGAGCAGCAGCAAGGGATGAATTACACTGAAGAGGTACATTCACAAAAAAAGAAAACTAACATGTACCTGTGCAAAAGAGAGGCACACAACACAATTTATCTGATAACATGAAGTCCGAGCTTGTTAAACATATCAAGAATCTCGCGGACCAGTTTAATGGGTTTAGTAGCCTCAAATGCAGAGAACTTGCCTACAAATTGGCACATCGAAACAACATCCCTGTCCCAGACAAGGGTAAGTGGTATTGAACAGAGAAATCTATATCTGAATGTAGGCATACATTTAAGATATACAATATACCCAGTGGCGACCCGTCATTCAGGGCAGGTGCCTGTTTTGTGTGTTATTTTGGCATTAATATGTGTCACATATCAGTTTGCAAACAATGTAAAAATAAATACATTCATTGACTTAATAAAGCCGCATACAAACATGGTCTTTTTTTCTGCTTTCTTGAGTAAGGCAGCTACAAAATGTACGTGGTTCAGCCTAGCTCAGTACTTTCTGTGGTGGTGGGGCAGCCAGCGGAAAATACAGAGCGCAGGGGTTGGTAATGTTCTGTAGTTGCGCCGTGATTGGCTCAGTGTTCCGTCACTCATTGGGACACTACATCACTGCAAAATCTACGGGGAGAGCTCAAAAATTCAAGCCCCTTGGGTGCTGTCATAGAGTTACATTAGAAGTGCCCATTCAAGAAGGCTCAAGGTCATTGGTCACAGATAAAATGATGTCAAATCACGTTATATCTACTGTAGCTTTGATTGGACTGATCATGTCAACATCATACTTTAACAATCTTAGCTAGCAAGCTACACAAGCAGTCATCATCATGAATCACGTCAACAATCTACTGGCAAATCCTTTTCAATCCTTGTCATATGAAGAGAAATTATAGACAAAGGTGTCGGTGCTCATCGGCCATTGGATATAAACATTACACAACAAGTTGGAAATCGCAAATTCAACAATGAGTGGTTTGAAAGGAATCGGTGTGGCTAACTGCAAGCATTGCAAAGCAATCACTAGCCTGCTATTCAGTGGAGTGGGTGTTTGGTCCAAGTCTGGGTTTAAGGGTCTCTTTCCCAAGCTTAAAAGGATAAACATTCAACACCATGGTCCAGAAAAGTTTAAATACATTGGCCATGCTGTCAATCCAGCATGACTTCTTCCGCGTTCAAAACAACTGGGAAATCTCAGACTTCAGTGAGTTCAAGACAACTGGGGACTCTGAAAAAACGAGGGGACTCATTCAACTCGGAATTTGAAGTCGGGAACTGTGGCCTCTTTCTAGAGCTCCGACCTGAAGATCACTGACATCATGATTCAACCTTTTTTTGTCGAGTTCCCAGTTGTCTTGAAAGCACCATAAATCCAGAGAATGCCAGACTTTGATGACAACATTTGCCCACAGGGACCGCCACCTTCCTGTTCAAGTGAGCACAGCACAACCAGGTGGGTACAAAAATTTATTGTATGCTGCTACATAAATGATGTAATATGCCAGGGAGATATGTATACTGTAGCTGAGAAAGTAATACTAAGTGTATATTGTGTAGTAAGCTGTTAGAAGCCCATGTGCCTCACCCTAATAATCTGGTCCCTTTCCCCCTCATAACTTAGCCTACTGTTCTGACTTGGTTGTGCACATGTAGCCTATAGCCTGTTTTAGAGAAATGTAATCATTGAATATTGTAAGAGCTTTCATTGTCTGCTTATATGCCCCCTTTATTTATCCTACGGTTCAGACTTGGTGTACAGGGAGAACACTGTAAGAATGGCCCATGTTCTGAATTCTGTCGCTGTACATTTCAAAAGTGCTGAACAAATAGTTATATTGACTACGTCTGAATCGAAATTACGGATTGCCTCTTATCCGCTCGTCGTCCCCTTATGGCATAGTTTGTACATCTCAATTGTCAGTAGATACCAAATTTGTTTAAGCAAGTCAGCCATATCAGCTATGTTTTTTTTAAGGTAGCAAATGAGGCTGAATGAACTGTTTCGCTGCCAGACAAGGCTCCGCTGATAGCCAGGTGTAGCAGTGGTAAGGATTCACTCCATGGTGCTAAAAAGAAAGCTCTGCTCTTGGGATAGATTCATGTAAGCCCTAACAGTTTGTGGGCCCCATTTGTCACCATTCTAGTGTATTGTTTAGTATTGTGTAGTGACTTTGCTGGCATGCATCTAAAAAAATGTTTTGGGAGTTTGCCCCAACAACATTTACATGCTAGAATCGCCACACCCCCATTCCATTAATTAAACGTTGACCTACCATCACCTACTGTCACAGGACACCATTACCCACTTATGCCGCGTTCACGTGCTAGTCGGAACTAGGAAACGGACATTTCCGACTTGCTAACTGGTTGTAGTTAGGGCTAGGCGATATGGCCAAAATATAATATCACAGTATTTTAGGTATTTTATGTTTCTGAATAATAAAAGTTCAACATTTGCTTTATGAGTAGTGTGCGACCCTAGGGTGACAACACATACAGTGGGGAGAACAAGTATTTGATACACTGCCGATTTTTGCAGGTTTTCCTACTTACAAAGCATGTAGAGGTCTGTCATTTTTATCATAGGTACACTTCAACTGTGAGAGACGGAATCTAAAACAAAAATCCAGAAAATCACATTGTATGATTTTTAAGTAATTAATTTGCATTTTATTGCATGACATAAGTATTTGATCACCTACCAACCAGTAAGAATTCCGGCTCTCACAGACCTGTTAGTTTTTCTTTAAGAAACCCTCCTGTTCTCCACTCATTACCTGTATTAACTGCACCTGTTTGAACTCGGTACCTGTATAAAAGACACCTGTCCACACACTCAATCAAACAGACTCCAACCTCTCCACAATGGCCAAGACCAGAGAGCTGTGTAAGGACATCAGGGATAAAATTGTAGACCTGCACAAGGCTGGGATGGGCTACAGGACAATAGGCAAGCAGCTTGGCGAGAAGGCAACAACTGTTGGTGCAATTATTAGAAAATGAAAGAAGTTCAAGATGACGGTCAATCACCCTCGGTCTGGGGCTCCATGCAAGATCTCACCTTGTGGGGCATCAATGATCATGAGGAAGGTGAGGGATCAGCCAAGAACTACACGGCAGGACCTGGTCAATGACCTGAAGAGAGCTGGGACCACAGTCTCAAAGAAAACCATTAGTAACACACTACGCCGTCATGGATTAAAATCCTGCAGCGCACGCAAGGTCCCCCTGCTCAAGCCAGCGCATGTCCAGGCCCGTCTGAAGTTTGCCAATGACCATCTGGATGATCCAGAGGAGGAATGGGAGAAGGTCATGTGGTCTGATGAGACAAAAATATAGGTTTTTTGGTCTAAACTCCACTCGCCGTGTTTGGAGGAAGAAGAAGGATGAGTACAACCCCAAGAACACCATCCCAACCATGAAGCATGGAGGTGGAAACATCATTCTTTGGGGGGGACAGGACGACTGCACCGTATTGAGGGGAGGATGGATGGGGCCATGTATCGCGAGATCTTGGCCAACAACCTCCTTCCCTCAGTAAGAGCATTGAAGATGGGTCGTGGCTGGGTCTTCCAGCATGACAATGACCCAAAAACACACAGCCAGGGCAACCAAGGAGTGGCTCCGTAAGAAGCATCTCAAGGTCCTGGAGTGGCCTAGCCAGTCTCCAGACCTGAACCCAATAGAAAATATTTGGAGGGAGCTGAAAGTCCGTATTGCCCAGCGACAGCCCCGAAACCTGAAGGTCTGTATGGAGGAGTGGCCAAAATCCCTGCTGCAGTGTGTGCAAACCTGGTCAAGACCTACAGGAAACGTATGATCTCTGTAATTGCAAACAAAGGTTTCTGTACCAAATATTAAGTTCTGCTTTTCTGATGTATCAAATACTTATGTCATGCAATAGAATGCAAATTAATTTCTTCAAAATCATACAATGTGATTTTCTGGATTTTTGTTTTAGATTCCGTCTCTCACAGTTGAAGTGTACCTATGATAAAAATTACAGACCTCTACATGCTTTGTAAGTAGGAAAACCTGCAAAATCGGCAGTGTATCAAATACTTGTTCTCCCCACTGTACATTCTAAGTGATCTCAATGGGTCTTTCTCCATTCTGATTATTTTATACTGTTCAATTCAACTTCAACCCCCAATTTATTTTGCAATTTCATCAATTGCTGCATTTGTTGCACTCATTTGAGATCATTTCCACACTGCCACGAAGGGCTGCACGATATGAGCTAACAATCTAGGCCTTATTTTTAACCAAATGTTGCAATTGTGATTTGACTTGCGATTTAGAGCAAAACACTTGGGTGAACTGTTGGAATCATTGAGATAGAATGATTATTCTAATTCTATAGTTATAATATAGTAGTTGGCACTTTGAATACAGTGTTGTTTGACATGACAACTGTCACGCCCTGGCTCTGGGACTCTGTTATGTTGAGCCAGGGTGTGTGGTTTCTATGTGTTTTGTGTGCTAGGGATATTATCTAGTTCATTTGTTTCTATGTTGGCCGGTGTGGTTCTCAATCAGAGGCAACGTGTATCAGCTGTTGCTTGTTGTCTCTGATTGGGAACCATACTTAGGCAGCCTGTTTTCCACAGTGTGTTGTGGGATCTTGTTCCGTATGGTTTGTATTGTAACCAAGGACTTCACGTTTCGTATCGTTTGTTGTTTTGTTCGGGTGGTGTTCTCAACAAAATAAAGTATGTTCACTTATCACGCTGCGCATTGGTCCACTTCTCAAGACGATCGTGACAGAAGATCCCACCATAACTGGACCAAGCAGCGTGTCCAGGAGCCAACGCCAGAGAGGACTCTAATGAATATCAACCTCGACTGGGTCAAGCAGCGTGAGGAGGAGAGAGGCTGGACTTTGGAGCAGAGGAGCGAGAGTCTGGCGAGAGCCATGGAGGCCTGGCCCACGGGGAGGAGAGACGCCCAGACATTTTTTAGGGGGGGGCTCACGCCGTGGACGACGGGGCAGCAGGAGGCCGGGATAGAGTGGTTCAGCGGGTTGGCAAAGGAGGCCGCCAGGTTACGGGAGTCACTGGTCACCAGGGGGAAGGAGAATGTAGAGGCACGGCGAGAGGTACTGGGGTGTGTTGCCAGTCCGGTCCGGCCCGTTCCTGATCCCCGCATAGGGCCAGTGGTGTGTGTCCCCAGTACGGTCCGGCTTGTTCCTGTCCCTCGCACCGAGCCTGTGGTGCGCGTCGCCAGCCCGGTCCGGCATGTTCCTGCCCCTCGCACCAAGCCTGTGGTGCGCGTCGTCAGCCCGGTCCGGCCTGTTCCTGCTCCCCGCACCAAGCCAGTGGTGTGCTTCGTCAGCCCGGTTCGGCCCGTCCCTGCTCCCCACACCAAGCCAATGGTGCGCGTCGTCAGCCCGGTCCGGCCCGTCCCTGCTCCCCGCACCAAGCCTGTGGTGCGCGTCATCAGTCCGGCACAGCCCGTGCCTGTTCCACCGGTGCCTGGTCCGGCACCGGTCAGCTGCTCCACTCCGGAGCTAGAGCAATCCGCTCCACCAGTGTTCAGTCCAGCTCCGGCCAGCAGGGCCAGACGCTTTGGGGGGTTTGTTGGAGGGTGGGGGTCAAGCCCGGAGCCGGAACCGCCTCCGAGGAGGAATGCCCACCCGGCCCTCCCCGGCCCTCCCCTGTTCGGTTTATGTTTGGCGCGGTCACAGTCCGCGCCTTTGGGGGTACTGTCACGCCCTGGCTCTGGGACTCTATTATGTTGAGCCAGGGTGTGTGGTTTCTATGTGTTTTGTGTGCTAGGGTGATTATCTAGTTCATTTGTTTCTATGTTGGCCGGTGTGGTTCTCAATCAGAGGCAACGTGTATCAGCTGTTGCTTGTTGTCTCTGATTGGGAACCATACTTAGGCAGCCTGTTTTCCACAGTGTGTTGTGGGATCTTGTTCCGTATGGTTTGTATTGTAACCAAGGACTTCACGTTTCGTATCGTTTGTTGTTTTGTTCGGGTGGTGTTCTCAACAAAATAAAGTATGTTCACTTATCACGCTGCGCATTGGTCCACTTCCTCCGACGATCGTGACAACAACGAATGAAAATGCAAGGGAGGGGTTATTGTGACAGGGTAGGAAATAGGAAATCAAGTGTTGATAAGTGTTTCCTTAAGTGTTTCCTAGGGGACCCTATAATCTTCAGCTACATTGAATGTTTTCTCTAGTTTAGGCTGAGAGGCCAATGAACGGAGGAAAGATGGCTGAAGCGGACGATGAAGTGGATTCTGAATCCAATGGTGGTAGAATCAAGGAGAATTGGAGTATTGTCCAAAAGAATGGAAAACGGAGCAAAGTAGTGTACAGTGATGAGAATGTCCCTTCGTATCTAGTAGGAGGACGGTTTGTTCATGAGGAGCAGCTGAGCAGATTACCAATATTGAAGAAACCATTTGAGATATCCAAACTGGTGGAGAGTGTGCTGGGTAAAGTGAAGGCTGTGAGGATCACGAGAGGGGGGCTTGTTTAGTTTTTTGTGCTTCTGCGGATCAGAAGGAATGTGCGTTGCATCTCACCCGAATTGATAAGTTTGAAGTGTCATGTGTGTCTCTTCGGAACAGGGCACCACTCAAGGGGGTTATATCTGGCGCCTCGTGGGAAGTCGATTTTGAAGAGATTAAAAATATTCCTGGAGTGATTGATGCACGTCGGATGAATTGTGTTGTGAATGGGGAAAAAGTGGTCTATCTGTTCTTTTGTTTTTTGATATGGAGTCTCTCCCTACTCAAGTGCAGTTGGGTTATATAAACTACAGAGTCCAAGCATTTATCCCAAGACCAATGCAGTGTGATCATTGTAAAGCTTTTGGTCATGTTTCAAGTGTTTGCAGAAGGGAGAAGCCAAGATGTTCAAGTTGTGGAAAATATCATATCATGTGTTATAAAAGTGAGGAAAATGTGACATGTTGCAATTGTGGTGGGAACCATGAAGATACATTGTTCGATTGCCCTACAATGGTGAAAGAGAATGAGGTGGCCAAAGTCAGGGCTGTCCAGAACATTTCATTTGCAGCAGGTGTTAAAAGGGTTGAGGGTTTGAATGGTGCTCCTGAAGAGTCCATGATGGTGGATAGGCCTTCACTGTACGCTGCAGGGGTTGCCTTTCACCAGCAGGACCCTGACATTTTAAAGGTTAAGAAGGTGAACTTTGTGGCTTTCATAGCTATGGTGATAAATGGCACTGCCAAGGTAGAGAGAAGGTCCAGGAAGATAGATATCATTGTGGATGCGGTGGAGCGGTTCCTGGGACTGAAAGATTTCTTGGCGGAGGAGTTACAGTTGAAGTCGGAAGTTTACATACACTTAGGATGGAGTCATTAAAACTCGTTTTTCAACCACTCCACAAATTTCTTGTTAACAAACTACAGTTTTGACAAGTCGGTTAGGACATCTACTTTATGCATGACACAAGTAATTTTTCCAACAATTGTTTACAGACAGATTATTTCACTTATAATTCACTGTATCACAATTCCAGTGGGTCAGAAGTTTACATACACTAAGTTGACTGTGCCTTTAAACAGCTTGAAAAATTCCAGAAAAGGATGTCATGGCTTTAGAAGCTTATGATAGGCTAATTGACATAATTTGAGTCAATTGGAAGTGTACCTGTGGATGTATTTCAAGGCCTACCTTCAAACTCAGTGCCTCTTTGCTTGACATCATGGGAAAATCAAAAGAAATCAGCCATAAAATCTGGTTCATCCTTGGGAGCAATTTCCAAACGCCTGAAGGTACCACATTCATCTGTACAAACAATAGTACGCAAGTATAAACACCATGGGACCACGCAGCGTCATACCGCTCAGGAAGGAGACGCGTTCTGTCTCCTAGAGATTAACGTACTTTGGTGCGAAAAGTGCAAATCAATCCCAGAACAACAGCAAAGGACCTTGTGAAGATGCTGAAGGAAACCGGTACAAAAGTATCTATATCCACAGTAAAACGAGTCCTATATCGACATAACCTGAAAGGCCGCTCAGCAAGGAAGAAGCTACTGCTCCAAAACCGCCATAAAAAAGCCAGACTACGGTTTGCAACTGCACATGGGGACAAAGATCGTACTTTTTGGAGAAATGTCCTCTGGTCTGATGAAACGAAAATAGAACTGTTTGGCCATAATGACCATCGTTATGTTTGGAGGAAAAAGGGGGTTTCTTGCAAGCCGAAGAACACCATCCCAACCGTGAAGCACGGGGGTGGCAGCATCATGCTGTGGGGGTGCTTTGCTGCAGGAGGGACTGGTGTACTTCACAAAATAGATGGCATCATGAGGAAGGAAAATTATGTGGATTTATTGAAGCAACAACTCAAGAAATCAGTCAGGAAGTTAAAGCTTGGTCGCAAATGACCCCAAGCATACTTCCAAAGTTGTGGCAAAATGGCTTAAGGACAACAAAGTCAAGGTATTGGAGTGGCCATCACAAAGCCCTGACCTCAATCCTAAAGAACATTTGTGGGCAGAACTGAAAAAGTGTGTGCGAGCAAGGAGGCCTACTAACCTGACTCAGTTTCACCAGCTCTGTCAGGAGGAATGGGCCAAAATTCACCCAATTTATTGTGGGAAGCTTGTGGAAGGCTACCCAAAACGTTTGACCCAAGTTAAACAATTTAAAGGCAATGCTACCACATACTAATTGAGTGTATGTGAACTTCTGACCCACTGGGAATGTGATGAAAGAAATAAAAGCTTAAATAAATCATTCTCTTTACTATTATTCTGACATTTCACATTCTTAAAATAAAGTGGTGATCCTAACTGACCAAAGACAGGGAATTTTACTAGGATTAAATGTCAGGAATTGTGAAAAACTGAGTTTAAATTGATTTGGCTAAGGTGTATGTAAACTTCCGATTTCAACTGTACATGGAATATTGTCACAAGCCGTACCATCCTCTCAGGCCCTAGAGCCTGAGAAGGGAGATATGGAGATTTGAAAGAAGGAAGAAGTGGAAGTTTTGTTTTGGTCAATGCACTATTTTTATTTAGGTGGATTAAGTTAGTTTCCCTATCACATATGGATTTTTTAAAACCTTGTTTGGGTTTTTCAACCCGTCCAGTTAGTTGCGGGAATACACCTTTTTGGGTTGTAGTCTGCCATAAAACCCACAGAAGAAGAATAAAGTTTTCTCTTAGCTACTTAATGTAGCCAACATATTCTTGCTTTGAGTATTCCTCTTTGATTTACAAGACACTGTTTCACTAACAACATGCTGATTTAGGTCTACACTATCACTGGTATTATCAGGCTGTATAGCTAATTATGTTTGCTCTGACTCAGTACATTTATTAGCTAGCGATTAGCATTAACGGCTAACAAGATTTAGGCCCAACTTGCTAAGATAAACTAGCTGTTTGCAGATGTAAGAAACACAAACTAATAGTGTAATTATAGAACGCTAGTGGATTTATATTAAGAAGCAAAGTGAAAACAGCATTTCTCTCATCAACATTGTTGCATGTGCTGCATTGACCATGCATACTAAATGCAAGTGTCTCGTGGTCGGAGTGACGGGGCGGAGCTAGGTCTGTGTGGAAAGCGGCATGGAGAGAGCGAGCTGATAGAGATGGCTCAAGTAGCGAAGTAAACTGTAAAAATGGACGTTACACACGCCGTATTACATTTAACAAACCAAACATTCAAATATCGTTATAGAAGGTAAAGTAAAATCCCAAACCGGTCCTTGCATCAATACCGGTATATCGTCAAATATGGTAAATGGCCTAGACCTAGTTGTAGTTATACGCGTACATTTCCTAGTTCCGACTAGCACGTGAACATGGTATTGCCCCAAGGCTGCTCAATTTACCCTGTCCCTATGCTCAATTTACCCATACCCGGGGTAAGTTGTTCCTAGAGACCACTTTTTTTGGACAAGCTATGTTTTCAAAACGTATGTTTACATGAATTCTGATTATTTCCGGGTATACAATACATAACATCCTGAAATAAATGTAGATATATATTTTTAGAAAGAATACTATATTTCCCTTGATGTAGTGATGCTGAATCAAAAAAATTGACCAACATACCCCACTCTCCCCAAGGGAAAGAGTTATAGTTTACATTGAATGACAAATAACCCATGGGTAGCATAACCCTAATTGAAATGACCAAATAGGCCTAGATTCTTTGTAAATCTCCAACAAATATGTCCTTATTTCAATGAAATAAACTGTTTGGGACAATAAAGTGAAGATACAACAAAACGGTAGAGCTGGGGGCCCTGGCATGCACTAGATGTGCTACAATGCAATGCAGTAAGGTACAGATTGAAATTTACTGGGGCGGAGAGGTGGTCCAAAATAGGGGAGGGTTGTTAAACTTTTTTTTTGTTGCTTTGTGTTTTTTTTTTATTGGGCACAGGGGAGGGTAGTGCGTGTTTTCCTTTGTTTACAATCACTCTTCTGCTCATATTTTCCCTATAAACAATGGCTTGACTTACTTTTGATATTACCCTAATAACGTTTAGAAATGTTTGTGAAGGTTTGGTATGGTGTGGCTATTATTAAGCTTTAGCTACTGTAGGCCTATGATATGAAGGCAGTACGCCCCCGGCGCTCCAACTGACTCTGACAGTTGAACTTGAGGTGAGGAAGCAAGCAAGCAAGTTTATTTATATAGCACAATTCATACATCGAAGCAATTCAATGTGCTTTACAAAGATGTTTATCAAAAATAATGAAAACATCATAATAATAAAAAAACAATCAAAAAAAACGTATAAAGATAAAAAATTTAAAATGGGATAAAAACATAGGAAGCTATAAGGCTAAACAGTGTGGTTAAGTTTAAGTGCTCAGTCGTAGGCACGTGAAAAGAGAAGTGTTTTTAACCTGGATTTTAAAATGGATACGTTTGGGGCACATCTAAGATCTTCTGGTAGTTTATTCCAGTTGTGTACAGCATAAGTGCTAAACGCAGCTTCTCCATGTTTAGTTTGGGCTCTGGGCTCTACTAGCTGACCTGTGTTCATGGATATAAGAGCCCTGCTCGGTTTATATTCTTCAAACATATCAGACATGTACTCGGGTCCTAAACCATTCAAAGATTTATAAACTAAAAGCACCACTTTGAAATCAATTCTGTAACTGACTGGAAGCCAATGTAAAGATTTAAGAACCGGAGTGATGTGCTTTTAGACTGTTTTAAGCCTACCGGAGTTACTTCTATAATCTAACAATATAATGCTTTTCTTTAGACAAAATATTCGGATAGAAAATTAACGAATTACCCCCCTCATGTAGATCTATATATGTATAGCAGACGCAGTAGCTATCTGACATAAATAATTGCATGTCGGTGTCATAGCATTCCACCAGTATATCTCTATAGCTCTGTGGTTAGGCCTAAACTTCTCTTCCTCAGTAAAAGGAAAGTTTTTGAAAGCCAAGTTAACAAACAGATCACCGACCATTTCGAATCCCACCGTACCTTCTCCTCTATGCAATCTGGTTTCCCAGCTGGTCATGGGTGCACCTCAGCCACGTTCAAGGTCCTAAACGATATTATAACCGCGGTCGATAATAGACAGTACTGTGCAGCCGTCTTCATCGACCTGGCCAAGGCTTTCGACTCTGTCAACCACCGCATTCTTATTGGCAGACTAAATAGCCTTGGTTTCTCAAATGACTTCCTCGCCTGGTTCACCAACTACTTCTCAGATAGAGTTCAATGTGTCAAATCGGAGGGCCTGTTGTCTGGACCTCTGGCAGTCTCTATAGGGGTGGCACAGGGTTCAATTCTCGGGCTGACTCTTTTTCTCTGTGTATATCAATGATGTCGCTCTTGCTGCTGGTGACTCTCAGATCCACCTCTACGCAGACGACACCATTTTGTATACATCTGGCCCTTCATTGGACACTGTGTTAACAAACCTCCAAACGAGCTTCAATGCCATACAACACTCCTTCCGTAGCCTCCAACTGCTCTTAAACTCTAGTAAAACAAAATGCATGCTCATCAATCGAACGCTGCTGGCACCCGCCCACCCGACTAGAATCACTACTCTTGGCGGGTCTGACCTAGAGTATGTGGACAACTACAAATACCTAGGTATCTGGTTAGACTGTAAACTATCCTTCCAGACTCACATTAAGCATCTCCAATCCAAAGTTAAATCTAGAATTGGCTTCCTAGTTCGCAAACAAAGCCTCCTTCACTCATGCTGCCAAACATGCCCTCGTTAAACTGACTATCCTACTGATCCTTGACTTCGGCGATGTCATTTACAAAATAGCCTCCAACACTCTACTCAGCAAATTGGATGTAGTCTATCACGGTGCCATCTGTTTTGTCACCAAAGCCCCATATACTACCCACCACTGTGACCTGTACGCTCTTGTTGGCTGGTCCTCACTACATATTCGTGGCCAAACCCACTGGCTCCAGGTCATCTATAAATCACTGCTAGGCAAATCCCCGCCTTATCTTAGCTCATTGGTCACCATAGCAACACCCACCTGTAGTATGCGCTCCAGCAGGTATATCTCACTGGTCATCCCCAAAGCCAACTCCTCCTTTGGCCGCCATTCCTTCCAGTTCTCTGCTGCCAATGACTGGAACGAACTGCAAAAATCTCTGAAGCTGGAGATTCTTATCTCCCTCACTAACTTTAAGCATCAGTTGTCAGAGCACCTTACCGATCACTGCACCTGTACACAGCCCATCTGAAATTAGCCCACCCAACTACCTCATCCCCATATTGTTATTTATTTTGCTCATTTGCACCCCAGTATCTCTATTTGCACATCATCTCTTGCACATCTATCATTCCAGTGTTAATACTAAATTGTAATTATTTTGCACTATGGCCTATTTATTGCCTTACCTCCATAACTTGCTACATTTGCACACACTGTATATATATTTTCTGTTGTATTTTTGACTTTATGTTTTGTTTACCCCATATGTAACTCTGTGTTGTTGTTTTTTAATCGCACTGCTTTGCTTTATCTTGTCCAGGTCGCAGTTGTAAATGAGAACTTGTTCTCAACTGGTTTACCTGGTTAAATAAAGGTTTGCCAAAAGGCATGTAAAGGACTCTCAGACCATGAGAAACAAGATTCTCTGGTCTGATGAAACCAAGATTGAACTCTTTGGCCTGAATGCCAAACTTAATGTCTGGAGGAAACCGGGCATCATCCCTACGGTGAAGCATGGTGGTGGCAGCATCATGCTGTGGGGATGTTTTTCAGTGGCAGGGACTGGGAGACTAGGCAGGATTGAGGGAAAGATTAACAGAGCAAAGTACAGAGAGATCCTTGATGAAAACCTGCTCCAGAGTGATCAGGACCTCAGACTGGGGTGAAGGTTCACCTTCCAACAGGACAACGACCCTAAGCACACAGCCAAGACAACGCAGGAGTGGCTTCGGGACAAGTCTCTGAATGTCCTTGAGTGGCACAGCCAGAGCCCACACTTGAACCCGATCTAACATCTTTGGAGAGACCTGAAAATAGCTGTGCAGCGACGCTCCCCATCCAACCTGACAGAGCTTGAGAGGATCCACAGAGAAGAATGGGAGAAACTCCCCAAATACAGGTGTGCCAAGCTTGTAGCGTCATACCAAAGAAGACTCGAGGCTGTAATCGCTGCCAAAGATGCTTCAACAAAGTATTGTGTAAAGGGTCTGAATACTTATGTAAATGTGATATTTCTGGGGTTAAAAAATGATAAAAAATTGCACACAAAAAAATAACAAAATAATGTAATGTCATTATGGGCTATTGTGTGTCGATTGATGAGGGGGAAAAAAAACAATTTAATCAATTTTAGAATAAGGCTGTAACGTAACAAAATCTGGAAAAAGTTAAGGGGTCTGAATACTTTCCGAATGCACTGTATATCTACACTACTAGTCAAAAGTTTGGACACACCTATTCATTCAAGTGTTTTTCTTTATTTTACTATTTTCTACCTTGTAGAATAATAGTGAAGACATCAAAACTATGAAATAACACATATGGAATCATGTAGTAACCAAAAAAGTGTTAAACAAATCAACATATATTTTAGATTCTTCAATATAGCCACCCTTTGCCTTGATGACAGCTTTGCACACTCTTGGCATTCTCTCAACCAGTTTCACCTGGAATGCTTTTCCAACAGTCTTGAAGGAGTTCCCACATATGCTGAGCACTTGTTGGCTGCTTTTCCTTCACTCTGAGGTCCAACTCATCCCAAACCATCTCAATTGGGTTGAGGTCGGGTGATTGTGGAGGCCAGGTCATCTGATGCAGCACTCCATCACTCTCCTTCTTGTTCAAATAGCCCTTACACAGCCTGGAGGTGTGTTGGGTCATTTTCCTGTTGAAAAACAAATGATAGTCCCACTAAGCCCAAACCAGATGGGATGGCGTATCTCTGCAGAATGCTGTGGTAGCCATGCTGGTTAAGTGTGCCTTGAATTCGAAATAAATCACAGACAGTGTCACCAGCAAATTACCTCCACACCATCACACCTCCTCCTCCATGCTTCACGGTGGGAAATACACATGCGGAGATCATCCGTTCACCTACACTGCGTCTCACAAAGACACGGTGGTCCTCATGAGAGCCAGTTTCATCATAGTGCTTGATGGTTTTTGCGACTGCACATGAAGAAACTTTCAAAGTTCTTGAAATGTTCCGGATTGACTGACCTTCATGTCTTAAAGTAATGATGGACTGTTGTTTCTCTTTGCTTGTTTGAGCTGTTCTTGCCATAATATGGACTTGGTCTTTTACCAAATAGGGCTATATTCTGTATACCACCCCTTCCTTGTCACAACACAACCGATTGGCTCAAATGCATTAAGAAGGAAAGAAATTCCACAAATTAACTTAACAAGGCACACCTGTTAATTGAAATGCATTCCAGGTGACTACCTCATGAAGCTGGTTGAGAGAATGCCAAGAGTGTGCAAAGCTGTCATCAAGGCAAAGGGTGGCTACTTTGATTTGTTTAACACTTTATGTTACTACATGATTCCATATGGGTTATTTCATAGTTTTGATGTCTTCGCTATTATTCTACAATGTAGAAAATAGTAAAAATAAAGAAAAACCCTGGTACTGTATATTTATTCCAATATTAATACAGTGGACAGCTAAGCCTATAGGCTTAGATTTTAGAATATTCGCATGAGAATCTGTCGCCAATTGGATGGAAACCTAGCTATAGACACCCTAAAGTACTCCTCTGTAGCTCAGCTGGTAGAGCACGGCGCTTGTAACGCCAAGGTAGTGGGTTCGATCCCCGGGACCACCCATACACAAAAAAATGTATGCACGCATGACTGTAAGTCGGTTTGGATAAAAGCATCTGCTAAATGGCATATTTATTTATTTTATAGAGTATCGCTTTGATTATGCCTTCACGTCATGATTCACCAGCAGCCCCAAACATCTAAAGAATAAACTACCAGCCAAACAAACTTGTAAGAATTGTACTTAAACTCCCCCCTCATACTCGTCTGGAGGTAGATCATTTTTTAGTCTGTATCTATGTAATTGTATATGTATTTATGTATAAAAAATTGTGACCACAACGGAAATAAGTCCCCGTCTTTATTGTGCAATCGCGTTCATTTTTAAAATATGTTTGTGTTTATAAGTATGTTTTTTTTTACTAACAAATAAAATCAATCAATCCAAACTGTGCAGCGGTCAATTGATGAATGGAAAGAGACCTCTGTTACAAAACACCAAAAAGTTTAATGACATTCGGAGATTGTCAAGCCAAGCCTTCGATACTGGGCAATTCTACAGTCGTGGTCGAAAGTTTTGAGAATTACACAAATACTAATTTTCACAAAGTCTGCTGCCTTAGTTTTGATTATGGCAATTTGCATATACTCCAGAATGTCATGAAGACTGATCAGATGAATTGCAATTAATTGTCCCTCTTTGCCATGAAAATGAACTTAATCCCCCAAAAACATTTCCACTGCATTTCAGCCCTGCCACAAAAGGACCAGCTGCCATCATGTCAGTGATTTTCTCGTTAACACAGGTGAGAGTGTTGATGAGGACAAGGCTGGAGATCACTCTGTCATGCTGATTGAGTTAGAATAACAGACTGGAAACTTTAAAAGGAGGATGGTGCTTGAAATCATTGTTCTTCCTCTGTTAACCATGGTTACCTGCAAGGAAACACGTGCCATCATCATTGCTTTGCACAAAAAAGGGCTTCACAGGCAAGGATATTGCTGCTAGTAAGATTGCACCTAAATCAACAATTTTTCGGATCATCAAGAACTTAAGGAGAGCGGTTCAATTGTTGTGAAGAAGGCGTCAGGGCGCCCAAGAAAGTCCAGAAAGCGCCAGGACCGTCTCCTAAAGTTGATTCAGCTGCGGGATCGGGGCACCACCAGTGCAGAGCTTGCTCAGGAATGGCAGCAGGTAGGTGTGAGTGCATCTGCACGCACAGTGAGGTGAAGACTTTTGGAGGATGGCCTGTTGTCAAGAAGGGCAGCAAAGAAGCCACTTCTCTCCAGGAAAAACATCAGGGACAGACTGATATTCTGCAAAAGGTACAGGGATTGGACTGCTGAGGACTGGGGTAAAGTCATTTTCTCTGATGAATCCCCTTTCCGATTGTTTGGGGCATATGGAAAACACCTTGTCCGGAGAAGACAAGGTGAGCGCTACCATCAGTCCTGTGTCATGCCAACAGTTAAGCATCCTGAGACCATTCATGTGTGGGGTTGCTTCTCAGCCAAGGGAGTGGGCTCACTCACAATTTTGCCTAAGAACACAGCCATGAATAAAGAATGGTACCAACACATCCTCCGAGAGCAACTTCTCCCAACCATCAAAAGCCTTTGACACTCATGGAATGCTTGTAATTATACTTCAGTATACCAGAGTAACATCTGACAAAAATATCTGATAACACTGAAGCAGCGAACTTTGTGAAGACCAATACTTGTGTCATTCTCAAAACTTTTGACCACGACTGTACAAGGTAGGGAGGGATGTATTTTCTGGTTGTCGAAATGGACATAGTCTGTTTATTGTCGTGTTGAAAACTCAAACCATGATATTGAAGTGTCCGAAGTTGGTATGCTTTGTTTATTGGTTGTGTGGTGCATTGGCACAGAAACCTGTTGTTTGAAAAATGTGTTTTATATAATTATAAATATGGCATCAAAATGTTGAAAATCTTATTTCCTACCTAGCAGATCATTGTAGTGTAATGGAACAGGCAGGGAGAGTGAGCTCGTCTGTGGTGGTCGGCAAACCCTCAACCTTCTGACCTGTAGCCCTGTGTGGCATCGACTTGCTTTTGTGGCAAAGTCGATATCCACGTTTATAAACACATGGTCGCTACAGTTATTGTTATTTGTGGTGGTAAACATTATTTTGAGTTAATTCTATGAGAGGGGAGGGTGTTCAGTTTATTTTACAGTACAAGGGGAGGGTCATGTGAAAATATGTTTCATGTTAGGCCTATGATCCTTCTACCCCCCCCCAAAAAAAAAAAAGTAAAGTGGTTATCCCACTGGCTATAGGGTGAATGCACCAATTTGTAAGTCGCTCTGGATAAGAGCGTCTGCTAAATGATGTAAATGTAAATGCCTATATTTTTTATGTTGGACCAGCCCCTCCCCCACACAATGTCCATCGGTTAGAGACCTCCCTCTGCTACGCCTGCGCACAGGTCGATGTAGAAAATAAACGAAAGTGGTTTGTCAGGTGACTAGATAGCTCGGATAATTTATTAATTAAACAGTATTAGACAACAGTATGATAGCTAGGTTGCGTTTACCAAAGTTATTGTCCTGCAGAATATACAACTTGCCCTTGAATTTGAGACTACTGAAACGGTAAGATGATTGCTAACGTTACGTTAGCGAGCATTTTATTTGTTAAGTTTAACGTCGTTATCTAGTTACCTAGCTAACGTTACTAGTAGTGTAAGTTAGATAGCTAGCGTTTAGTAACTAGATGCGCCAGTCAGCATTATACTTAGCTAGCTACTAGGAGTTAGCTAATTTTAGTAAACTAGCTAGCGTTACATCTAGTTAGAAGCGTTCCAGCTAACGTTAGCTTAATGATTTTGTACGTCAGCCAACTAACAGTAAGTTTCGTGACACTGTTCCATTCACCGATACTCAATGTTTACCTCCTGACGTGGAGAAATACACATTTGAACAGACAGCCAGTAACGTAACGTTGTGGCTACAGAGCTGACACAGCAAGCGTGTCGAAGAAACCCTTGTTGAATAATTTCCCAATCTATCTGCAGATGTAAATATAGCTACGTTGGGGAACAAGAAAACCGCTGTTAATTGACCTTGAATAACAATAACCCATTGTGGCAATTGTAGCCCCTGTAACACATATCTGCCCCTACTACTAGGCTTTGAATGCATTATGCTTGACACCGTGACTGCGGTGGTGAGATCTGCGCAATACAATGGCAGCGTATTGCCTACTACCTCAGTGGAGAACACATCAGCAACCCCAACTTGGGGACCAGAGCCTCACAGATGTCTGCAGGTCCTATACGAGGACATTGGCGAGTTAAGGTAAGCCAGATAGGACTGTGTTGTTCCTGTCACTATAATTGTACATATTTTCAACGTACTGCATTACCTCAATGCTACATTTTGAAACATGTTAAGACAAGAGGTGTCATCTCAGGTGTGACATTCACATTGCTGGAACTGTTGTTCTGTATTTAATGTGGTTATAAAGACTGGTGTAGTGAAGGAAGAACAGCACTTACTCTTTTGAAATAACGACCACATACACTGAGTGTACAAAACATTACACTGAGTTTCCATGACATAGACTGACCAAGTAAATCCAGGTGAAAGCTATGATCCCTTATTGATGTCACCTGTCAAATATACTTCAATCAGTGTAGATGAAGGGGAGGAGACGGGTTAATGGACTGTTAAGCCTTGAGACAATTGAGACATGGATTGCGTATGTGTGCCATTCAGCGAGTGAATGGGCAAGAAAACATATTTAATTGCCTTAGAATGGGTTATGGTAGTAGGTGCCAGGCGCACCGGTTTGTGTCAAGAACTGCAACACTGCTGGGTTTTTCACACTCAACAGTTTCCTGTGTGTATCAAGAATGGTCCACCACCCAAAGTTGTTGTCAACATGGGCCAGCATCCCTGTGGAACATTTCGACACCTTGTAGAGTCCATGCCCCGACAAATTGAGGTTGTCTAAGGGCAAAAAGGGGTGCAACTCAATATTAGGACGGTGTTCCTAATGTTTTGAACACTCAGTGTAAAATGCACAGCAGGTGACAGGGTTTGGATTGGTCTAAAACAAGGGTTTCACAGCACAAGCTGCCAAGACATTTTCACATCTCCTCCTCATGTGCTGTTGTCTATTTCTCTCTCCCCATCAGAGTGCGGTTTTGGGACCTCATGCTGCTCATTCCCAATGTAGTCTTCTTCATGTTCTTGATGTGGAAGCTGCCCTCAGCCAGGGCCAAAATCACACTCACCTCCAGCCCCATCTTCATTACCTTCTACATTCTGGTAGGTAACCACTTATATCCAAGCTCTGGAAGTAGGACTTGTGCAGATGAGCAGTGTATACACACAAAAAGTAGGCTCTTGCTAATTTTTTAAGGCTAATTACCTGTAGTTTGACAGCTCTCTGACATGCTTGAAATGCTAAATATAGAATTTAGCAAAAATAAAGTAATAACATAGTGGGTTAACTGGATTCATATTGATTCGTTTCACAATATCAGATGGTAATTGCTATCTCAAACATGGCTCTTGAGAAATTGGTTTTCTACCCTACACAGACATGAACACAATGAGACTGACAGATATGGATACGGACGAACCTGTTGCCCCCCCCCCTGCCCACAACCCCTCATTTAATGGATGTCTGACCCTTGTCCTCCCAGGTGTTTGTGGTGGCAGCGGTGGGAATCACCCGTGCCATAGTGTCCATGACGGTCAGTGCATCCAGTGCTGCCACCATCATTGACAAGGTAAGGCCACATGTGGGTCATAAATGGTGACACACTATGAACCACCTGTGCTCATGGTATTTACAGTGCCTTCTATCCCACTTGTAGTGTGTTATAGACTTATCATCATTCATAACAGCTCAAGGCTCCTTTCAACAGCCCTTGTAGATGCAAAAATACTTTGGATTTGTAATGCACTACACCCAGATGAATGTTATATGGCGGTAGATCATTAGTGAATGAGAGAGTGTCCCCAGCTTCAGCCCATCTTGCGTAAAAAGGGAAAAGGGGTACCCTGGGGGACTTAGGAATCCAGAAAAGCATAATAACCCAGGACACTTCACAAGATGATTATCTGAAAACACAAAGAGAGCATGATCAGGACAAACACGGCAGATATCTGAGTGCTTCTTTATTTTCTGAGATAGTCATCTTGTAAAGTGTCCTGGGGTAAAACGTATTTTATAGGTTGCTGTGATAGAAAGGATAGAAGGAAAAGGGGGATACCTAGTCAGTTGTACAACTGAATACATTCAACTGAAATGTGTCTTCCGCATTTAACCCAACCGTCTAAATCAGACATCCACGTCTTCGGCGCCCGGGGAACAGTGGGTTAACTGCCTTGCTCAGGGGCAGAATGACATATTTTTACCTTGTCAGCTCGGGGATTCGATCCAGCAACCTTTCAGTTACTGTTTCAACGCTCCTACCCGCTAGGCTACCTGCCGACCTGCACACTTTTGAGAATGTGGATAAATCCAAAACAGAGGCTAAAATGCAAAAATAAAAATAATTTATTAGGACCTCAAGATGCCCAAAAAGTGCATGGTGCAGAAAAGTGCATATATAAAATGTAAAAATGACACTGATCTGAGAAGAGCGGATAAGTGAAAGAGAAGTGCAGATGAAGGAAAGGTGAAGAGGAGCAGAGGCTTTTTGAGACTACTGACATTTACCTCTTCTCAATGTCAAATCAAATGTTATGTCACATGCGCCGAATACAACAGGTGTAGACCTTACAGTGAAATACTTACTTACAAGCCTTTAACCAACAATGCAGTTCAAGAAATACAGTAAAAAATAAAAAGTAACACAATAAAATGACATAACAATAACGAGGCTATATACAGGGGGTACCGGTACAGAGTCAATGTGTGGGGTACAGGATAGTCAAGGTAATTTGTACATATGGTAGGGGTAAAGTGACTATGCATAGATAATAATGTTGTTTCTCCTTTAGGTGCTGTGGGAGATCACCCGTTTCTTTCTGCTGGCCATTGAGCTCAGTGTGATTATCCTGGGACTGGCTTTCGGTAGGTCTTCTAATAACCACCACAGTATTTTGATTCATAACGCCATCTCCTGTAACTCAAAGCCATTATGCAGTAGCCTGATCCCAGAATCTGCTTGTGCTATCATGTCAACCCCTTGATAGCAGAAACAGACTGGCACCCATGCTAATTGTAAAGGATTTACATTTTACATTTTAGTCATTTAGCAGACACTCTTATCCAGAGCGACTTACAGTTAGGGAGTGCATAAATTTTTTCATACTGGCCCCCCGTGGGAATCGAACCCACAACCCTGGCGTTGCAAACACCATGCTCTACCAACTGAGCTACACAGGATTTGAAAACAAACGCTACCAAGCACATGCTGAATTTGTTAGGACAATATGGAGAAGTACATTACTGATGTGTGTGTCAGGACGGGGTAGTAAAAAAACAGCACATTAGTTAAACTAATTTGCAATGTACAGTCAAAATTTGTAATGATCTGCAAACCTAAAACAAGACAATTTCCTGTCGGCCGGTCTCACTTGGTCACCTCAACTGGTATGACTACAGTCACACATGTACTCATATAGTCATGCACTGTATAAACCGAGGTGGATATATGAGTTGTTTAAACTTAATGTGTTCCTAGAGGAGGGTGGGATTAGGGTCTTTATAGACAGTGTAAACAGTAAAGCTGTATGCACCTGTTGGCATAGCCAGGGGTGTGAGCAGGACAACAGATTTGTTTTATGTATTATTGTTTAATCAGGAAAAATCACATCCCTGATTATTACTACAGCATTAAAAATTCTACTGTTTTTATTTTAATTGGCATGGTGGAATCATTGTCATATTACATTTATTTTGTGTTCGTTCCCATTATTAAAGACCGACACTTTCAACTCCTTAGTGGTGCTGTTGAATGCATGACGTCTAAGCCCCTTCTAAGCGTTTCCTCTGTTGACAGGCCACCTTGAGAGTCAGTCCAGTATAAAGCGTGTGCTGGCTATAACTGCTGTACTGGCACTGGGCTACTCAATCACACAGGTAAGACTAGAGTCCTGAATGCTGATTTTAGTTTGACTATGTTTTACATTTTACTATGTTGTGCCCTACAGAGCAAGACCCTGGTGTTAGAAGCACCATGCCCCAACCAGCTCAACCAATCACAGCTCCACAGATACCTCGTTTTCTCTTAACCAGGCCTATTCCCCTTCCCCCCTCAGGGCACTCTGGAGATCCTGTACCCTGACGAGCACCTGTCTGCCGAGGACTTCAACATCTATGGCCACGGAGGACGGCAGTTTTGGTTGGCCAGCTCCTCCTTCTTCTTCCTGGTGAGCGGCCAATGGCTGCAAAGCAAATGCAGTGCTTTAAATTTTTTACAATCTTATTAATGTAATTGTATAAAATATAAAGTTATCATATGAGAGGTTTTTAATCACTCGTATGTTTTGAGAAAGAGTAGAATTGAATATGTGTGTCCCACACATTTGGACATGCAATTTAACCGTCTCATAGTTTAGATTGGAATGAAAATAAGTACCAATGGATCAACCATTGTAAACAAAAAAGCACTAATTGAATAAACTGTTTGAGAATAAAAAAGGTTAATACTGGTCCTTTTCCTTCCAGGGCTACTCTTTGGTTGTCATCCTTCCCAAAACCCCAGTGAGGGAGAGGATATCCCTGCCTTGTGAGTCATAGGCATTAATATGGCGTTGGTCCCCCCTTTGCTGCTACAACAGCCTTCACTCTTCTGGGAAAGCTTTCAACTAGATGTTGGAACATTGCTGCGGGGACTTGCTTCCATTCAGCCACAAGATCATTAGTGAGGTTGGGCACTGATGTTGGGCGATTAGGCCTGGCTCGCAGTTGGCGTTCCAATTCATCCCAAAGGTGTTCGATGGGGTTTAGGTCAGGGCTCTCTGCAGGCCAGTCAAGTTCTTCCACACCGATCTCGACAAACCATTTCTGTAGGGACCTCGCTTTGTGCACGGGGGCATTGTCATGCTGGAACTGGAAGGGCTTTCCCCAAACTGTTGCCACAAAGTTGGAAGCACAGAATTGTCTAGAATGTAATTGTATGCTCTAGCATTAAGATTTCCCTTCACTGGAACTAAGGGGCCTAGCCCGAACCATGAAAAACAGCCCCAGACCATTATTCCTTCTTCCACCAAACTTTACAGTTAGCACTATGCATTGGGGCAAGTAGTGTTCTCTTGGCATCTGCCAAACCCAGATTTGTTAATCGGGACTGCCAGGTGGTGAAGAGTGATTAATTACTCCAGAGAACGCGTTTCCACTGCTCCAGAGTCCAATGGCGGCGAGCTTTACACCACTCCAGCCGATGCTTGGCATTGCGCATGGTGATCTTAGGCTTGTGTGACTGCTCGGCCATGGAAACCCATTTCATGAAGCTCCCGGCAAACAGTTATTGTGCTGACGTTGCTTCCAGAGGCAGTTTGGAACTCGGTAGTGAGTGTTGCAACTGAAGACAGACGATTTTTACGCGCAACGAGCTTCAGCACTTGGCGGTCCCATTCTGTGAGCTTGTGTGGCCTACCACTCCTTTTCCACTTCACAATAACAGCACTTACAGTTGACCGGGGCAGCTCTAGCAAGGCAGACATTTGACGAACTGACTTGTTGGAAAGGTGGCATCCTATGACGGTGCCACGTTGAAAGTCACTGAGCTCTCCAGTAAGGCCATTCTACTGCCAATATTTGTCTATGGAGATTGCATGGCTGTGTGCTCGATTTTATACACCTGTCAGTAACGGGTGTGGCTGAAATAGCCAAATCCACTAATTTGAAGGGGTATCCACATACTTTTGGCAATGTAGTGTACTGATGTCAGAGGGCTTTTTTCAGGGTCCTTTCCTCATCTACCACAGTTAGTTTTTTTACTATCCCTCATGTTAATGATTAGCTGGAGAGTGGCCTTGTGTTCTATACAGCTGTCAACATTCTACAAGGAAAGAACCACATAACAACATTGTATAATCATTAACCAGATAACCCTGGATTCCAGACTTAGATGAGTGATAACTCAGTTCTAGAATGTTGTCATTGAGAATTAATCTAAAAATCTATTCACATTCAGATTTTTTTAATTGATTGTTTAGCCTCCCAGAGACAAATGTTTTTAGGAGTGGTCTTTCATAGTTCAGCAGCAGTAGATACTATAGCTGCAGAGGTCAAATTAAATTGTATTTGTCACATGCGTCAAATACAACAGGTGTAGACCTTACCGTGAAATGCTTACTTACAAGCCCTTAACCAACAATGCAGTTTTAAGAAAAATAAGAGTTAAGAAAAATATGTACAAAATTAGCTAAAGTAAAAAATTTAAGAGCAACAAAATAACAATAACGAGGCTAAATACAGGGGGTACCGAGTCAATGTACAGGTTAGTCAAGATAATTGAGGTAATTTGTACATGTAGGTAGGGGTAAAGTGACTATGCATAGATAATAAACAGTGAGTAGCAGCAGGGTAAAAAAAGGGGGAGGGGGTCAATGCAAATAGTCTGGGTAGCCATTTGATTAGCTGTTCTGCAGTCTTATGTCTTGGGGGTAGAAGCTGTTAAGAAGCCTTTTGGAGCTTGGCCCCAGTGATGTACTGGGCCATACGCACTACCCTCTATAGCGCCTTGCGGTCGGAGGCCGAGCAGTTGCCAAACCAGGCGGTGATGCAACCAGTCAGGATGCTCTTGATGGTGCAGCTGTAGAACATTTGGAGGATCTGAGGACCCATGCCAAATCTTTTCAGTCTCCTGAGGGGGAATAGGCGTTGTCGTGCCCTCTTCACGACTGTCTTGGTGTGTTTGGACCATGATAGTTTGTTGGTGATGTGGACACCAAGGAACTTGAAGCTCTCAACCTGCTCCACTACAGCCCCGTCGATGAGAATGGGGGCGTGCTCGGCACTCCTTTTGCTGTAGTCCACGATCATCTCCTTTGTCTTGATCACGTTGAGGGAGGGGCTGTTGTCCTGGCACCACACTGCCAGGTCTCTGACCTCCTCCCTATCGGCTGTCTCATCGTTGTCGGTGATCAGGCCTACCACCACTGTGTCGTCGGCAAACTTAATGATGGTGTTGGAGTCGTGCTTGGCCACGCAGTCGTGGGTGAACAGGGAGTACAGGAGGGGACTAAGCACGCACCCCTGAGGGGCCCCTGTGTTGAGGATCAGTGTGGCAGATATGTTGTTGCCTACCCTTACCACCTGGGGGCGGCCCGTCAGGAAGTCCAGGATCCAGATGCAGAGGGAGGTGTTTAGTCCCAGGGTCCTTAGCTTAGTGATGAGCTTTGAGGGCACTATGGTGTTGAACGCTGAGCTGTAGTCAGTGAACAGCATTCTCACGTAGGTGTTCCTTTTGTCCAAGTGGGAAAGGGCAGTGTGGAGTGTAATAGAGATTGTGTCATCTGAGGATCTGTTGGGGCGGTATGCAAATTGGAGTGGGTCTAAGGTTTCTAGGATGATGGTGTTGTGAGCCATGACCAGCCTTTCAAAGCACTTCATGGCTACAGACGTGAGTGCTATGGGTCGGTAGTCATTTAGGCAGGTTACCTTGTTGTTCTTGGGATGGATGGTAGAGGTGGGTTACCCACTCGCTGACCTGCGTCCCCTGTATCTGCGTCTTCTCTTCATGCGAATGACGGGGATTTTGGCCTGGTCAGGTATCTTGAGTAAATCCTTTGCATCCGACTTGTTAAATAAAACATATTTGTCTAGTTCGATGTGAGTAATCGCTGTTCTGATATCCAGAAGCTCTTTTCGGGCATAAGAGACGGTGGCAGAAACATTATGTACAAAAGAAATTACAAACAACGTGAAAAAACACACAAAATAGCACAGTTTGTTAGGAGCCTGTAAAACGGCAGCCATCTCCTCCGGTGCCATTCTTAACCTGCATACTCCTTGTTTCATCTTGGTCCTCTCCCTCCACAGCTAAGAAGAGTTTCTATGTGTACGCTGCCATTCTGTCCCTGCTCAACCTGGTCCAGGGGCTGGGCAGTGCCCTGCTGTGTGCCGGCATCATAGAGGGGCTCTGGTGAGTGGCTGCTTCTGTGTGTAGAAAAAAAGATAGAAAACATTCCATTGGCTTTGTACGTGTTGGAGATTCAAGAATATGTTAAGCAATCCTAATGAAGATCAAAACACGGTTGAAAACATTCCTATCAATCGCACTTGGGAGCATTGATCGCAGCGCGTAGTCCCCTGTTTCTTCTAGGTCTGTGTTTAATCAATCAACTGTAGCCTAACTGCAAAGCAATGGATTTATCAAGGTTTTTATCTGCTGACCTAATGTTATGACAGTGTTACATAGACCTTATAGCTGAGGGACTAAGTAAAAATGTCCAATCTTTTTTGTATTATTCCTTCGGACATATCTGAAATTCACTTTCCTCTCAAAGCAGAGCAGCTTGTGTTGGGAGTGTCCATGTTCTGATGTTTTCTGTGTAGCCTAACTGAAGCCTAGTGTTATTCTGGTGCCGGCCTATGGAGCTCTTTAGTCACTGCTGCCGCCTAGGGTCCTTCAGTAGCCTCCAACTGCTCTTAAACACTAGTAAAACTAAATGCATGCTCTTCAATCGAACGCTGCTGGCACCCGCCCACCCGACTAGAATCACCACTCTCGACGGGTCTGACCTAGAGTATGTGGACAACTACAAATACCTAGGTGTCTGGTTAGACTGTAAACTCTCCTTCCAGACTCACATTAAGAATCTCCAATCCAAAGTTGTAAATGAGAACTTGTTCTCAACTGGCTTACCTGGTTAAATAAAGGTTAAAGAAAAATAAATAAATAACAGTCAGTTCCCTTTTAAAGTCTGATGTGTTTCTGTGTGATTGGAACAGCTGTGTGGACGTCACCACCTTCCTCTACTTCTCTGTGTTCGCCCCACTCATCTATGTCACCTTCCTCAAAGGCTTCTTCGGGTACGTAGGTCAAAGGCCAAAAACGATGGCTTTGTCTGAAAATGTTACTTGATGTCAAATCCTTGCTTCCTCTGTCCTTTTTTCCCCCTCTCAATTCCTCTCAAGGCTCATTGGAGGAGGGGTTCAAAGGAGGGATCTTAGATCCTCTGCGCCAATGAGCTTTGAGATGAATTGAGGAAAGAAGGATGGAGGACACAGGCAATGTTCCCGACTGCATGATTCATGTTTGGTTGCTTTTTACTGCGATACATTCTCTCTCCTGTCTTTTCTCTTTCTCACTCTCATTTTCTCTCCTTGCCCCTCTCTCTTTCTACCATCTCTCTCTTTCTACCATCTCTCTCTCTCTCTACCATCTCTCTCTCTCTCTACCATCTCTCTTAATCCTTCTCTCCTCCTTCCTCCAGCTCGGAGCCCAAGGTCCTCTTCTCCTACAAGTGCCAGGTGGACGAGCCGGACGACCAGACGGATGTCCACCTGCCCCCCGCCTCAGGCCTGGGCCGCAAGGAGCAGCTGGAACAGGGCTCCTTCTACTCCAGCACCCAGATAGACGGCCTGACTGCCGTGTCCATGGGCACCGGCATAGCTGCCTACCTGGACGACGTGGCCTCTGGTCCTTTCGGGGCGGGCAGCATCAACAGCGACTGCTGGAGGGCAATCAACGCCTAAGAGAAGAGGGGAGAGTAGAGGAAATGAAAGGGCAGGATAGGGGATGTGTGCTAGTAGGAGATGTGGGACTGGTTGAGTAGTGAGTGGAGAGGTTGGAGTTTGCTATGGCTCTCTCTCTCCCTCTTCCTCTGGAGACAATGTGAATTGAGAGTTTGACTCATTTCAGCCCCTATCTGTTTTCCATATTCTCCATTTTGGTTCTTGCTGCCTCATCCATTCTGGCTCAAACATGACATTTCCTACCATTATCTGCTGGGGATATTTCCACAGCTTCAGTCCAGTCAAGTATTATCCCCCCTGTAAGTGAGTCTGTGGACGACAAAGATAAGAAGACAATGTAAATCTATGTTAAGTGTAAAGGTAATGTCCAATACATTCCCATCGAAGGGGTCAGGTGAGGTCAAGTCCATTAACTGTGGCCTTGTATTAGATGTGACTACTCGTTAATCATCTCGTATTGAACAACTGTGCCTCGCTCCCTATAGGCCAGACCTGTTCTTATCACGCTAGGACCCTTCTCTAAATTGTGTCACTCATAATAGATCAAGTGTGCTTAATTCTTTTTATTTTTGTTATCAGTCCTTTTTTCCCCTCGCGTTGATGATTGAAAGCCTACAGTGTACCGTCATTGTATTAATTGAAGAACTCTTCGGCTTGAGTCTGCAGGGGCTTTGTATGCCGTGTCAGACTATTAGCAGTGCAACTGGTATCCTTGTAACTTGCTGCTGGAACTGGGAGAGACCCAAAATGGACGCCATGTCGCACCTGCATCACCTCTACCTATTTTATGTTATTGTTTGCCGACTGTTTTATTTATTTTAGTTACTGCTCGGTTTTATGTCGATAGGTAGTTCCATCAGCTGATCATTCCTGCTGAAAGTAAAACTTTCCAACCACCAATCAAATGAGATGGAGAAGGCAGGAATAGCATTTGTGGTTAAACTATGTCTTTTTTATATCAATAAATATTCATGCCCATATACATTGTATTCAAGGTTATTTTAAGGACTTGACATTTGTGGTTTTCAATATATGAAATTATTGATTAAGTCACCTTATGGTGTTGCCCATGTTTTCTTTATAGTCAAAGCCCTGATTTCATCACAAAGAAAGAGCAACTTTTAAACACAGTCCATCTGATTGCTCATGATGCTCAACGCACCCTAAAGACCAATTTTCATGAAGCGCTACTTCCTTGCATTAATTCCTACTTGTATGTCTGCTGTGAACTTAGTAGCTCACAACACATGGCTTTCTGGGAAACCAATTCCATTGGTGGCTGAAAACAATGTCATTCTAGTTTGTGTGAATTACGATGTCCCTTTTTTTATTTTAGTTTTGTTTATGCCCACTTGATTTTGTCACTGATATTAATTCTCCCAAAGAGAATTGTTCCTTGGAATGTTATACGTTTGGTATGGTAAAATATGAAGTGGGTAAAGTTATTCATGTGACATATAGCATCCAGGGGAGGCTGCTGAGGGGAGGATGGCTCATAATAATGGCCGGAACAGAGTGAATGGAATGACAATGTATTTTATACCATTCCACTGATTCCACTCCAGTCATTACCACGAGCCTGTTCTGCCCTGTGATAGCATCAGTATGTAATATAAATATATTTATTTTTTCATAAGCGTAAGCCACCACAAAGCAAGCGTTTATATTGCCATTATAGTATTTTATAGGAGTCTTCTACCTTGCTCTTCCCAACACTTGCCCTGCATCAACAGACTGTAGCTTGCTCTCAAACACTGGCTTCTATTTCTATAGACATGTCCGAAGGGTTGCATTTGAGGTACAAAATTATTCACAATGATTTGAGTATAATATTTATAAGGTCTTTGGGTGTGGGTTTCAAATGCAAGTGCAGTCAGGCTAAAGATTTAATACAATATTTAAGATGGTAAGTGAAAGAACTTTGAAAAAGAGTGAGGATACTTGATGCCAGCAATTTGTGAACAATTTATTTTAATTTAATAGTATATCGTTGTAGAAAATTCAACCCATGATCATTGAGCTATAAAATAACGGTGTTGATGTGTTTCAGCATTCCATGAGAGACTATTAAAACATGCTTCCTTTTCATTCCTATAGCCTGCCAGTATGTATTTTCTTTGGACCGTGTCTCCTCTTGGTGTTTTGTTGTGGTAGTGCAAATGGAAAAGTAGTCCCAGTAAGTTTTTCAGTGATGCATGCATTGTTTCATGTTTCATGTGTTAGCCAAAGCGTGGAATGTATGACATATTTTTTTTTTTTGCATATCCAATCATCTTTCTTGTACAAACATACATAGCATTTGGAGATTTTGATTTCTAGGAGGCAGGGGATGACTACAGAAGTACAGTTCCCAGCCCCCTTATGGTCGCCTATGATACATGGTCAAATGTAATTGCATACTGATTATTTTATATAATATAAATATAATATGCCATTTAGCAGACGCTTTTATCCAAAGCGACTTAGTCATCCACCTATACTGTAGAGAATACTGGCCAGTTGAGAATACTGGATGTCCTGGAAAGTGACCTTTCTTGGCAGGGCTGGCTCTAGCCTTTTTGGAGGCCCTAAGCAAGGTTTGGGTGGGGGGGGGCATCTCGCAAGCAAAACCTTTTAGTGCCCCCCCCTCTTGATGGTGGAGAGAATATTTTTATTTTCTAAAAGTTAATTTCCTGTAATTCTACCAGTTTTGCCATGGGGTCCCACATACTTTTTTTTTATGTAGTATACTTTGGTATAAATACTGAGGTTAGTATATTTATATACTATAGTATTCACTGTAGATTTTTTGCTGACTTTACTGTAGTATGGTAGTGTTTTTGAGGACATGACTGTAGTATACTATAGTGTGTTTGTGGACATTACTGTAGTGTTTTTGTTTTATCTTGGACATGTGGGTGCTTTCTCTTTGAGGAAACCTACAGGACAAATGCTAAAAGAGCAAATTTTCCAAAACCTGTAGGTAGGACTGGAATCTGAATGGGTAGTTCAGAGCTTCTGCTCTTTTCTATAACTTGTAGGGAACACAATATATGGTCTATACTTGGCATGTAAGTTTCTCAGTCATGGGTGGCACACATTGGGATATTGGGGAGGGGAATGGATTGAGTGTTTATGCACATTAAATACTGTATTGTTTTTGTGGACATTACTGTAGTATTTACTAGTGTTTTTTTGCAGATAATACTGTATTTTCAATAGTATTCTACAGTATACTACAACATTCTATAGTAAGTACTACACATGATGATGATGATACGACAGTGTAGTGTATTCTACATTATAAGCCGGGTGGTTCAAGCCCTGAATGCTGATTGGCTGAAAGCCGTGGTATATCAGAACGTACACCACGGGTAAGACCAAAAATGACTTTTTACTGTTCTAATTACATTGGTAACCAGTTTATAATGGCAGTAAGTCACCTCGATGGGTTATGGTATTGTTATGTGAATTATTTAACAAACAATTTCAGTGTCTCTGTGCGTCTCCCAAAAGGTTGTAAGTCTTTTGGGATTTAAGTAACGGACAGAGTCCCGGTCTGCATAGTCAGAGATATTTATTCATTGAGAATTCTGCCATCACAATTTCAGAGTCCATCTTTTATACTCATACATCATACAAAAAAATCCCTCCCCTCTGTAGGCGGGCTGTAGTTTTCCACTCTAAAACTGCTCTCCTGACCATCAGTTCACACACACACACAGATATACACACTTTCTTATCATAGCCTACTCTCTGCATTCCTCAGTTATTGCCGTTCTCACAATATTCTGCACCATGTTTTCATAACAGTTTCTCCCCTCCCTAAATTGGGAGGCCTCTTTATCTTGGTTTCTCAGTTGTCTGTAGACAGTTCTCCTTGTCCTTTGTCTGGCCTAACTCTTACTCACATTGCTGAGTCTTTACTGGTCCTACACTCACACATTTCTAACACATTATACACAGTTTCAGGGTGTAATAATTAGTCATTAATAATTAATCTATCAGGTATATGGACAATATACCACAGCTAAGGGCTGTATCTAGGCACTCCACGTTGTGTTGTGCATAAGAACAGCCCTTAGCTGTGGCATATTACCAATAAACACTATATATACAACAGTATGTGGGCACCCCTTTAAATTAGTGGATTTGGCCATTTCAGCCACACCTGTTGCTGACAGGTGTATAAAATCAGCTCAGTGACTTTCAACATGGCACCGTCATAGGATGCCACCTTTCCAACAAGTCAGTTCGTCAAAATTCGGCCCTGCTAGAGCTGCCTCGGTCAACTGTAAGTGCTGTTATTGTGAAGTGGAAATGTCTAGCAGCAACAACGGCTCAGCCGCAAAGTAGTAGGCCACACAAGCTCACAGAACGGGACCGCTGAAGTGCGTAACGCTTAAAAATTGTCTGTCCTCGGTTGCAACACTCACTACAGAGTTCCAAACTGCCTCTGGAAGCAACGTCAGCACAACTGTTCATCGGGAGCTTAATGAAATGGGTTTCCATGGCCGAGCAGCCACACACAAGCCTTAGATCACCATGCGCAAGGCCAAGCGTCGGCTGTAGTGGTGTAAAGCTCACCGCCATTGGACTCTGGAGCAGTGGAAACACGTTCTCTGGAGTGATGAATCACGCTTCACCATCTGGCAGTCCGACAGGCGAAACTGGGTTTGGTGGATGCCAGGAGAACGGTACCTGCCCCAATGCGTAGTTAGGTGGAGGAGGAATAATGGTCTGGGGCTGTTTTTCATGGTTCGGGCTAGGCATCTTAGTTCCAGTGAAGGGAAATCCTAACGCTATAGCATTCAATGACATTCTAGACAATTCTGTGCTTCCAACTTTGCGGCAACAGTTTGGGGAAGGCCCTTTCCTGTTTCAGCATGACAATGCCCCCATACACAAAGCGAGGTCCCAACAGAAATGTTTTGTCGAGATCGGTGTGGAAGAACATGACTGGCCTGCACAGAGCCCTGACCTCAACCCCATCTCACACCTTTGGGATGAACTGGAACGCCAACTGCGAGCCAGGCCTAATCGCCCAACATCAGTGCCCGACCTCACTTATGCTCTTGTGGCTGAATGGTAGCAAGTCCCCACAGCAATGTTCCAACATCTAGTGGAAAGCCTTCCCAGAAGATGGAGGCTGTTTATAGCAGCAAAGGGGGGACCAACTCCATATTAATGCCCATGATTTTGGAATGAGATGTTCGACGAGCAGGTGTCCACATACTTTTTGTCATGTAGTGTACCAAACCCCCTCATGCCTTATTTCTTAAATGTACTATACGATGTTATAGTAAGTACTTCAAATTATCAAGGGATAGTACAGTGTGTAATATGGCATTCTACAATATACTACAAAATTCTATATTAAGCACTACACAATTGAGGGATACTACAGTGTGAAGTATAGTATTCTGCAGTTAACTACAGTTTCCTACAGAATTCTATAGTAAGTACAATAGTATTCTATAGTAAACTGTAATGTTTGTTCATGTGGATTGGAGATAAATTGTAGCAGTTTTAAAGCTAATTTCCTGCAATTCTCCACATTTTGTAATGACTTGCCATGTTAATATGATATCTGAGTGAGAATGACGAACAAAATCAATGGGGACCCATTAGAGGTCAGGTCCCCTGGGCACGTGATTACAAGTTTAGTTAACTGGCTAGAATAACTACCGATCTAAAAATTATCTGACATGGTTAACTGAGAAAAACTGCAAATTTCGAAATTGCACCTGTTTTTTTCTACTTTTCTTAATCTAAATAGTAACCTGAGACACCGACTGAGTTCCTAAAGGGGGCCCCCTAGCGGCCGGGGGCCCTATGCCTGGAACTGACCTTGTTTCTTGGAGTATTTTGTCCATGAGGCGCTGTTGCTGCTACTGTCGCTCTCACATTATTGTAGACCTGTCAAATACTCTACTGTAGTGCAGCAGTTGTTGAAATACAGACACTATGCGTTGTGGACTGGACAGGACGCAACACTGTAGCAGTTGGTAGGCTACAAGAAGAAAATGTAACTGTTAACCGTAATAGAGCTTGTCAGCCTGTAGTCCTAAAACCCGGAAAGGAGTTACCTCTGCTTCCTTCAGCCATCCCTATGGGAAAAATGAATAGTATTTCGGAATAAACACCGAAAATAAGGTCAGGTTAACACAGGCTTTGGAGATTTGATAAGTTCTGTTCTATGAGATAATAGCAGTCAGTTAACATGACCTTTATGAATTATGAAGATTCATATCCAAGATGGCGTAGCAGTGCGGTCGTGTACTATGTGTGTGTCCGTGTAAATAGCCTGTTTTTTGTATTTTTTTTGTATTTTTCGTACATATTTCGTACATATTTCCCTATCACACTTTTCATCATTCTACTAAATATACACTGCTCAAAAGAATAAAGGGAACACTTAAAGAACACATCCTAGATCTGAATGAATGAAATAATCTTATTAAATACTTTTTTCTTTACATAGTTGAATGTGCTGACAACAAAAGCACACAAAAATTATCAATGGAAATCAAATGTATCAACCCATGGAGGTCTGGATTTGGAGTCACCCTCAAAATTAAAGTGGAAAACCACACTACAGGCTGATCCAACTTTTATGTAATGTCCTTAAAACAAGTCAAAATGAGGCTCAGTAGTGTGTGTGGCCTCCACGTGCCTGTATGACCTCCCTACAACGCCTGGGCATGCTCCTGATGAGGTGGCGGATGGTCTCCTGAGGGATCTCCTCCAAGACCTGGACTAAAGCATCCGCCAACTCCTGGACAGTCTGTGGTGCAACGTGGCGTTGGTGGATGGAGCGAGACATGATGTCCCAGATGTGCTCAATTGGATTCAGGTCTGGGGAACGGGCGGGCCAGTCCATAGCATCAATGCATTCCTCTTGCATGAACTGCTGACACACTCCAGCCACATGAGGTCTAGCATTGTCTTGCATTAGAAGGAACACAGGGCCAACCGCACCAGCATATGGTCTCACAAGGGGTCTGAGGATCTCATCTCGGTACCTAATGGCAGTCAGGCTACCTCTGGCAAGCACATGGAGGGCTGTGCGGCCCCCCAAAGAAATGCCACCCCACACCATGACTGACCCACCGCCAAACCGGTCATGCTGGAGGATGTTGCAGGCAGCAGAACGTTCTCCACGGCGTCTCCAGACTCTGTCACGTCTGTCACCTGTGCTCAGTGTGAACCTGCTTTCATCTGTGAAGAGCACAGGGCGCCAGTGGCGAATTTGCCAATCTTGGTGTTCTCTGGCAAATGCTAAACGTCCTGCACGGTGTTGGGCTGTAAGCACAACCCCCACCTGTGGACGTCGGGCCCTCATACCACCCTCATGGAGTCTGTTTCTGACCGTTTGAGCAGACACATGCACATTTGTGGCCTGCTGGAGGTCATTTTGCAGGGCTCTGGCAGTGCTCCTCCTGCTCCTCCTTGCACAAAGGTGGAGGTAGCGGTCCTGCTGCTGGGTTGTTGCCCTCCTACGGCCTCCTCCACGTCTCCTGATGTACTGGCCTGTCTCCTGGTAGCACCTCCATGCTCTGGACACTACGCTGACAGACACAGCAAACCTTCTTGCCACAGCTCGCATTGATGTGCCATCCTGGATGAGCTGCACTACCTGAGCCACTTGTGTGGGTTGTAGACTCCGTCTCATGCTACCACTAGAGTGAAAGCACCGCCAGCATTCAAAAGTGACCAAAACATCAGCCAGGAAGCATAGGAACTGAGAAGTGGTCTGTGGTCACCACCTGCAGAACCACTTCTTTATTGGGGGTGTCTTGCTAATTGCCTATAATTTCCACCTGTTGTCTATTCCATTTGCACAACAGCATGTGAAATGTATTGTCAATCAGTGTTGCTTCCTAAGTGGACAGTTTGATTTCACAGAAGTGTGATTGACTTGGAGTTACATTGTGTTGTTTAAGTGTTCCCTTTTATTTTTTTGAGCAGTGTACTTTCCTGCAACCCGCTTCACTCAATGTGGAACGGATTCTATTATTGACTTACCTTTTATCTAGAATCTCCAGTTGAAACTAGCTAGCCAGCTAACTAGCTACTTGCTATTAGACACTGTTAGCGGTTTTCACCCAGAACATCGGATTTTCTGCCAGAATATCTGAATCACTGGACATTAACACCGGATCGCAACTAGCTAGCCGCAACCGAATGGATGTTGTTGTTGGCTAATCCCCACTGCCCCCGAAGCAAGCACCAGTTTGCCTTGAGCTAGCCTCGAGCCAGGCCCATATCCCGGCTATCTACCTCGCTGTCTACTGGACGGGAGTAGCCAGCTAACTAGCTACTTGCTATTAGCCACCATGAGCGGTTTTTCACCATTGTCCGTGGCCTGCACTACCTACCAGCCAGCTCTAGCCTGGACTATTATCGGCCAGTCTGCACTGTCTGCACAGCGCGTTATCGACCCAGAACATATCGGTTTTTCTGCCGGAATCACCTGAATCACTGGACCTTTAACTCCGGATCATCACAACTAGCTAGCTGCAACCAAATGGATGTTGTTGTTGGCTAATCAGCCTTGAGCTAACCTCGAGTCAGGCCCATCTCCCGGCTATCTAACTCTCTGTCAACCGGACTGGACCTCCTAGAGTCGACACGGAGCCCCGCTGATCCATCACGACATGGGCACCCTTATAGATATCATCCTGACTAACTTACCCTCTAAATACACCTACGCTGTCTTCTACCAGGATCTCAGCGATCAATGCCTTATTGCCTGCGTCCGCAACGGGTCCGTGGTCAAACGACCACCCCTCATCACTGTCAAACGCTCCCTAAAACACTTTAGTGAGCAGGCCTTCCTAATTGACCTGGCCCAGGTATCCTGGATGGATATCGATCTCATTCTGTCAGAAGAGGATGCCTGGATGTTCTTTAAAAGTGCTTTCCTCTCAATCTTAAATAAGCATGCCCCATTAAAAAAATTCAGAACTAAGAACAGATATAGCCCCTGGTTCTCCTCAGACTTGACTGCCCTTGACCAGCACAAAAACATCCTGTGGCGTACTGCATTAGCATCGAATAGCCCCTGCGATATGCAACTTTTCAGGGAAGTTAGGACAAGCAGTTAGGAAAGCAAAGGCTAGCTTTTTCAAACAGAAATTTGCATCCTGTAGCACTAACTCCAAAAAGTTTTGGGACACTGTAAAGTCCATGGAGAATAAGAGCACCTCCTCCCAGCTGCCCACTGCACTGAGGCTAGGAAACACTATCACCACCGATAAATCTACAATAATCGAGAATTTCAACAAGCATTTTGCTACGGCTGGCCATGCTTTCCACCTGGCTACCACTACCCCGGTCACCAGCTCTGCACCCTCCGCTGCAACTTGCCCATGCCCCCCCGCTTCTCCTTCACACAAATTCAGACAGCTGATGTTCTGAAAGAGCTGCTACATCTGGACCCCTACAAATAATCTGGGCTAGACAATCTGGACCCTTTCTTTCTAAAATTAGCCGCCGCAATTGTTGCAACCCCTATTACTAGCCTGTTCAACCTCTCTTTCGTAACATCTGAGAACCCCAGAGATTGGAAAGCTGCCGCGGTCATCCCCCTCTTCAAAGGGGGTGACACTCTAGATCCAAACTGTTACAGACCTATATCCATCCTGCCCTGCCTTTCGAAAGTTTTTGAAAGCCAAGTTAACAAACAGATCACAGACTATTTAGAATCACACCGTACCTTCTCCGCTATGCAATCCGGTTTCTGAGCTGGTCATGTGTGCACCTCAGCAATGCTCAAGGTCCTAAACGATATTATAACCACGATCGATAATAGACAGTACTGTGCAGCCGTCTTCATCGACCTGGCCAAGGCTTTCGACTCTGTCAACCACCATTCTTATTGGCAGACTAAATAGCCTTTGTTTCTCAAATGACTGCCTCGCCTGGTTCACCAACTACTTATCAGATATTTCATTTCATTTCATTTTTGTCATTTAGCAGACACTCTTATCCAGAGCGACTTACAGGAGCAAGTAGGGTTAAGTGCCTTGCTCAAGGGCACATCGACAGATTTTTCACCTAGTTGGCTCGGGGATTAGAACCAGCGACCTTTCGGTTACTGGCACAACGCTCTTAACCACTAAGCTACCTGCCTGAATGTGTCAAATCGGAGGGCCTGTTGTCTGGACCTATGGCAGTCTCTATGGGGGTGCCACAGGGTTAAATTCTTGGGCCGACTCTTTTCTCTGTGTATATCAATGATGTCGCTCTTGCTGCTGGTGATTCTCAGATCCACCTCTACGCAGACGACACCATTTTGTATACATCTGGCCCTTCATTGGACACTGTGTTAACAAACCTCCAAACAAGCTTCAATGCCATACAACACTCGTTCCGTAGCCGCCAACTGCTCTTAAACACAAGTAAAACTAAATGCATGCTCTTCAATCGAATGCTGCTAGCACCCGCCCACCCGACTAGAATCACTACTCTCGACGGGTCTGACCTAGAGTATCTGGACAACTACAAATACCTAGGTGTCTGGTTAGACTGTAAACTCTCCTTCCAGACTCACATTAAGCATCTCCAATCCAAAGTTAAATCCAGAATCGGCTTCATATTTTGCAACAAAGCCTCCTTCACTCATGCTGCCAAACATGCCCTCGTAAAACTGACTATCCTACCGATCCTTGACTTCGGCGATGTCATTTACAAAATAGCCTCCAACCCTCTACTCAGCAAATTGGATGTAGTCCATCACAGTGCCCTCCGTTTTGTCACCAAAGCCCCATATACTACCCACCACTGTGACCTGTACGCTCTTGTTGGCTGGTTCTCACTACATATTCGTAGGCAACTCCCCACCTTATCTTAGCTCATTGGTCACCATAACAACACCCACCCGTAGTATGCGTTCCAGCAGGTATATCTCACTGGTCATCCCCAAAGCCAACACCTCCTTTGGCTGTCATTCCTTCCAGTTCTCTGCTGCAAATGACTGGAACGAACTGCAAAAATCTCTGAAGCTGGAGACTCTTATCTCCCTCACTAACTTTAAGCTTCAGTTGTCAGAGCACCTAACCGATCACTGCACCTGTACACAGCCCATCTGAAATTAGCCCACCCAATTACCTCATCCCCATATTGTTATTTATTTTGCTCATTTGCACCCCAGTATCTCTATCTGCACATCATCTCTTGCACACCTATCATTCCAGTGTTAATACTAATTGTACAGTGGGGAAAAAAAGTATTTAGTCAGCCACCAATTGTGCAAGTTCTCCCACTTAAAAAGATGAGAGAGGCCTGTAATTTTCATCATAGGTACACGTCAACTATGACAGACAAAATGAGAAAAATGTTTCCAGAAAATCACATTGTAGGATTTTTAATGAATTTATTTGCAAATTATGGTGGAAAATAAGTATTTAGTCAATAACAAAAGTTTCTCAATACTTTGTTATATACCCTTTGTTGGCAATGACACAGGTCAAACGTTTTCTGTAAGTCTTCACAAGGTTTTCACACACTGTTGCTGGTATTTTGGCCCATTCCTCCATGCAGATCTCCTCTAGAGCAGTGATGTTTTGGGGCTGTCGCTGGGCAACATGGACTTTCAACTCCCTCCAAAGATTTTCTATGGGGTTGAGATCTGGAGACTGGCTAGGCCACTCCAGGACCTTGAAATGCTTCTTGCGAAGCCACTCCTTCGTTGCCCGGGCGGTGTGTTTGGGATCATTGTCATGCTGAAAGACCCAGGCACATTTCATCTTCAATGCCCTTGCTGATGGAAGGAGGTTTTCACTCAAAATCTCACGATACATGGCCCCATTCATTCTTTCCTTTACACGGATCAGTCGTCCTGGTCCCTTTGCAGAAAAACAGCCCCAAAGCATGATGTTTCCACCCCCATGCTTCACAGTAGGTATGGTGTTCTTTGGATGCAACTCAGCATTCTTTGTCCTCCAAACACGACGAGTTGAGTTTTTACCAAAAAGTTCTATTTTGGTTTCATCTGACCATATGACATTCTCCCAATCCTCTTCTGGATCATCCAAATGCACTCTAGCAAACTTCAGACGGGCCTGGACTTGTACTGGCTTAAGCAGGGGGACACATCTGGCACTGCAGGATTTGAGTCCCTGGCGGCGTAGTGTGTTACTGATGGTAGGCTTTGTTACTTTGGTCCCAGCTCTCTGCAGGTCATTCACTAGGTCCTCCCGTGTGGTTCTGGGATTTTTGCTCACCGTTCTTGTGATCATTTTGACCCCACGGGGTGAGATCTTGCGTGGAGCCCCAGATCGAGGGAGATTATCAGTGGTCTTGTATGTCTTCCATTTCCTAATAATTGCTCCCACAGTTGATTTCTTCAAACCAAGCTGCTTACCTATTGCAGATTCAGTCTTCCCAGCCTGGTGCAGGTCTATAATTTTGTTTCTGGTGTCCTTTGACAGCTCTTTGGTCTTGGCCATAGTGGAGTTTGGAGTGTGACTGTTTGAGGTTGTGGACAGGTGTCTTTTATACTGATAACAAGTTCAAACAGGTGCCATTAATACAGGTAACGAGTGGAGGACAGAGGAGCCTCTTAAAGAAGAAGTTACAGGTCTGTGAGAGCCAGAAATCTTGCTTGTTTGTAGGTGACCAAATACTTATTTTCCACCATAATTTGCAAATAAATTCATTAAAAATCCTACAATGTGATTTTCTGGAAACATTTTTCTCATTTTGTCTGTCATAGTTGACGTGTACCTATGATGAAAATTACAGGCCTCTCTCATCTTTTTAAGTGGGAGAACTTGCACAATTGGTGGCTGACTAAATACTTTTTTTCCCCACTGTAATTATTTTGCACTATGGCCTATTTATTGCCTTACCTCCATAACTTGCTACATTTGCACACACTGTATATATATTTTCTATTTTCTGTTGTATTTTTGACTTTATGTTTTGTTTTACCCCAAATGTAACTCTGTGTTGTTGTTTTTATCACACTGCTTTGCTTTATCTTGACCAGGTCGCAGTTGTAAATGAGAACTTGTTCTCAACTGGCTTACCTGGTTAAATAACGGTGAAATAAAATAAAATTAAAAATGAAGACTTTGTGATTTTTTTCACTACATAAATGCTTTAAATTTCACAAAAAGTGACGTTAGCTGATGAAGATTATCTCATAGAACAAAACTGTCAAGGTGTCAGTGTAATGCGGTAGGACGAAGTCAGGCGCAGGACAGAGCTAATCAAAAAACGTACTTTACTCGTAGGTAACATAATGAACATACCTCCGCAGGGAGGAACAAACCCGCTCACATACGACAACCAAAACATGAACAAACACGCACAACACACAGTGTGAGCCAGAGGGTTAAATAGGGAAGACATAATTACATATTGGGAAACCGGTGAGACCAATACAGACAAAACCAGTCGAACATAGAAACATGGATTGGTAGCAGCTAGTACTCTAGCCGAAGCCTGCCCGAGCAAGGAGGAGGAACAGCTTCGGCTGAATCCGTGACAAAAACATATAAGATCTAAGGGTGAACTTCCCCATTAATTATCTGTAAAATATTGTACAGAGTTTTATAACCACCTAAACTCAGCAAAAAATGAAACGGCCCTATTTTTCAAAGATAATTCGTAAAAATCCAAATAACTTCACAGATCTTCATTGTAAAGGGTTTAAACACTGTTTCCCAAGCTTGTTCAATGAACCATAAACAATTAATGAACATGCACCTGTGGAACGGTCGTTAAGACACTAACAGCTTACAGACGGTATGCAATTAAGGTCACAGTTATGAAAACTTAGGACACTAAAGAGGCCTTTCTACTGACTCTGAAAAACACCAAAAGAAAGATGCCCAGGGTCCCTGCTCATCTGCGTGAACGTGCCTTAGGCATGCTGCAAGGAGGCATGAGGACTGCAGATGTGGCCAGGGCAGTAAATTGCAATGTCCGTACTGTGAGACGCCTAAGACAGCACTACAGGGAGACAGGACGGACAGCTGATCATCCTTGCAGTGGCAGACCACGTGTAACAACACCTGTACAGGATCGGTACATCCGAACATCACACCTGCGGGACAGGTACAGGATGGCAACAACAACTGCCCGAGTTACACCAGGAACGCACAATCCCTCCATCAGTGCTCAGACTGTCCGCAATAGGCTGAGAGAGGCTGGACTGAGGGCTTGTAGGCCTGTTGTAAGGCAGGTCCTCACCAGACATCACCGGCAACAACGTCGCCTATGGGCACAAACCCACCGTCGCTGGACCAGACAGGACTGGCAAAAAGTGCTCTTCACTGACGAGTTGCAGTTTTGTATCACCAGGGGTGATGGTCGGATTTGCATTTATAGTCGAAGAAATGAGCGTTACACCGAGGCCTGTACTCTGGAGCGGGATCGATTTGGAGGTGGAGGGTCACAGCACCATCGGACTGAGCTTGTTGTCATTGCAGGCAATCTCAACGCTGTGCGTTACAGGGAAGACATCCTCTTCCCTCATGTGGTACCCTTCCTTCAGACTCATCCTGACATGACCCTCCAGCATGACAATGCCACAAGCCATACTGCTCGTTCTGTGCGTGATTTCCTGCAAGACAGGAATGCCAGTGTTCTGCCATGGTCAGCGAAGAGCCCGGATCTCAATCCCATTGAGCACGTCTGGGACCTGTTAGATCAGAGGGTGAGGGCTAGGGCCATTTCCCCCAGAAATGTCCGGGAACATGCAGGTGCCTTGGTGGAAGAGTGGGGTAACATCTCACAGCAACAACTGGCAAATCTGGTGCAGTCCATAAGGAGGAGATGCACTGCAGTACTTAATGCAGCTGGTGGCCACACCAGATACTGACTGTTACTTTTGATTTTGACCCCCCTTTTGTTCAGAGACACATTATTCCATTTCTGTTAGTCACATGTCTGTGGAACTTGTTCAGTTTATGTCTCAGTTGTTGAATCTTGTTCTGTTCATACAGATATTTACACATGTTAAGTTTGCTGAAAATAAACCCAGTTGACAGTGAGAGGACGTTATAAGTATAAGTAATTATGCACACATCTAGTCAGTTTCATAATACATTAGAAGTATATTATAAGGCATTAAAAAGGATGTTATAAATCATTATACATGTACTTCATAGAAAGTGTTACCCATAGATTTTATATCAGGGCTTCCTTTTTTACACAAAAACCTTAGACTTTGAACAACATCTATTTCATATATTCTAACAACTCACATTTGAGAAGGTTCATTATTTGATTTATTCCATATTAAGGGCCCTAACCTAGGAACACAAATCTCTGTCCTCTCTTGAAGATGCATGAAGTTCTCTCTCTGTCTCTCCCTAACCCTTCCTCACTCCCTCACTCGCTCCCTTTAACCCTACCCCTCTGGTAGAACCAGGAAGTCCCTCCCCCTTCCACAAATTATCTTCTGAGGAAATGAAACTGATCTGAGTCTCTGTGTCGTCTGTATGTTTGAGAGTGAACAACAACAGTCTAAATGGCTCAACAGGGAGTTCTGCTGGACCAGGACCAGTTCTGTTGTTCTGTCTGTCTGGATCTACTGAAGGAGCCGGTTACTATTCACTGTGGACACAGTTACTGTAGGATCTGTATTGAAGGCTGGTGGGATCAGGATGATGACAAAGGGATCTACAGCTGCCCCCAGTGCAGACAGACCTTCACTCCAAGGCCTGCTGTGAGGAAAAATAACTTGTTGGCTGAGGTGGTGGAAAAACTGAAGAAGACAGGACTCCAGGCTGCTCCCCCTCCTGCTCTGTGCTATGCTGGACCTGGAGATGTGGCGTGTGATTTCTGTACTGGGACCAGAAAGCAGAAAGCCCTCATGTCCTGTCTGGCGTGTCTGACCTCTTACTGTGAGACTCACCTCCAGCCTCACTATGAAGTTCCTGCTTTTAAGAAGCACAATCTGGTCAAAGCCACCGCACAACTACAGGAGAAGATCTGCTCTCGTCATGACAAACTGCTGGATATTTACTGCCGTACCGATCAGCAGTGTGTTTGTTATATCTGTACAATGGATGAACATAAAGGCCATGATGCAGTGTCAGCTGCATTAGAGAGGACTGAGAAACAAAGGCAGCTGGGGATGCGTCAGCAGAAGGTCCAGGAGAGAGTCCAGGAGAGAGAGAAAGTGCTGAAGGAGCTTCAACAGGCTGTGGAGTCTCTCAAGTGCTCTGCTCAGGCAGCAGTGGAGGACAGTGAGAAGATCTTTACTGAGATGACCCGCTCCATTGAGAGAAGGCGCTCTGAGGTGAAGGAGCTGATCAGAGCCCAAGAGAAGGCTCAAGTGAGTCTAGCTGAAGGACTCCTGGAGCAACTGGAGCAGGAGATAGCTGAGCTGAGGAGGAGAAGCACTGAGCTGGAGCAGCTCTCAAACACAGAGGATCACATCCATTTCCTCCAGAGTTATCGGTCTCTCTCCAGTCCCAGTGTATCTTCAGATTTACCCAGCATCGCTGTCCGTCCTCTTCAAAACTTTGGAGATGTGAGTAAGACCGTGTCTGAGTTGAGAGAGAAACTAGAAGACTTCCTTGAAGGAGAATGGACCAAGATCTCCACTACAGTCAATAAAGTGGATGTTTTACTGCCTCCAGAGCCCAAGACCAGAGAACAATTCTTACAATATTCCTGTCAGCTCACACTGGATTCAAACACAGCACATACAGAACTCTCTCTGTCTGAGGGGAACAGAAAGGTGACCTCTAAACGCCATGCACAACCATATCCTGATCATCCAGACAGATTCATAAACAACCGGATGGTGCTATGTTGGGAGGGTCTGTCTGGATGCTGTTACTGGGAGGTGAAGTGGAGTGGGAAGTGGGTTTTTACAGCAGTCTCATATAAAGACATCAGCAGAACAAGGAGTGGTAATGCATTTGGACACAATGACAAGTCCTGGAGTTTAGTTTGCATTAATGGTGGTTATCATTTCAGACACAATAATGTTGAGACTAAAGTATCAGACCCTCAGTCCTCCAGAGTAGGTGTGTACCAGGACCACAAGGCAGGTACTCTGTCCTTCTACAGTGTTTCTGACACAATGACCCTCCTCCACAGAGTCCAGACCACATTCACTCAGCCCCTCTATCCTGGGTTTTTTGTCAGTGGTACTGCTGAGCTGTGTAAACTGTGGTAGGAGCCACATAGATGCTAGTCATGCTGATGGTGACGGTCCCCAGATGTGATGCTTCATTCTGTTCTGTTTTTCTGTACACTAATTATTTCTGACTGATTTGATCTTCAGAGATTTAATGCATAAAAATGCGATGTATTCATATTTTATCAAATGCAATGTTTTAATTTTGTACGTTCACATTCATCATGATGTATGCTTTTGATGTATATTGGTTGGCTATGGCATTCAGAACAATTGGTTCTCTGTCACAATTACATTTTCCTCACTGTCACGGAACATACAGTGGGGAAAAAAAGTATTTAGTCAGCCACCAATTGTGCAAGTTCTCCCACTTAAAAAGATGAGAGAGGTCTGTAATTTTCATCATAGGTACACGTCAACTATGACAGACAAAATGAGAAAAAAAAATCCAGAAAATCACATTGTAGGATTTTTAATTAATTTATTTGCAAATTATGGTGGAAAATAAGTATTTGGTCACCTACAAACAAGCAAGATTTCTGGCTCTCACAGACCTGTAACTTCTTCTTTAAGAGGCTCCTCTGTCCTCCACTCGTTACCTGTATTAATGGCACCTGTTTGAACTTGTTATCAGTATAAAAGACACCTGTCCACAACCTCAAACAGTCACACTCCAAACTCCACTATGGCCAAGACCAAAGAGCTGTCAAAGGACACCAGAAACAAAATTGTAGACCTGCACCAGGCTGGGAAGACTGAATCTGCAATAGGTAAGCAGCTTGGTTTGAAGAAATCAACTGTGGGAGCAATTACTAGGAAATGGAAGACATACAAGACCACTGATAATCTCCCTCGATCTGGGGCTCCACGCAAGATCTCACCCTGTGGGGTCAAAATGATCACAAGAACGGTGAGCAAAAATCCCAGAACCACACGGGGGGACCTAGTGAATGACCTGCAGAGAGCTGGGACCAAAGTAACAAAGCCTACCATCAGTAACACACTACGCTGCCAGGGACTCAAATCCTGCAGTACAAGACGTGTCCCCCTGCTTAAGCCAGTACATGTCCAGGCCCGTCTGAAGTTTGCTAGAGTGCATTTGGATGATCCAGAAGAGGATTGGGAGAATGTCAGATGAAACCAAAATAGAACTTTTTGGTAAAAACTCAACTCGTCGTGTTTGGAGGACAAAGAATGCTGAGTTGCATCCAAAGAACACCATACCTACTGTGAAGCATGGGGGTGGAAACATCATGCTTTGGGGCTGTTTTTCTGCAAAGGGACCAGGACGACTGATCCGTGTAAAGGAAAGAATGAATGGGGCCATGTATCATGAGATTTTGAGTGAAAACCTCCTTACATCAGCAAGGGCATTGAAGATGAAACGTGGCTGGGTCTTTCAGCATGACAATGATCCCAAACACACCGCCCGGGCAACGAAGGAGTGGCTTCGTGAAGAAGCATTTCAAGGTCCTGGAGTGGCCTAGCCAGTCTCCAGATCTCAACCCCATAGAAAATCTTTGGCGGGAGTTGAAAGTCCGTATTGCCCAGCGACAGCCCCAAAACATCACTGCTCTAGAGGAGATCTGCATGGAGGAATGGGCCAAAATACCAGCAACAGTGTGTGAAAACCTTGTGAAGACTTACAGAAAACGTTTGACCTGTGTCATTGCCAACAAAGGGTATATAACAAAGTATTGAGAAACTTTTGTTATTGACCAAATACTTATTTTCCACCATAATTTGCAAATAAATTCATTAAAAATCCTACAATGTGATTTTCGGGATTTTTTTCCCTCATTTTCTCTGTCATAGTTGACGTGTACCTATGATGAAAATTACAGGCCTCTCTCATATTTTTAAGTGGGAGAACTTGCACAATTGGTGGCTGACTAAATACTTTTTTTCCCCACTGTATAGTAGTACTTACTTTCTAACTAACCTACACTACCAGTCAAAAGTTTGGACACACCTACTCGTTCAAGGGTTTTCTTTATTTTGTACTATTTTCTACATTGTAGAATAATAGTGAAGACATCAAAACTATGAAATAACACATATGGAATCATGTTGTAACCAGAAAAGTGTTAAACATATCAAAATATATTTTATATTTGAGATTCTTCAAATAGCCACCATTTGCCTTGATGACAGCTTTGCACACTCTTGGCATTCTCTCAACCAGCTTCACCTGGAACACTCTGCCGTCCGACTTATCCCAAACCATCTCAATTGGGTTGAGGTCGGTGTATTGTGGAGGCCAGGTCATCTGATGCAGCACTCCATCACTCTTCTTCTTGGTAAAATAGCTCTTACACAGCCTGGAGGTGTGTTGGGTCATTGTCCTGTTGAAAAACAAATGATAGTCCCACTAAGCCCAAACCAGACGGGATGGCGTATCGCTGCAGAATGCTGTGGTAGCCATACTGGTTAAGTGTGCCTTAAATTCTAAATAAATCACAGACAGTGTCACCAGCAAAGCACCCCCACACCATAACACCTCCTCCTCCGTGCTTTACGGTGGAAACTACACATGCGGAGATCATCCTTTCACCCACAACGCGTCTCACAAAGACATGGCGGTTGGAACCAAAACTCTCCAATTTGGACTCCAGACCAAAGGACACATTTCCACCGGTCTAATGTCCATTGCTCGTGTTTCTTGGCCCAAGCAGGTCTGTGTCTATAATTTTTTGTTGTTGCGAGAAATGGTGGAGGAAACTTCATTATGTGCGAGCATTGACATAATAACCATCATATCGAAGTAAACTTGACTTCACACAATATGTTTTGTGGTCCTCCCACTACTACTCGGGAAACCATGCAGTTTATTATGTGTGATGAACTTCACAGGGTGGTGAAAGTGCACAGTGATCCTTTCCGATAAATATCGAGGGTCTTATTCTGGTGACATGATGATCGATGCTTCACTAACATTTGACAAATGAAAATATTCTCGCGTTTATCCATAATAATCATCATCATGTAGACTAGCCTACCCACACTGTATCTGCCAGCTGTTGGCTAGAGCGCATGTGCCAAGACCAGAGTAGGCACATTTGCTATTTAATGCAACAGTTTTTGTGACAAAACTATCGGTAGAGTTGAAAATACAATGGAAACACAATTAACTTTAGATTTGTATTCGGTACATGAAAACTTGAGCTAAAAAGTACATTTTATGTGCACTTCGTCATCACGCACTGATTTCTATCTGCAACAAGTCCTTTTGGTGGAAACACACCACTGGTGGAAAATTTGCATAATTTCTTTATGCGGATTTTTGAATATTCACATGAAAGTCTGTCGCCAATTGGATGGAAACCTAGCTACTGTCATCAAAATGTTGGAACATGGTGCTGTAACGTTAGTGGTCATGCTGTAACGTTAGTGGTCATGCTGTAATGTTAGTGGTCATGCTGTAATGTTAGTGGTCATGCTGTAACGTTAGTGGTCATGCTGTAACGTTAGTGGTCATGCTGTAACGTTAGTGGTCATGCTGTAATGTTAGTGGTCATGCTGTAATGTTAGTGGTCATGCTGTAACGTTAGTGGTCATGCTGTAACATTAGTGGTCATGCTGTAACGTTAGTGGTCATGCTGTAACGTTAGTGGTCATGCTGTAACATTAGTGGTCATGCTGTAACGTTAGTGGTCATGCTGTAACGTTAGTGGTCATCCTTCCCTTTTGTTTTTTATTTTGTTATGTGTGTTTTCCCCTGTTCCTCAAATCAAATAAACAATTCATCACAAAAAAAGGAAGGTTGTGTCGTGCTCTAGATGGCACGGTAGAATGGCACGGTAGAATTAACTTGACAATGGAGACTGAAGTACTATTACTTTTAGCTTTATATCTGAAGCATGGTAACGGTAAACACTGTGCATGCAGGCACACATCAAACTGCAAGACCATACATTTACATATCCCCTTGACCTTCAACCTCAAGAGTGATACTGATTGGATGTTAAACACAAGGGAGTTATGGACTATCATTAAAGGTGTATAGCTCCATATACTAAAGGTTGGTCACCCCTGCTCTATAGATCTTCACTGTCACGTGTTGTGTTTTTCACGTGTGTCATTATGTCCTGTGTGTAGGTTTGAGCTGGAGCAGGCCCAGGTTCAGGAGCGACTATCTCGGCTGGCCCAGAAGGAGAGAGGTGCAGCGGTGCTCCAGGCAGCAGCAGCAACAGCAACCTCAGCAGGGGGGAAAGGGGAGGCTCACGACGGCCTGAGAAGGGCAGGACCCACGACGGCCTGATAAAAGCCAAACTGGTGAGTCAGTGGGTTCCTCTCTGCTGCCCTCTATAGCCACTTTAGGGACAGGTCTCAGTTCCACATGTATCACTCCATTGTCATAAACTCAGCAAAAAAAGAAACGTCCGTTTATTTTCAGCAAACTTAACACGTGTAAATATTTGTATGAACATAACAAGATTCCACAACTGAGACATAAACTGAACAAGTTCATGGACTGCACCAGATTTGCCCGTTCTTGCTGTGAGATGTTACCCCACTCTTCCACCAAGGCACCTGCAAGTTCCCAGACATTTCTGGGGGGAATGGCCCTAGCCCTCACCCTCCGATCCAACAGGTCCCAGAGCACATTTTGCCAGTCCTGTCTGGTCCAGCGACAGTGGGTTTGTGCCCATAGGCGACGTTGTTGCCGGTGATGTCTGATGAGGACCTGCCTTACAACAGGCCTACAAGCCCTCAGTCCAGCCTCTCTCAGCCTATTGCGGACAGTCTGAGCACTGATGGAGGGATTGTGCGTTCCTGGTGTAACTCGGGCAGTTGTTGTTGCCATCTTGTACCTGTCCCGCAGGTGTGATGTTCGGATGTACTGATCCTGTGCAGGTGTTGTTATACGTGGTCTGCCACTGCGAGGATGATCAGCTGTCCGTCCTGTTAATGTCTTAACGACCATTCCACAGGTGCATGTTCATTAATTGTTTATAATAATAATAATATGCCATTTAGCAGACGCTTTTATCCAAAGCGACTTACAGTCATGTGCGCATACATTTTTACGTATGGGTGGTCCTGGGGATCGAACCCACTACCCTGGCGTTACAAGCGCCATGCTCTACCAATTGAGCTACAGAGGACAAGCATGGGAGACAGTGTTTAAACCCTTTACAATGAAGATCTGTGAAGTTATTGGGATTTTTACTAATTATCTTTGAAAGACAGTGTCCTGAAAAAGGGACGTTTCTAGAAATGGAAGACATAATTATGTCCAAATAATAATGTGAGTGTGTGCTCTTTACTCTTATAGAAATTGTATAAAGGCATCTATAGTAATACCTGAGTATGTCAAGGGAAATGCCACAATTACATCATAAAGATTACTGCGTATTAGCCGGTGCTTGACTTGGACTGAAATAGGTTCCGGTACTCATTTTGGGTGCCAGTACTGTTTATATTTAGGTGCAGGAGCTCCACAATACTTCCGAGCAAATATTCTATAAGAGGAACAGGAGCTCAAGAAGTAGAACATTTGAGGTGCCAGTACTCAGCTCCTGCCCATGTCAAGCACTGGTATTAGTAAAGCGATGTAGAAAAGACAACCAGCTTGATTAGCAACAGCCCTCTTTCAGATTAAAATTTTCTGTTCAAATCAAATGTTATTGGTTGCGTACACATATTTTGCTAATGTTATCGCTAGTGTAGCGAAATGCTTATGTTCCTAGCTCCAACAGTGCAGTAATGCCTTACAATACAAAACAATACAAAACAATACACGCAAATCCCAGAAATAGGAAATAAAGGAATAAGACATTTAGAAATATTAGAATGAGCAATGTCCGGAATATAAATGTATATGATGGTGTGTATAGACATTATGGACAGTATTTAATAGAAAAGGTGTGTACAGCAGTAGTTATATAGGATGAGCCTTGACTAGAATACAGTACATACATATGAAGTGGGTAAAACAGTATGTAAACATTATCAAAGTGACCGGTGTTCCATGTCTATGTACATAGGGCAGCAGCCTCTAAGATGCAGGGTTGAGTAACCGGGTGGTAGCCGGCTAGTGACAGTGACTAAAGTTCATGACAGGGTACTGGGTGGAGGCCAGCTAGTGGTGGCTATTTAACAGTCTGATGGCCTTGAGATAGAAGCTGTTTTTCAGTCTCTCGGTCCCAGCTTTGATGCACATGTACTGTCTCCGCCTTCTAGATTGTTTCAGGGTGAATAGGCCATGGCTTGGGTGGCTGAGGTCCTTTTGTGATCTTCTTGGCCTTTCATTGACACCGGGTGCAGTATATGTCCTGGAGGGCAGGCAGTGTGCCCTTCTGATTTGTTGAGCTGAATGCACCATCCTCTGGAGAGCCCTGTGGTTGCGGACGGTGCAATTTGTATTTGTATTTATTATGGATCCCCATTAGCTGCTGCCAAGGCAGCAGCTACTCTTCCTGGGGTCCAGCAAAATTAAGGCAGTTATACATTTTAAAAACATTACAATACATTCATAACAGATTTCACAACCTATTCAGTGTGTGCCCTCAGGCCTCTACTCTACTACCACATATCTATAACACAAAATCCATGTGTACATGTGTGTATAGTGCGTATGTTATCGTGTGTTTGTATGCATGTGTCTATGTTTGTGTTGCTTCACAGTCCCCGCTGTTCCATAAGGTATATTTGTATCTGTTTTTTAAATCTAATTTTACTGCTGGTATGAGTTACTTGATGTAGAATGGAGTTCCATGTAGTCATGGCTCTATGTAGTACTGTGCGCCTCCCATAGTCTGTTCTTGACTTGGGGACTGGGAAGAGACCTCTGGTGGCATGTCTTGTGGGGTATGCATGGGTGTCCGAGCTGTGTGCCAGTAGTTCAAACAGACAGCTTGGTTCATTCAACATGTCAATACCTCTCATAAATACAAGTAGTGATGAAGTCAATTTCTCCTCCACTTTGAGCCAGGAGAGATTTCATGCATAATATTAATGTTAGCTCTCTGTGTACATCCAAGGGCCAGCCTTGCCAATTGCAAAAAGTCCCTCTTTGTGGCACCTGACTACACGACTGAACAGTAGTCCAGGTGCAACAAAACTAGGGCCTGTAGGACCTGCCTTGTTGATAATGCTGTTAAGAATGCAGAGCAGCGTTTTATTATAGACAGACTTCATTCTAGCTACTGTTGCATCAATATGTTTTGGCCATGACATTTTACAATCTAGGATTACTCCAAGCAATTTAGTCTCCTCAATTTGCTCAATTTCCACATTATTCATTACAAGATTTAGTTGAGGTTTAGGGTTTAGAAATGATTTGTCCCAAATACAATGCTTTTAGTTTTTGAAATATTTAGGACTAACTTATTCCTTGCCACCTATTCTGAAACGAAATGCAGCTCTTTAAGTGTTGCTGTCATTTCAGTCGCTGTGGTAGCTGAAGTGTACCAGGCGGTGATACAGCCAGACAAGATGCTCTCAATGGTGTATCTGTAGAAGTTTGTGAGGGTCTTAGGGGCCAAGCTGAATTTCTTAATTCTCCTGAGGTTGAAGAGGCACTGTTGTGCCTTCTTCACCACACTGTCTGTGTGACTGGACCATTTCAGGTTGTCAGTGATGTACACGCCGATTAACTTTATGCTCTTCACCCTCTCCACTGCGGCCCCGTCGATGTGCGCGTGCTCTCTCTGCTGTCTCCTGTAGTCCACGATCAGCTCCTTCATTTTGTTGACGTTAAGGGAGAAGCTATTTTCCTGGACCACTCCACCAGGTCCCTCACCTCCTCTCTGTAGGCTGTCTCTTCATTGTTGGTAATCAGGCCTACCACTGTTTTGTCGTTTGCAAACTTGATGATTGAGTTGGAGACATATGTGGCCACACAGTCAAGGGTGAACAGGGAGTACAGGAGGGGGCTGAGCACGCACCCTTGTGGGCCCCCCACCTGTTGAGGATCAGCGTAGCGGAGGTGTTGTTGCCTGCCCTCACCACCTGGGGTCGGCCCGTCAGGAAGTCCAGGACCCAGTTGCACAGGGCGGGGTTCAGACCCAGAGCCCCAAGCTTAATGATGAGCTTGGAGGGCACTATGTTGTTGAAGGCTGAGCTGTAGTCGATGAACAGCATTCTTACATGGGTATTCCTCTTGTCCAGATGGGATAGGGCAGTGTGCAGTGTGATGGCGATTTCGTCATCTGTTGATTTGTTGTGGCGGTATGCAAATTAAGGTGGGTCTAGGGTGTCGGGTAAGGTGGAGGTGGTATGAACCTTAACTAGCGTCTCGAAGCACTTCATGATGACAGAAGTGAGTGCTATGGGTTTGATAGTGAACAGTGCCCTCTGCTGGTTAGGAAATTAAACCACTGTATGGCATGTGAAATACATTGACCACAATAGACGAGTCATACTTTGTTGATATGTTCTTTCCAGCCAATAAGCATATTTCTGATAAAACACTGTATTGTATTAAAGTGAATAGTGCTTGTAGATATCTGTGTGAATGTAGATAGGGTAGGGCTATTCTACAGCACACAGCAGCTGTTCTCTCATCACTGACACTCTTATCTGGGGTTTGCCATGCTCTGGACAAAGTCCTTGCGAGGTGTGTGTGTGTGTGTGTGTGTTTGTGTGTGTGTGTGTGTGGAATGCATAATACATTTCCATTGTGTAGCAGTATTTGCAGTCAGTCGAACTGCTTCTAGTAGCTATCTGACTCCTTTGCTGGTTATGTCACTGTGTGTGTGCGTGCATTCACGCACACATGTGGCTTTCATTGCTAAGTCAAGTCTTAAGAAGCTAAATTCAGCAGACACTGCAGTCCTCAAGTGCACTGACTCCAACTCTCTCGTCATCTGTTTTACTGTCCACTCTCCCAGTTGATTTGTTTCCTAGCTTCTTTTAGTGAGCGTGCTTTAAAGTTAGAATCATTAATTGAAACAATAACAAAAGCGGTCACCCCACCTCTGATTTGGTAAAAAGCTGAGGGATGGGCCTGGAGAAATGTAACCACGCTCAAATTAATAGACAGAGCTATGGATGCAAGCAGGGGCGCAACTTTGGTTTCAGAAGTGTGTGGGGGGGGGACATAATATTATTATTATTATATATATATATATATATTTTTGTATCCAGTCGGGTATACACTCCAAACAGTCTACCCGACTGCTCGGAGGCGTCTGCATGGTCCTAAAGCACACCGTAACCTTGTTTTGTATCACATTCCAATGATAAAACTGGGGGGGGCTAAAATGCAATTTCAGAATGTGGGGGGGGACATGTGAAAGTGTCCCATCCCCAGTGAAAGGGCTGACCATCCATGATATCAAAATTATAGTTCTAACCATGGCTATACAGTTTGTTTACATTTAGATTGTTTACAAACATTCGAGTAATACAAGCTTACATTTTGGGTTCTGATGGGGTACGACAGTTGAACTAAGCTTATGAGGCATTTCTGTAAGAATCAATGGGTATATATCATTAACATAATTCCCAAAATTGATGTATTAAATGAATATTGAGTGGTGTATGGTTGGGTTTTCATTGGTTTGGCTACCAAACAGAATTATATTGTATTGGAATGAGTCTCCACGGTTTCCGTGATTGCCTTGGTCGATACTGTTTGTAAGTGTGCATCTGAAGAAGGAAACCCTATGCTAAATGACTAAAATGTACAAATGTAAATGCAAGTTCTGACTTTTTGACTGTTGGGCGATTTGACAGGTTTGAACCCCCAGTCAACCAGATCAAAACTGCAATATATCTGTTTGTGTGCAATGTGTATGACACACATGTATACACTGAACAAAAATATAAATTCAACATGCAAAGTGTTAGTCCCATGTTTCATGAGCTGAAATAAAAGATCCCAGACATTTTCCATACGCACAAAATACTTATTTCTCTCAAATGTTGTGAACAATTTGTTTACATCCCTCTTAATGAGCATTTCTCCTTTGCCAAGATAATCCATCCATGTGACAGGTGTGGCATATCAAGAAGCTGATTAAACAGCATGATCATTACACAGGTGCACCTTGTGATGGGGACAATAAAAGGCCACTCTAAAATGTGCAGTTTTGTCAGACAACACAATGCCACAGATGTTTCAAGTTTTGAGGGAGCATGCAATTGGCATGCTGACTGCAGGAATGTCCACCAGAGCTGTTGCCAGATAATTAAATGTTCATTTCTCTACCATAAGCCGCCTCCAACATCGGTTTAGAGAATTTGGCAGTACGTCCAACCGGAGACCACGTGTAACCACGCCAGCCCGGGACCTCTACATCCGGCTTCTTCACTTTTGGGATCGTCGGAGACCAGCCACCCGGACAGCTGATGAAACTGTGAGTTTGCACAACCTGAAGAATTTCTGCACAAACTGTCAGAAAACGTCTCAGGGAAGCTCATCTGCGTGCTCGTCATCCTCACCAGGGTCTTGACCTGACTGCAGTTCGGCGTCGTAATCGACTTCAGTGAGCAAATGCTCACCTTCGATGGACACGGACACGCTGGAGATGTGTGCCCTTCACGGATTAATCCCGGTTTTAACTGTCCCGGGCAGATGGTAGACGGTGTGTATGGCATTGTGTGGGCGAGTGGTTTGCTGATGTCAGCGTTGTGAACAGAGTGCCCCATGGTGGTGGTGGGGTTATGGTATAGGCAGGCATAAGCTACGGACAACGAACACAATTGCATTTTATCGATGGCAATTTGAATGCACAGAGATACCATGACGAGATCCTGAGGCCCATTGTCGTGCCATTCGTCCGCCGCCATCACCTCATGTTTCAGCATGATAATGCACAGCCCCATGTCGCAAGGATCTGTACACAATTCCTGGAAGCTGAAAATGTCCCAGTTCTTCCATGGCCGGCATACTCACCAGACCTGTCACCCATTGAGTATGTTTGGTATGCTCTGGATCGACGTGTACGACAACGTGTTCCAGTTCCCGCCAATATCCAGCAACTTCGCACAGCCATTGAAGAGGAGTGGGACAACATTTCACAGGCCACAATCAACAGCATGAGGCAAATGGTGGTCACACCAGATACTGACTGGTTTTCTGATCCACGCCCATACCTTTAAAAAAAAGTTATCTGTGACCAACAGATGCATATCTGTAATCCCAGTCATGTGAAATCCATAGATTAGGGCCTAATTTATTTATTTCAATTGATTGATTCCCTTATATGAACTGTAACTCAGTAAAATCTTTGAAATTGTTGCAATTATTTTTTGTTCAGTGTAGAAACAGCAGGTGTTGTGTTATCCATTGCTGTGTTCAGAGTTTGAATAGAAGTGAGCGAGATCCTGGAGATAGTAGTGTTGGCATAAAGTCTGATGACTGCTATGCCCCCCCTTTCTAGTCTGTTCAAATGAAATAAAGTTTGTTTTAATGATGTACATTTTTGGGCCAAATAAAGTATTTATTTTGTATATAAAAAAAAATCTCTCTCTCTCTCTCACACACACACACACACACACACACACACACAGGAGTGATTCTGACAGCATGCGTCTTGCTCCAGGGAAATTGCAGTCTTTCCGAAAGGTGTTACCTCCAAACCTTCACTCACCTTTTTCTCACCTTATCGCAACTACACTGTGTTTACAGCTTCTTGGTTTGGATTGTGTGTGGAGTTGGAGTGTCTGTGTGCGTTCGTGTGATAAAAAGATAGACATCTATAGTCAATTTCTACGATATGTATCATTTCGTTGCTCTCATCTCAAAGTTTCAGTCTCATCTGACTCTCATTGTACCATGCATGAATCCAATCAACAACACCATCCTCCATATTTAAATGAAGCTCCTCTCATTGTAACTAAAGTATACTAACTCCAGGAGTGCACTTCTGAGAGGGAGAGAGAGATGGGGATGAGGAGAGAGAGAGGAAGAGAGTGAGGGGAAGAGAAGGAGGCATAGCAGGTCTACTCTCAATGTAACTATACTGACCTTAGGACTTTTAGAATAGACGACAGAGGAACATTAGCATAAAACTCTTTCCTCCACCTCTCTTTTGTTTCATTAACACCTGCTTTCGTTCCTTTCACCCCTCTCTGCAAATAAACTCTTCTTCTTATGCACAGACACTACACGCACACATGCACGCGCACACACACACACACACACACATACACACACACACACACACACACTACATGCACGCGCGCACACATACACACACAGAAAAACACACTCACAGAAACACACACACCAGAATGGGGGAATACATTACAAGCTCACACATACAGGAAGGACCATCTGTCATGAAGTGTTTGAAAAGCTAGTTGGTGCTGACAGATTTTCTGTGTGTGTGTGTTTGTGCATGCGCGCACATGTGCGTGTAAGTGGAGGTGAAAGTTACATCATACTTGTACACAACTATGTAATCCAAATTAATTTATTTCCAGTATACTTTATCAAGTAGTCCCTAATCCCTAAAATCCTCACTTCTTCTGTACTTTAACACCTCCATCCTGGGCTTGTGTTTCACCCCAACAGTAGTCCTGTCACATAGTTTGAGGGATGGGGCTGGGGAAATGTAACGATTCTATTAGAAAATGATTGTTGGACTTACAGTCCATGACATCGACATGATCGTTTTAAACATATTTTGAAATATTACATTATAGAAAAAGAGGAAAGCTCCTATCTTGACCACTAGATGGCAGTAGTAGATCTTATTTATCATATCCAGGATATGAACAAGGATTGATCTGTACCCAGCACAGCAACATGCTGTCTGCTAACCAGACTTAATTTTTTATTCCCCCCCCACCTCTCGTGTATGCGTGCGTGCGTGTGCATGTGAAAAGGACGGCTAAAGATGAGCCACTGCAGTGCTTCTGACACTGTCCAAAAGAATGATGATGAAAGCTGTCATGAAAGGCCCAACGTTCATTAAATGCAAGACTGGGAAAGACACACACACACACACACACAGAGACAGACAGACAGACAGACAGACAGACAGACAGACAGACAGACAGACAGACAGACAGACAGACAGACAGACAGACAGATCCACCCACCCTGGCTGGCATCTATCAGCAGCTCATGCTCTGCATGTTAACACAGACCCCATGGTACTGCAGGCTGGAGAACGGACCGGTTATGACTACGTCATCTCTCCAGTCTACACCTTACCATCTACATTACAACAACCAGGATTTCCCATAACTTTATATTTCTTTATGTGGGGCGGGCTCCATCGAATAGCTCTGTCCTCCCTATACCACAGAGAATATAGCTTTTTTTGGCAAATGTTGGTGTCGTCAGCCCTTTGAAAACAAACCTACAATAACAACCAACCTCCTATCTCCACCATTAGGTTGCAGGTTGGTTACAAAGGGCTGACGACACCAAAAAAGCCATATTCTTTGTGTAGACATTGCAATATGTACAGCCAGAATCCCCATATTGAAATTCCCTCACCCACTCAATATCAAGTGTCATCTGTCAGTGTGGAGTGCTACCTGAACGAAAAACCCCTCATTTACAGTGAAACACCTGTTTACTGTTGTCGGCAGACTGAAAGCAGCGGTTGCGAAGCATATGGTGGAGTTATTGTGACTGCAGTTTAGGAAACGATATTGAGATGAGAGGTTACAGGAGACTCTGCAGATGATATGAAAATGAATTCATTCAGTCGTCTGGCGCTAGGCACTAGCGCTCCTTGTTAGCTGTGTCTTTGGAAGAACACTAGCGAGAGACGGCTCTGGGCTTGAGCGGGATGGGAGGATGGGAGGATGGGAGGATGGCAGGATAGGAGGCATCTCGTCAGTGGGTATGGGAGAGAGTGGGGGAAAATAAAAGGTGAAAGAGAGATGGGGAATAGAGTGAAAGAGAGAGAGAAGGTAAATAAAGTGAAAGAGAGAGAGGGGGCATAGAGTGAAAGAGAGAGAGGGGGGAATAGAGTGAGAGAGAGGGGGGAATAGATTGAAAGAGAGAGAGAGGGGGAATAGATTGAAAGAGAGAGAGAGGGGGAATAGATTGAAAGAGAGAGGGGGGATAGAGTGAAAGCGAGAGGGGGAATAGAGTGAAAGCGAGAGGGGGAATAGAGTGAAAGAGAGAGAGGGGGAATAGAGTGAATGAGAGAGAGGGGGAATAGAGTCAAAGAGAGAGGGGGATAGAGTGAAAGAGAGAGAGGGGGAATAGAGTGAAAGAGAGAGAGGGGGAATAGAGTGAGAGGGAGAGGGGGGAATAGAGTGAATGAGAGAGAGGGGGAATAGAGTGAAAGAGAGAGGAGGGAATAGAGTGAAAGAGAGAGAGGGGGAATAGAGGGAAAGAGAGAGAGGGGGAATAGAGGGAAAGAGAGAGAGGGGGAATAGAGGGAAAGAGAGAGAGGGGGAATAGAGGGAAAGAGAGAGAGGGGGAATAGAGTGAAAGAGAGGGGGGGTAGAGTGAAAGCGAGAGGGGGAATAGAGTGAAAGAGAGAGGGGGAATAGAGTGAAAGAGGGGGGGTAGAGTGAAAGCGAGAGGGGGAATAGAGTGAAAGAGAGAGGGGGAATAGAGTGAAAGAGAGAGGGGATAGAGTGAAAGCGAGAGAGGGGGAATAGAGTGAAAGAGAGAGAGAGGGGGGAATAGAGTGAAAGAGAGAGAGGGGGAATAGAGTGAAAGAGAGAGAGGGGGGAATATAGTGAGAGAGAGAGAGGGGGAATAGAGTGAATGAGAGAGAGGGGGAATAGAGTGAAAGAGAGAGGGGGAATATAGTGAAAGAGAGAGGGGGGAATAGAGTGAAAGAGAATGGGGGAATAGAGTGAAAGAGAGAGAGGGGGGAATAGAGTGAAAGAGAGAGAGAGGGGGAATAGAGTGAAAGAGAGAGGGGGGAATAGAGTGAAAGAGAGAGAGGGGGAATAGAGTGAAAGAGAGAGGAGGGATAGAGTGAAAGAGAGAGGGGGAATAGAGTGAAAGAGAGAGGTGGCGAGAAAGCTAGGTGTGTTGAGATATGGACTCAGGGCACCATTGAGAATGAGATCCTGGTCTCAATTGGGCTCCCCTGATTAAATAAAAATACATATATATACACAGTACCAGTCAAAAGTTTGGACACACCTACTCATTCAAAGGTTTTTCTTTATTTTTACTATTTTTTACATTGTAGAATAATAGTGAAGACATCAAAACTATGAAATAACATATATGGAATCATGTAATAACCAAAAAATATATTTTATATTTGAGATTCTTCAAATAGCCACCCGTTGTCTTGATGACAGCTTTGCACACTCTTGGCATTCTCTCAACCAGCTTCATGACGTAGTCACCTGGAATGCATTTCAAAGATTAACTGGGTGATCTGAAAAGTCATAGTCAATCGAACAATAATGTAATAATACTTTTAGCAAAAAAAAATATTTTCAATTTACAATCTGTAGAAACAATGAGAATAGAAGGGTTCAGAACTTTTGTGAAACATCACAGTACAGTTGAGAAATATATGGCAAGTAGAAATCCAATATGGATGATGTTAAGAGATAGATGGGAGGGATTGAATGGAGCTTAAGGTTGGGAATAATAATAACTAATAACAACAAAATAACTAATGTAAAACATACTGTGTCCATAATAAGTATATAGGTTGAGAACTTTTGTGAAAGAGCACAGTTTGGGGGATATGGCATATAGAGGCAAACCGGATGGACATCATGAAAATGATCAGAGAGGTTGAAGGTAGAGGAAGTTCAGGAGTAAAAACAAACAAAATATAATTATTGTAAAATTGACTGTGTCCAAAAAATGTATATAGTTTGTATAAGCTGGAAGTAGAGGCCTAAGCGTTGTTGTTCACTAGTTTACTCCAATTAAGGGAGGGGTGGTGGGGTTGGAAAGGAATAATAAAATAAAATAAAAATATGGGGGATTGGAAGTGATGCAGACAATTACATTGATGGAAGTTACAATCTATCTGCAGTATTAAAGCTGATCTACCCCCTAAGAAAATTATAATAATAATAAAAAAATAGAATAAAAAACTTTTAAAAAAACACACACAAAAAAAACAAGGACACCAATAATAAGAAGAGACCTGCTTGGGCCAAGAAACATGAGCAATGGACATTAGACCAGTGGAAATGTGTCCTTTGGTCTGGAGTCCAAATTGGAGATGTTTGGTTCCAACCGCCGTGTCTTTGTGAGACGCGGTGTGGGTGAACGGATGATCTCCGCATGTGTATTTCCCACCGTAAAGCATGGAGGAGGAGGTGTTATGTTGTGGGGGTGCTTTGCTGGATGGCTACCAGCATGGCTACCACAGCATTCTGCAGCGATACGCCATCCCATCTGGTTTGCGCTTAGTGGGACTATCATTTGTTTTTCAACAGGACAATGACCCAACACACCTCCAGGCTGTGTAAGGGCTATCTGATGACCTGGCCTCCACAATCCCTCGACCTCAACCCAATTGAGATGGTTTGAGATGAGTTGTACCGCAGAGTGAAGGAAAAGCAGCCAACAAGTGCTCAGCATATGTGGGAACTCCTTCAAGACTGTTGGAAAAGCATTCCAGGTGTAGCTGGTTGAGAGATTGCCAAGAGTGTGCAAAGCTGTCATCAAGGCAAAGGGTGGCTATTTGAAATATGAAATATATTTTGATTTGTTTACTACATGATTCCATATGTGTTATTTCATAGTTTTGATGTCTTCACTAATATTCTACAATGTAGAAAACAGTACAAATAAATAAAAACCCTGGAATGAGTAGGTTTGTCCAAACTCTTGACTGGTAGTGTATATATGTGAAATCCTTTCTAGGTTTGGGGGCTAGGGATTGATTTGGGATTGGGGTGATTGACCTATTCAAATCAAATACAATTTTATTGGTCACATACACATATTTAGCAGATGTTATTGTGGGTGTAGCGAAATGCTTGTGTTTCTAGCTCCAACGGTGCAGTAGTATCTAACAATTCACAACAATACACACAAATCTAAAAGTAAAAGAATGGAATTAAGAAATACATAAATATTAGGACGAGTGATGTCGGAGTGGCATTGACTAAAATACAGTGAGATTAAATGAGTAAAGCAGTATGTAAATATTATTAAAGTGACAGCTTTGATGCACCTGTACTGACCTCACCTTCTGGATGATAGCGGGGTGAACAGGCCGTGGCTCAGGTGGTTGATGTCCTTGATGACCTTTTTGGCCTTCCTGTGACATCGGGTGATGTAGGTGTCCTGGAGGGCAGTTAGTTTGCCTCCGGTGATGCGTTGGGCAGAGTGCACCACCCTCTGGAGACAGGATGCTCTCAGTTGTGCATCTGTAAAAGTTTGTGAGGGTTTTAAGGGCCAAGCCAAATTTCTTCAGCCTCCAGAGGTTGAAGAGGCTCTGTTGAACCTTCTTCACCACATTGTCTGTGTGGGTGGACCATTTCAGATTGTCAGTGATGTGTACGCAGAGGAACTTGAAGCTTTCCACCTACTCCACTGCGGTTCCGTCGATGTGGATAGGTGGGTGCTCCCTCTGCTGTTTCCTGAAGTCCACGATCAGCTCCTTTGTTTTGTTGACGTTGAGTGAGAGGTTATTTTCCTGGCACCACTCTCCCAGGGCCCTCACCTCCTCCATGTAGGCTGTCTCGTTATTGTTGGTAATCAGGCCTACTACTGTTGTGTCGTCTGCAAACTTGATGATTGATTTGGAGGCGTGCATAGCCACGCAGTCATGGGTGAACAGGGAGTACAGGAGGGGGCTGAGCACGCACCCTTGTGGGGCCCCAGTGTTGAGGATCAGTGAAGTGGAGGTGTTGTTTCCTACCTTCACCACCTGGGGGCGGCCCGTCAGGAGTCCAGGACCCAGTTGCACAGGGCGGGGTTCAGACCCAGGGCCTCGAGCTTAATGATGAGCTTGGAGGGTACTATGGTGTTGAATGCTGAGCTATAGTCAGTGAACAGCATTCTTACGTAGGTATTCCTCTTGTCCAGATGGGATAGGGCAGTGTGCAGTGCGATGGCGACTGCATCGTCTGTGGATCTATTGGGGTGGTAAGCAAATTGAAGTGGGTCTAGGGTGTCAGGTAAGGTAGAGGTGATATGATCCTTAACTAGCCTCTCAAAGCACTTCATGTTGACAGAAGTGAGTGCTACGGGGCGATAGTCATTTAGTTCAGTTACCTTTGCTTTCTTGGTTACAGGAACAATGGTGGACATCTTGAAGCAAGTTGGGACAGCAGACTGGGATAGGGAGAATGTCCGTAAACACTCCAGCCTGCTGGTGTGCGCATGCTCTGAGGACGCAGCTAGGGATGCCGTCTGGGCCGGCAGCCTTGCGAGGGTTAACACACTTAAATGTCTTACTTACGTCGGCCACGGAGAAGGAGAGCCCACAGTCCTTGGTAGCGGGCCGTGTCGGTGGCACTGTATTATCCTCAAAGCAGGCGAAGATGGTGTTTAGCTTGTCAGGAAGGAAGACGTCGGTGTCCACGACTTGGCTGGTTTTCCCTTTGCCACATACGTCTCATGTCTGAGCCGTTGACTTGCGACTCCACTTTGTCTCTGTACTGACATTTTGCCTGTTTGATTGCCTTATGGAGGGAATAATTACACTGTTTGTATTCTGCCATATTCTAGTCCAATTTCAACCTCTACCAACATATAGACACACACACAGACCCCCCCACACACACACACACACATACATCATCAAACTATACTCCAAGGAGAGGAGAAAAGCACCAATGGGCTCCAGATCCACCCTTATCAGTCTATGTAATCACCAGACTTGACATCTTTTGTGCATGTTAAAGCCGTTAAGCTCCATTCTCTCTCAGCTCTTCTCCCATCTCCCCACCCCTACCAACGACAGCCTCGGTAATTATTGAAGAGACACGGGCTGAGGACATGTTTATCCTCGCCGTGGCTCATGAGAGGGACGTCTGGCGGTAATTCTGGTGGCGCAAACGGAGTAGGAGTGGATAGGAATACCATGGGCTCAGATCAGAATTTTAGTGTGACTTAATGAGGCAGTGGGATGAGGAGAAGCCTTTTGAACGATGTCGTCGGACACTGTCTGTGTGTTCTAGTCGATTTTGGTTCTGTTCCTGAGCTAAAGGTTATAGCAATCAAATATGGGGATGGATAGGGGATGTGATGACAAGGTTTTTGAATAAATGTGATTTAGTGTATTTGCTCCTGTTTGTGGTTGTAACACTCTGGCTCCAGGGACTCTGATTGTTGAGCCAGGGTTGTTATTTTCATTTAGGGTGTCTTTTGTTTTGGTTTTGTATTTCTAGGTTTGCCTTTCTGTTGGTTGTATTTCTAGGTTTGTCTATGACTCCCAATCGGAGGTAACGAGTGTCAGCTGTCGGCTCGTTATCTCTGATTGGGAGCCATATTTATTCTGAATGTTTTCCTGTGGGGTTTGTGGGTTTTGTTTCCGTTACGGTGAGTGCACCGTGGAACTTCATGATCGTGGTTTATTGTTTTGTCGTGTTGCACTTTAATTAAATAAAGTCATCATGTTTATCGGTACACGCGCTGCGCGTTGGTCTCATCCTTCAGACGATCGTGACAGAAAAACCCACCATACCAAGACCAAGCAGCGTGTACAGGAGCAAAGAGACTGGACATGGGTGGAGGCGCCGGGCAAGGAGATGGAGAGGCTGGCGATGGCCCAGGTGGGCACATCGTGGTCCTGGGAGGACATGCTCGGAGGCAAGGGACCTTGGGAAAGATCAAGGCCCTGGCGAGAGAGGAGCATCGGCGGCAGCAGGTTTTTCGTCGGAAGGACGAGAGGCAACCCCAAGAAATTTTTGGGGGCACATGGCTTGGCTGGGCAGCAGGAGGCTGCCACAGGGAGAAAAGGAGAGAAGGCTAACGGAATACGGGAGCCATTGGCGAGTAGAGGAAGGGAAGTGTTTGTGGCACGGCGTGAAAGACTGACGTGTGTTGCCAGTCCGGTCCGGCCCGTTCCTGATCCTCGGTTGAGGCCAGTGGTGTGTGTTCCCGGTACGGACCCGGCCTGTTCCTGCTCCCGCACCATGGATACGGTGCGCTACGCCAGCCCGGCCCGGCCTGTTCCGGCCACTCGCACCAGGGATACGGTGCGCGTCGCCAGCCCAGCCCGGCCTGTTCCTGCTCCCGCACCATGGATACGGGTGCGCTCGCCAGCCCAGCCCGGCCTGTTCCTGCTCCCGCACCATGGATACGGTGCGCTTCGCCAGCCCGGCCCGGCCTGTTCCGGCCACCCGCACCAGGGATACGGTGCGCGTCGCCAGCCCAGCCCGGCCTGTTCCTGCTCCCCGCACCATGGATACGGTGCGCTTCGCCAGCCCGGTCTGCCCTGTTCCGGCTCTCCGTACTAGCCCTTATGTGCGTTCTCAGGGTCCAGCATGCCCTGTTGCTTCTCCCCGCACTAGCCCTGTGATGCGTGTCCTCAGTCCGGTACCTCCAGTTCCGGCACCCACGCAACAGGCCTACGGTGCGTCCCCAGGGCCAAGCATGCCCTGTTGCTTCTCCCGCACTAGCCCTGTGATGCGTGTCCTCAGCCCGGTACCTCCAGTTCCGGCACCACGCAACAGGCCTACGGTGCGTCCCCAGGGCCAAGCATGCCCTGTTGCTTCTCCCGCACTAGCCCTGTGATGCGTGTCCTCAGCCCGGTACCTCCAGTTCCGGCACCACGCCACAGGCCTACGATGCGCCTCAGACGGCCAGAGTCTGCCGTCTGCCCAACAGGGCCTGAACTGTCCGTCGGCCCAACGGCGCCTGAACTGCCCGTCTGCCCAACGGCGCCTGAACTGCCCGTCTGCCCAACGGGGCCTGAACTGCCCGTCTGCCCAAAGTCTGCAAAGCCGCCCGTCTGCCATGAGCCATCAGAGCCGTCCGCCAGACCGGAGCCGCTAGAGCCTTCCGCCAGACAGGATCAGCCAGAGCCTTCCGCCAGACAGGATCAGCCAGAGCCTTCTGCCAGACGGGATCAGCCAGAGCCTTCTGCCAGACAGGATCAGCCAGAGCCTTCTGCCAGACAGGATCAGCCAGAGCCTTCCGCCTGCCATGAGCAGCCAGATCCGTCAGCCAGCCATGAGCAGCAGGATCCGCCAGAGCCAGCCAGCCAGGATCCGCCATTCAGTCCGGAGCTGCCCCTCAGTCCGGTGCTGCCACTTAGTCAGGTACTGTTCCTTAGCCTGGTGCTGGTCCTTATCCGGTGCTGGCCCTTAGCCCGGTGCTGCCCCCTAGCCCGGTGCTGCCCTTAGCCGGTGCTGCCCCTTATCCCGGTGCTGGTCCTTAGTCCGGTGCTGCCCCTTAGTCCGGTGCCGCCCCTTAACCCAGTGGGGTGTAGTTGGGGGGGGGTAATGTGTAGGAGGCATATTAAGTGGGTAATGACTATGGTGGGGTGGGGACCACGACCTGGGCCAGAGCCGCCACCTGGACAGACGCCCACCCAGACCCTCCCCTAGACGGTATGCTGGTGCGCCCGGAGTGCGCACCTTTAGGGGGGGGTACTGTAACACTCTGGCTCCAGGGACTCTGATTGTTGAGCCAGGGTTGTTATTTTCATTTAGGGTGTCTTTTGTTTTGGTTTTGTATTTCTAGGTTTGCCTTTCTGTTGGTTGTATTTCTAGGTTTGTCTATGACTCCCAATCGGAGGTAACGAGTGTCAGCTGTCGGCTCGTTATCTCTGATTGGGAGCCATATTTATTCTGAATGTTTTCCTGTGGGGTTTGTGGGTTTTTGTTTCCGTTACGGTGAGTGCACCGTGGAACTTCATGATCGTGGTTTATTGTTTTGTCGTGTTGCACTTTAATTAAATAAAGTCATCATGTTTATCGGTACACGCGCTGCGCGTTGGTCTCATCCTTCAGACGATCGTGACAGTGGTATAGTGGTAGGAGTGGCTAACCGTCCTCCTGGAGAGCTAACTGTCCTCCTGGAGAGCTAACCGTCCTCCTGGAGAGCTACTAGGTGTGCAGGCTTTTATTCCAGCCCTGTTGTAATGCACTTGATTCTACTAATCAGGAATGGAGCAAAAACATGCACACACAGTAGCCCTCCAGGAGGAGGGTTGGCCACCGGTTACAGCAAGCAATATGACGACTTGGGGCCCAATTGGGTCAAAACTGGCTTCTGATATAAACTAGCTACATTACCAAAAGTATGTGGACACCTGCTCGTCGAACATCTCATTCCAAAATCATGGGCGTTAATATGGAGTAGTACCCCCCCTTTGCAGCTATAAAGCCTCCACTCTTCTGGGAAGGAATTTCCACTAGATGTTGAAACATTGCTGAGGGGACTTGCTTCCAGCCACAAGAGCACTAGTGAGGTCGGGCACTGATGTTGGGTGATTAGGCCTGGATCGCAGTCTGCGTTCCAATTCATCCCAAAGGTGTTTGATAGGGTTGAGATCAGGGCTCTGTGCAGGCCAGTCAAGTTCTTCCACACCGATCTAGACAAACCATTTCTGTATGGACCTCGCTTTGTGCACGGGGGCATTGTCATGCTGAAACAGAAAGAGCCTTCCCCAAACTGTTGCCACAAAGTTGGAAGTACAAAATCGTCTACAATGTCATTGTATGCTGTAGCGTTAAGATTTCCCTTCACTGGAATTAAGAGGCCTAGCCCAAACTCGGGAGAATGTTTTTAAATGTCAAAACGTGAACAAGCATTCTCATCGGACAATGTCAGTTGGTGCCAAAATGTTTTCTACCGTTTTATTCCTGCTCAACAAGACACAGTTATCTAGTGATAATAACCTAGTCAAATGTTATCTTCGCAGTCCTTTATTGCTCTCTCGCTCGCTCGCGCTCTCTCTCTCTCTCTCTCTCTCTCTCTCTCTCTCTCTCTCTCTCTCTCTCTCTCTCTCTCTCTCTCTCTCTTCAATTTCAATTCAATTTCAATTCAATTTCATAGTAAACAAAAGTGAAATAAACAATAAATATTAACAGTAAACATTACACTCAGAAGTCTCAAAAGAATAAAGACATTTCAAATGTCATATTATGTATATATACAGTGTTGTAACAATGTGCAAATAGTTAAAGTACAAATGGGAAAATAAATAAACATAAATATGGGTTGTATTTACAATGGTGTTTGTTCTTCACTGGTTGCCCTTTTCTTGTGGCAACAGGTCACAAATCGTGCAGCTGTGAGGGCACACTGTGGTTTTTCACCCAGTAGATAAGGGAGTTTATCAAAATTGGGTTTCTGCCACTGTGTACTCTCTGTTTAGGGCCAAATAGCATTCTAGTTTGCTCTGTTTTTTTGTTTGTTCTTTCCAATGTGTCAAGTAATTCTCTTTTTGTTTTCTCATGATTTGGTTGGGTCTAATTGTGTTGTTGTTGTTGTCCTGGGGCTGTGTGGGGTCTGTTTGTGTTTGTGAACAGAGCCCCAGGACAAGCTTACTTAGGGGACTCTTCTCCAAGTTCATCTCTCTGTAGGTGATGGCTTTGTTATGGAAGGTTTGGGAATCGCTTCCTTTTAAGTGGTTATAGAATTTAACGGCTCTTTTCTGGATTTTGATAATTAGCGAGTATTGGCCTAATTCTGCTCTGCATGCATTATTTGGTGTTTTACGTTGTACACAGAGGATGTTTTTGCAGAATTCTGCATGCAGAGTCTCAATTTGGTGTTTGTCCCATTTTGTGAATTATTGGTTGGTGAGCGGACCCAAGACCTCAGAACCATAAAGGGCAATGGGTTCTATAACTGATTCAAATATTTTTAGCCAGATCCTAATTGGTATGTCACATTTTATGTTCCTTTTGATGGCATAGAAGGCCCTTCTTGCCTTGTCTCTCAGATCGTTCACAGCTTTGTGGAAGTTACCTGTGGCGCTGATGTTTAGGCCGAGGTATGTATAGTTTTTTGTGTAATCTAGGGCAACGGTGTCTAGATGGAATTTGTATTTGTGGTCCTGGCAACTGGACCTTTTTTGGAACACCATTTTTTTGGTCTTACTGAGATTCACTGTCAGGGCTCAGGTCTGACAGAATCTGTGCAGAAGATCTAAGTGCTGCTGTAGGCCCTCCTTGGTTGGTGACAGAAGCACCAGATCATCAGCAAACAGAAGACATTTGACTTCAGATTCTAGTAGGGTGAGGCCGGGTGCTGCAGACTGTTCTAGTGCCCTCCCCAATTCGTTGATATATATGTTGAAGAGGGTGGGGCTTGAACTGCATCCCTGTCTCACCCCACGGCCCTGTGGAAAGAAATGTGTGTGTTTTTTGCCAATTTTAACCGCACACTTGTTGTTTGTGTACATGGATTTTATAATGTCGTATGTTTTTCCCCCAACCCCACTTTCCATCAATTTGTATAGCAGACCCTCATGCCAAATTGAGTCAAAAGCTTTTTTGAAATCAACAAAGCATGAGAAGACTTTGCCTTTGTTTTGGTTTGTTTGTTTGTCAATTAGGGTGTGCAGGGTGAATACGTGGTCTGTTGTACGGTAATTTGGTAAAAAGCCAATTTGACATTTGCTCAGTACATTGTTTTCACTGAGGAAATGAACTAGTCTGCTGTTAATGATAATGTAGAGGATTTTCCCAAGGTTGCTGTTGACGCATATCCCACGGTAGTTATTGGGGTCAAATTTGTCTCCACTTTTGTGGATTGGGGTGATCAGTCCTTGGTTCCAAATATTGGGGAAGATGCCAGAGCTAAGGATGATGTTAAAGAGTTTAAGTATAGCTAATTGAAATTTGTGGTCTGTATATTTTATCATTTCATTGAGGATACCATCAACACCACAGGACGTTTTGGGTTTGAGGGTTTGTATTTTGTCCTGTAGTTCATTCAATGTAATTGGAGAATCCAGTGGGTTCTGGTAGTCTTTAATAGTTGATTCTAAGATTTGCATTTGATCATGTATATTTTTTTTGCTGTTTGTTCTCTGTTATAGGGCCAAAAAGATTGGAGAAGTGGTTTACCCATACATCTCCGTTTTGGATAGATAGCTCTTCGTGTTGTTGTTTGTTTAGTGTTTTCCAATTTTCCCAGAAGTGGTTAGAGTCTATGGATTCTTCAATTACATTGAGCTGATTTCTGACATGCTGTTCCTTCTTTTTCCGTAGTGTATTTCTGTATTGTTTTAGTGATTCACCATAGTGAAGGCATAGGCTCAGGTTTTCTGGGTCTCTATGTTTTTGGTTGGATAGGTTTCTCAATTTCTTTCTTAGGTTTTTGCATTCTTCATCAAACCATTTATCACTGTTATTACTTTTCTTTGGTTTTCTGTTAGAGATTTTTAGATTTGATAGGGAAGCTGAGAGGTCAAATATACTGTTTAGGTTTTCTACTGCCAAGTTTACACCTTCACTATTACAGTGGAACGTTTTGTCCAAGAAGTTGTCTAGAATGGATTGAATTTGTTCTCTCTCTCTGTCTCTCTGTCTCTCTGTCTCTCTCTCTCTCTCTCTCCCTCTCTCTCTCTCTCTCTCTGTCTCTCTCAATTCAATTCAGTTTCAATTTAAGGGCTTAATTTGGCATGGGAAACATATGTTAACATTGCCAAAGCAAGTGAGGTAGATAGTAAACAAAAGTGTAATAAAATTAATAGTAAACATTACACTCAGAAGTTCCAAAAGAATAAAGACATTTCAAATGTTATATTATGTATATATACAGTGTTGTAACAATGTGCAAATAGTTAAAGTACAAATGGGAAAATAAATAAACATAAATATGGGTTGTATTTACAATGATGTTTGTTCTTCACTGGTTGCCCTTTTCTTGTGGCAACAGGTCACAAATCTTGCTGCTGTGATGGCACACTGTGGTATTTCACCCAGTAGATAAGGGAGTTTTGAATTCTTTGTGGATCTCTGTAATCTGAGGGAAATATGTGTCTCTAATATGGTCATATATTTGGCAGGAGGTTAGGAAGTGCAGCTCAGTTTCCACCTCACTTTGTGGGCAGTGTGCACATAGCCTGTCTTCTCTTGAGAACCAGGTCTGCCTACGGCGGCCTTTCTCAATAGCAAGGCTATGCTCACTGAGTCTGTATATAGTCAAAGCTTTCCTTAAGTTTGGGTCAGTCACAGTGGTCAGGTATTCTGCCACTGTGTACTCTCTGTTTAGGGCCAAATAGCATTCTAGTTTGCTTTGTTTTTTTGTTAATTATTTCCAATGTTTTTTGTTTTCTCATGATTTGGTTGGGTCTAATTGTGTTGTTGTTGTCCTGGGGCTCTGTGGGGTCTGTTTGTGTTTGTGAACAGAGCCCCAGGACCAGCTTACTTAGGGGACTCTTCTCCAAGTTCATCTCTCTGTAAGTGATGGCTTGTTATGGAAGGTTTGGGAATCGCTACCTTTTAAGTGGTTATAGAATTTAACAGCTCTTTTCTGGATTTTGATAATTAGCGGGTATCGGCCAAATTTTGCTCTGTATGCATTATTTGGTGTTTTACGTTGTACACAGAGGATATTTTTGCAGAAATCTGCATGCAGAGTCTCAATTTGGTGTTTGTCCCATTTTGTGAATTCTTGGTTGGTGAGCAGACCCCAGACCTCACAACCAGAAAGGGCAATGGGTTCTATAACTAATTCAAGTATTTTTAGCCAGATCCTAATTTTATGTGCCGTTTGATGGCATAGAAGGCCCTTCTTGCCTTGTCTCTGAGATCGTTCACAGCTTTGTGGAAGTTACCTGTGGCACTGATGTTTAGGCTGAGGTATGTTTAGGTATGCTCTAGGGCAATGGTGTCTAGATGGAATTTGTATTTGTGGTCCTGGCAACTGGATCTTTTTTGGAACACCATTATTTTTGTCTTACTGAGATTTACTGTCAGGGCTCAGGTCTGACATAATCTGTGCAGAAGACCTAGGTGCTGCTGTAGGCCCTCCTTGGTTGGTGACAGAAGCACCAGATCATCAGCAAACAGTAGACATTTGACTTCAGATTCTAGTAGGGTGAGGCCGGGTGCTGCAGACTATTCTAGCGCCCTCGCCAATTCGTTGATATATATGTTGAAGAGGGTGGGGCTTAAACCGCATCCCTTTCTCACCCCACGGCCCTGAGGAAAGAAATGTGTGTGTTTTTTGCCAATATTAACCGCACACTTGTTGTTTGTGTACATGGATTTTATGTCTTATGTTTTTCCCACAACCCCACTTTCCATCAATTTGTATAGCAGACCCTCATGCCAAATTGAGTCAAAAGCTTTTTTGAAATCAACAAAGCATGAGAAGACTTTGCCTTTGTTTTGGTTCATTTTTTTGTCAATTAGGGTGTGCAGGGAAAATACGTGGTCTGTCGTACGGTAATTTGGTAAAAAGCCAATTTGACATTTGCTCAGTACATTATTTTCACTGAGGAAAGGAACTAGTCTGCTGTTAATGATAATGCAGAGGATTTTCCCAAGGTTGCTGTTGACGCATATCCCACGGTAGTTATTGGGGTCAAATTTGTCTCCACTTTTGTGGATTGGGGTGATCAGTCCTTCTGTCACTTTCGCTTAAGGACGGGTCAGACCAAGCCGCAGTGTGAAAGGCATACATGTTTATTTCACCGATAAACACACGAACAAAACAACAAACCAAACGAAACGTGAAGTCCTAAGGCTAAACACAATACAAACCTCTAACACGGAACAAGATCCCACAACTAATGATTGCCAATAGGCTGCCTAAGTATGATCCCCAATCATAGACAACGAGCGACAGCTGACTCTGATTGGGAATCACACCCGGCCAAACATAGAAACACACAACATAGAATGCAAACATAGAAAATAATGACATAGATCTCCACACCCTGACTCAACATACTAGAGTCCCATAAGTCAGGGCGTGACAGTACCCCCCCCCCCCAAAGGTGCGGACTCCGACCGCACAAACCTGACATAACAGGGTAGGGTCCGGGTGGGCATTCCGCCTCGGAGGCGGATCCGGCTCCGGGCGTGACGACCACATTCTCTCAGCCTCCCCGTTGTGCCCCTGGTCTGGTCTGGACCTCGGCGTGCTGCTTCCCCTCTCCTTCCTCCCACGATGCACCAAGCCCTGTCTGGGCCCTGGTGTGGGAGACCCCGAACCTGGAGAGGGGATGATGTCTGGGTCTGGACTGGAGCCGCTGATCGGAGCTGGACTGGACCCCGGTGGAGCGGACTGCTCTGGCTCCGGAATGGAGCCGCTGACCGGAGCTGGACTGGACCCCGGTGGAACGGACTGCTCTGGCTCCGGAATGGAGCCGCTGACCGGAGCTGGACTGGGCACCGGTGGAGCGGACTGCTCTGGCTCCGGAGTGGAGCAGCTGACCGGTGCCGGACCAGGCACCGGTGGAACGGGCACGGGCCGTGCCGGACTGGACACATGCACCACAGGTATGGTGCGTGGAGCAGGAACGGGCCGGGCCGGACTGGCAACACGCACCACTGGCTTGGTGCGGGGTGCAGGCATGGGCCGTACCGGACTGGGAACACGCACCACTGGCCTGGTGCGAGGAACAGGAACGGGCCGGGCCGGACTGGGGACACACACGCACCACTGGCTTGGTGCGAGGAGCAGGAACGGGCTGGGCCGGACTGGGAGCACGCACTACTTGTCTGGTGCGAGGAACAGGAACGGGCCGGGCCGGACTGGGGACACACACCACTGGCTTGGTGTGGGGAGCAGGTACGGGTCGTACCGGGCTGGCGACACGCACCACTGGTTTGGTGCGAGGAGCAGGGACAGGCCGTACTGGACTGGGAACACGCACCACAGGTCTGGTGCGAGGAGCAGGAACGGGCCGGGCCGGACTGGGAACACGCACCACTGGTCTGGTGCGAGGAGCAGGAACGTGCCGGGCCGGACTGGAGACACACACCACAGGTCTGGTGCGAAGAGCAGGAACGGGCCGGGCTGGGGACACGCACCACTGGTTTGGTGCGAGGAGTAGGGAGGGCCGGACTGGGGACACACACCACTGGCTTGGTGCGAGGAGCAGGTACGGGCCGTACAGTACTGGTGAGGTGCACTGGAGACCAGGAGAATTGAGCCGGCACAACCCGTCCTGGCTGGCTACCCACTTTCACACGACATGTGCGGGGCGCTGGCACAGAACGCACTGAGCTGTGCATGCGCACTGGCGATACAGTGCGTATCTCCGCATACATGGGTTCCTCTATTAACCCACGCTCCTTATGTTGCCTAACCAGCTCCTCTCTCCGTGAATCTACTTCCTTCTTCTCCCTACGAGCCTCCTGCAGTACCTCCTCTTGAATGGAGCTCTCCCGCTCTATTCTCGCTAACAGCCCCCGTAATGTGGTGGCCTCCTCTCTTACCCTGCAGATCCGATCCTTCTCTCTCTCTCTCGGCAATCCTCCTCCAGTGAGGACTCCTCCGGGAGCCCCCACGAGTTAGGGATCAGAAACTCATCGTCGTCCTCATCCTCCGACTCCTCAGTATAAAACTGTTCCCACTCTTCTTCCCATGGTCGTAAGGACTCAACCTGGAAACCCACCGGGTGCAGTGGTCGGGGCTCTTCTCTCTCGCTCCCCTACCACCCTTTTAGCCCCCCCAACATTTTTTCTTGGGGCTGCCTCTCGGGCTTCCTCCTCGGCCGATGCCTTCTGTGTTGCCGTTGCTCCTCTCCTGCCTGGGCTTCCACCTTCGCCCAGGGTCCTTTACCCGCAAATATCTGCTCCCAAGACCAAATCCTCCCCACCTGTGTCCAGGGTGTTTGCTCCTGGGCACGCTGCTTGGTCCGTGTATGGTGGGATCTTCTGTCACGTTTGTTTAAGGACGGGTCAGACCAAGCCGCAGTGTGAAAGGCATACATGTTTATTTCACCGATAAACACACGAACAAAACAACAAACCAAACGAAACGTGAAGTCCTAAGGCTAAACACAATACAAACCTCTAACACGGAACAAGATCCCACAACTAGTGATTGCCAATAGGCTGCCTAAGTATGATCCCCAATCATAGACAACGAGCGACAGCTGCCTCTGATTGGGAATCACACCCGGCCAAACATAGAAAACACACAACATAGAATGCAAACATAGAAAATAATGACATAGATCTCCACACCCTGACTCAACATACTAGAGTCCCATAAGTCAGGGCGTGACACCTTGGTTCCAAATATTGGGGAAGATGCCAGAGCTAAGGATGATGTTAAAAAGTTTAAGTATAGCCAATTGGAATTTGTGGTCTGTATATTTTATCATTTCATTGAGGATACCATCAACACCACAGGCCTTTTTGGGTTGGAGGATTTGTATTTTTTACTGTCAATCTAATTGGAGAACCCAGTGGGTTCTGGTAGTCTTTAATAGTTGATTCTAAGATTTGAATTGATCATGTATATTTTTTTGCTGTTTGTTCTTTGTTATAGGTCGTGTATTATGTTGTGTCCTCGTGTAAATAGCCTATTTTTGTCGTTTTTTGTCTTTTTTAAAAATATATTTCTCTATCTCACTTTCCATCCTTTAACTAAATATACTTTCCTGCAACCCGCCTCACCCAATGTGGAACGGATTTTATTATTTCTTTATTTTTATCAAGAACCTACGGCTGAAACTAGCCAGCTAGCCAGCTAACTAGCTATTAGCCACCGTTAGCGGTCTTCACCACTGTCCGTGGCCTGCACTACCTACCAGCCAGCTCTAGCCTGGACAATTATCGGCCAGTCTGCACAGCGTGCTATCGACCCAGAGCATATCGGATTTTCTGCCGGAATCACTGAATCACTGGACCTTAACACCGGACATCGCAACTAGCTAGCTGCAACCGAATGGCTGTTGTTGGCTAATCACCACTGTCCCGACGTACCAGTTAGCCTTGAGCTAGCCTCGAGCAAGGCCCATCTCCCGGCTATCTACCTCTCTGTCAACCGGACGGGACCTCCTAGTGTCGACACGGAGCCCCGCCGATCCATCACGAATGGTCTGCGACGTAATCGTCTGATTTGGTTTCAACAGGCTTCCCGTTACGACGACCACGAAGATCCATCTGCTAGCCCCGGCCCGCTAGCACGCGCAATCAACAGCCGTGCCTCCTGCTCGCCTGTGCTGTAGCAGCCTACGAACTGCTCCTGGACTTACTTATTGCTGTTCACTGGACCTTATGATCACTCAGCTACACAGCTAATGCCTGCTGGACTGTTCCTTTACACGGTACCCCATCCTGTTTATCTGTTTAGCCTCAGCCCAAACTTTCGTCGCCATTACCAGTTGTCTTAGCCCTCTCAAATAACACCTGTGATTGCGTTATGCCTCTCTCCCATGTCAATATGCCTAGCCTATTTCTGTTTGGGTTAGTTCTTATTATACAATTTCACTGTAGAACCCCCAGTCCCGCTCAACCAGCCTCAGAGAGCTCCTTTGTCCCACCTCCCATACACGCGGTGACCGGCTCAATCGGTACCTCCAGGCGCAATAATTTGTTGACTTCTGTAACCGTAAAAGCCTTGGTTTCTTGCATGTTAACATCAGAAGCCTCCTCCCAAAGTTTGAGTTATTCACTGCGTTAGCACACTCTGCCAACCCTGATGTTCTAGCAGTGTCTGAATCTTGGCTTAGGAAGGCCACCAAAAATTCAGAAATTTCCATCCGAACTACAACATTTTCTGTCTAGATAGAACTGCCAAAGGGGGGGGAGTTGCAATCTACTGTAGAGATAGCCTGCAGAGCTCTATCATACGATCCAGGTCTGTGCCCAAACAGTTTGAGCTTCTACTTCTAAAAATCCACCTTTCCAGAAATAAGTCTCTCACTGTTGCCACTTGCTACAGACCCCCCTCAGCCCCCAGTTGTGCCCTGGACGCCATATGTGAATTGCTTGCCCCCCATCTATCCTCAGAGTTCGTACTGCTTGGTGACCTAAACTGGGATATGCTTAACACCCCGGCCGTCCTACAATCTAAACTAGATGCCCTCAATCTCACACAAATGATCAAGGAACCTACCAGATACAACCCTAAATCCGTAAACATGGGTACCCTCATAGATATCATCCTGACTAATTTACCCTCTAAATACACCTCCGCTGTCTTCAACCAGGATATCAGCGATCACTGCCTCATTGCCAGCGTCTGTAATGGGTCCGTGGTCAAACGACCACCCCTCATCACTGTCAAACGCTCCCTAAAACACTTCAGCGAGCAGGCCTTTCTAATTGACCTGGCCCGGGTATCCTGGATGGATATTGACCTCATTTCGTCAGTAGAGGATGCCTGAATGTTCTTCAAAAGTTATTTCCTCTCCATCTTAAATAAGCATGCCCCATTCAAAAAAATCAGAACTAAGAACAGATATAGCCCCTGGTTCACCCCAGACTTGACTGCCCTTGACCAGCACAAAAACATCCTGTGGCGTACTGCATTAGCATCAAACAGCCCCCGCGATATGCAACTTTTCAGGGAAGTCAGGTACCAATATACACAATCAGTTAGGAAAGCAAAGGCTAGCTTTTTCAAATAGAAATTTGCATCCTGTAGCACTAACTCCAAAAAGTTTTGGGACACTGTAAAGTCCATGGAGAATAAGAGCACCTCCTCCCAGCTACCCACTGCACTGAGGCTAGGAAACACTGTCACCACCAATAAATCTACGATAATCGAGAATTTCAATAAGAATTTTGCTACGGCTGGCCATGCTTTCCACCTGGCTACCCCTACCCCGGCTACCAGCTCTGCACCCTCCACTGCAACTTGCCCATGCCCCCCCCGCATCTCCTTCACCCAAATTCAGATAGCTGATGTCCTGAAAGAGCTGCTACATCTGGACCCCTACAAATAATCTGGGCTAGACAATCTGGACCCTTTCTTTCTAAAATTAGCTGCCGTAATTGTCGCAACCCCTATTACTAGCCTGTTCAACCTCTCTTTCGTATCGTCTGAGATCCCCAGAGATTGGAAAGCTGCCGCAGTCATCCCCCTCTTCAAAGGGGGTGACACTCTAGATCCAAACTATTACAGACCTATATCCATCCTGCCCTGCCTTTCGAAAGTTTTTGAAAGCCAAGTTAACAAACAGATCACCAACCATTTCCCACCATACCTTCTCCGCTATGCAATCTGGTTTGCGAGCTGGTCATGGGTGCACCTCAGCCACGCTCAAGGTCCTAAACGTTATAATAACCGCGATCGATAAAAGACAGTACTGTGCAGCCGTCTTCATCGACCTGGCCAAGGCTTTTGACTCTGTCAATCACCGCATTCTTATTGGCAGACTAAATAGCCTTTGTTTCTCAAATGACTGCCTCGCCTGGTTCACGAACTACTTCTCAGATAGAGTTCAATGTGTCAAATTGGAGGGTCTGTTGTCTGGACCTCTGGCAGTCTCTATGGGGGTGCCACAGGGTTCAATTCTTGGGCCGACTCTATTCTCTGTGTATATCAATGTCACGATCGTTGGAGGAAGTGGACCAATGCGCAGCGTGATGAGTGAACATACTTTTATTTGATTCACCACACGAAACAAAACAACAAAACGATACGTGAAGTCCTAGGTAACAGACACAAACCATACACGGAACAAGATCCCACAAAACACTGTGGAAAACAGGCTGCCTAAGTATGGATCACAATCAGAGACAACAAGCAACAGCTGACACTCGTTGCCTCTGATTGAGAACCACCCCGGCCAACACAGAAACACATGAGCTAGATAAGGAACCTAGAACACAAACACATAGAAACTACACACCCTGGCTCAACATAACAGAGTCCCAGAGCCAGGGCGTGACAGTACCCCCCAAAGGCGCGGACTGCGACCGCGCCAAACATAAACCGAACAGGGGAGGGCCGGGTGGGCATTCCTCCTCGGAGGCGGTTCCGGCTCCGGGCTTGACCACCACCCTCCCACAATCCCCCCGTAGCGCCCCTGGTCCGGTCTGGCCCCGCTGGCTGGAGCTGGACTGGATATCGGTGGAGCGGATTGCTTAGGCTCCGACGTGGAGCAGCTGACCGGTACCTGACCAGGCACCGGTGACCCAGGCACGGGCTGTGCCGGACTGACGACGCGCACCACAGGCTTGGTGCGGGGAGCAGGAACGGGCCGGACCAGGCTGACGACGCGCACCCCTGACTTGGTGCGGGGGGCAGGAACGGGCCGGACCGGGCTGACGATGCGCACAACAGGCTTGGTGCGGGGAGCAGGACTGAGCCGGACCGGGCTGACGACGCGCACCCCTGGCTTGGTGCGGGGAGCAGGAACGGGCCGGACTGGGCTGGCGACGCACACCATAGGCTTGGTGCGGGGAGCAGGAACAGGCCGGGCCGGGCTGGCGACGCGCACCCCTGGCTTGGTGCGGGGAGCAGGAACGGGCTGGACCGGGCTGGCGACGCACACCATAGGCTTGGTGCGGTGAGCAGGAACAGGCCGGGCCGGGCTGGCGACGCGCACCTCTGGCTTGGTGCGGGGAGCAGGAACGGTCCGGACCAGGCTGACGACGCGCACCCCTGGCTTGGTGCGGGGAGCAGGAACGGGCCGGACCGGGCTGGTGACGCGCACCATTGGCTTGGTGCGAGGGGCAGGAACAGGCCGGGCCGGGCTGGCGACGTGCATCACAGGCTTGGTGCGAGGGACAGGAACAGGCCGGACCGCACTGGGAACACACACCACTGGCCTTATACGGGGATCAGGAACGGGCCGGACCAGACTGGCAACACACTTCAGTACCTCTCGCCGTGCCTCTACACTTTCCTTCCCTCTACTCGCCAATGGCTCCCGTAACCCGGTGGCCTTCTCTCCTCGTCCACTAACTCGCCCCTTATCTGCCTCCAGCAGCCCCGTCTTCCACGGTGTGAGCCCCCCCCCTAAAAATTAATTGGGCTTGTCTCTCCCCCGTGGCTATGGCCTCCATGGCTCTCGCCAGACTCTCCATCCTCTGCTCCCAGGTCCAACCTCTCTCCTCCTCACGCTGCTTGACCCAGTCGAGGTGGATATCCGCTAGAGTTACCTCTGGCGTTGGCTCCTGGACACGCTCCTTGACCCAGTCGAGGTGGATATCCACTAGAGTTACCTCTGGCGTAGGCTCCTGGACACGCTGCTTGGTCCAGTTTTGGTGGGATCTTCTGTCACGATCGTTGGAGGAAGTGGACCAATGCGCAGCGTGATGAGTGAACACACTTTTATTTGATTCACCACACGAAACAAAACAACAAAACGATACGTGAAGTCCTAGGTAACAGACACAAACCGTTCCTGCTCCCCGCACCAAAAATGTTCATAGTTCAGATAAACAGCGCCGGAGAAGATGGCTGCCGTTTTACAGCCCTCTAACCAATTGTACTATTATGTGTGTTTTTCCGCGTTATTTGTAATTTATTTTGTACATAATGTTTCTGCCATCGTCTCTTATAACCAAAAAGAGCTTCTGGATATCAGGACAGCGATTACTCACCTCGTATTGGACGAAGATTTTTTCTTCAACGAGGTGGCCGCGAAGGATATCATACAGACACCCGACAAGGCCCAAATCCCCGTCATTCGCGTGAGGAAGAGACGGAGATATCGTGGACGGAGATCGGGGTGCCTTGTAAGGATCCGACGGCGAGCGAGTAAACTGCCTCTTCCATCAATCCTATTAGCCAACGTTCAATCTTTTGAAAATAAAGTGGACGATTTAAGATTACGGTTATCCTACCAACGGGACATTAAAAACGGTAATATATTATGTTTCACCGAGTCGTGGCTGAACGACGACAATGATAACATTCAGCTAGCAGGCTATACGCTACATCGGCAGGACAGAACGGCTGACTCCGGTAAGACAAGGGGTGGCCGTCTGTGTATATTTGTAAACAACAGCTGGTGCACAAAATCAAATACTAAGGAAGTCTCGAGGTTTTGCTCGCCTGAGGTAGAGTATCTTATGATAAGCTGTAGACCACACTATTTACCAAGAGAGTTTTCATCTTTATTTTTCATAGCTGTCTATTTACCACCACAAACCAATGCTGGCATTAAGATTGCACTGAATGAGTTGTACAAGGCCATTAATCAACAGGAAAACGCTCATCCAGATGCAGCGCTCCTAGTGGCCGGGGACTTTAATGCAGGGAAACTTAAATCCGTTCTACCTAATTTCTACCAGCATGTTAAATGTGCAACCAGAGGGAAAAAAACTCTAGACCACCTTTACTCCACACACAGAGACGCATACAAAGCTCTCCCTCGCCCTCCATTTGGCAAATCTGACCATAACTCTATCCTCCTGATTCCTGCTTATAAGCAAAAACTAAAGCAGGAAGCACCAGTGACTCGGTTAATAAAAAAGTGGTCAGATGACGCAGATGCTAAGCTACAGGACTGTTTTGCTAGCACAGACTGGAACATGTTCCGGTATTCTTCAGACAGCATTGAGGAGTACACCACATCAGTCACTGGCTTCATCAATAAGTGCATCGATGATGTCGTCCCCACAGTGACCGTACGTACATACCCCAACCAGAAGCCATGGATTACAGGAAACATCCGCACTGAGCTAAAGGGTAGAGCTGCCGCTTTCAAGGAACGGGACTCTAACCCGGACGCTTATAAGAAATCCCGCTATGACCTCCAACGAACCATCAAACAGGCAAAGAGTCAATACAGGTCTAAGATTGAATCGTACTACACTGGCTCTGACGCTCGTCGGATGTGGCAGGGCTTGAAAACTATTACAGACTACAAAGGGAAGCACAGCCGCGAGCTGCCCAGTGACACAAGCCTACCAAACGAGCTAAACCAATTCTATGCTCGCTTCGAGGCAAGCAACACTGAAGCATGCATGAGAGCACCAGCTGTTCCGGATGACTATGTGATCACGCTCTCCGTAGCCGATGTGAGTAAGACTTTTAAGCAGGTCAACATTCACAAGGCCGCAGGGCCAGACGGATTACCAGGACGTGTACTCCGAGCATGTGCTGACCAACTGGCAAGTGTCTTCACTGACATTTTCAACATGTCCCTGACTGAGTCTGTAATACCAACATGTTTCAAGCAGACCACCATAGTCCCCGTGCCCAAGGACTCTAAGATAACCTGCCTAAATGACTACCGACCCGTAGCACTGACGTATGTAGCCATGAAGTGCTTTGAAAGGCTGGTCATGGCTCACATCAACAGCATTATCCCAGAAACCCTAGACCCACTCCAATTTGCATACCGCCCCAACAGATCCACAGATGATGCAATCTCTATTGCACTCCACACTGCCCTTTCCCACCTGGACAAGAGGAACACCTACGTGAGAATGCTATTCATTGACTACAGCTCAGCATTCAACACCATAGTGCCCTCTAAGCTCATCACTAAGCTAAGGATCCTGGGACTAAACACCTCCCTCTGCAACTGGATCCTGGACTTCCTGACGGGCCGCCCCCAGGTGGTAAGGGTAGGTAACAACACATCTGCCACACTGATCCTCAACACGGGGCCCGTCAGGGGTGCGTGCTCAGTCCCCCTCCTGTACTCTCTGTTCACCCATGACTGCATGGCCAGGCACGACTCCAACACCATCATTACGTTTGCCGACGACACAACAGTGGTAGGCCTGATCACCGACAACGATGAGACAGCCTATAGGGAGGAGGTCAGAGATCTGGCCGTGTGGTGCCAGGACAACAACCTCTCCCTCAACGTGACCAAGACAAAGGAGATGATTGTGGACTACAGGAAAAAAAAGAGGACTGAGCACGCCCCCATTCTCATCGACGGGGCTGTAGTGGAACAGGTTGAGAGCTTCAAGTTCCTTGGTGTCCACATCACCAACGAACTATCATGGTCCAAACACACCAAGACAGTCGTGAAGAGGGCACGACAAAGCCTATTCCCCCTCAGGAGACTAAAAAGATTTGGCATGGGTCCTCAGATCCTCAAAAAAATTCTACAGCTGCACCATCGAGAGCATCCTGACTGGTTGCATCACCGCCTGGTATGGCAACTGCTTGGCCTCCGACCGCAAGGCACTACAGAGGGTAGTGCGTACGGCCCAGTACATCATTGGGGCAAAGCTTCCTGCCATCCAGGACCTCTATACCAGGCGGTGTCAGAGGAAGGCCCTCAAAATTGTCAAAGACTCCAGCCACCCTAGTCATAGACTGTTCTCTCTGCTACCGCACGGCAAGCGGTACCGGAGTGCCAAGTCTAGGTCCAAAAGACTTCTCAACAGCTTCTACCCCCAAGCCATAAGACTCCTGAACAGCTAATCATGGCTACCCAGACTATTTGCACTCCCCCCCCACCCCATCCTTTTTATGCTGCTGCTACTCTGTTAAGTATTTATGCATAGTCACTTTAACTCTACCCACATGTACATATTACCTCAACTACCTCAACTAGCCGGTGCCCCCGCACATTGACTCTGCAACGGTACCCCCCTGTATATATAGCCTCCCTACTGTCACTTTATTTTACTTCTGCTCTTTTTTTTCTCAACACTTTTTTTGTTGTTGTTTTATTGTTACTTTTTTTGTTTAAAATAAATGCACTGTTGGTAAGGGCTGTAAGTAAGCATTTCACTGTAATGTCTGCACCTGTTGTATTCGGCGCATGTGACCAATAAAATTTGATTTGATTTGATTTGAAACCATACACGGAACAAGATCCCACAAAACACTGTGGAAAACAGGCTGCCTAAGTATGGTTCCCAATCAGAGACAACAAGCAACAGCTGACACTCGTTGCCTCTGATTGAGAACCACCCCGGCCAACACAGAAACACATGAGCTAGATAAGGAACCTAGAACACAAACACATAGAAACTACACACCCTGGCTCAACATAACAGAGTCCCAGAGCCAGGGCGTTGACAATCAATGATGTCGCTCTTGCTGCTGGTGACTCTCAGATCCACCTCTACGCAGACGACACCATTTTGTATACATCTGGCCCTTCATTGGACACTGTGTTAACAAACCTCCAAACAAGCTTCAATGCCATACAACACTCCTTCCGTGGCCTCCAACTGCTCTTAAACGCTAGTAAAACTAAATGCATGCTCTTCAATCGAACGCTGCTTGCACCCGCCCGCCCGACTAGAATCACTACTCTCGGCGGGTCTGCCTTAGAATATGTGGACAACTACAAATACCTAGGTATCTGGTTAGACCGTAAACTCTCCTTCCAGACTCACATTAAGCATCTCCAATCCATAGTTAAATCTAGGATGGGCTTCCTATTTCGCAAAGCCTCCTTCACTCATGCTGCTAAACATGCCCTTGTAAAACTGACTATCCTACCAATCCTTGACTTCGGCGATAGCCTCCAACACTCTACTCAGCAAATTGGATGTAGTCTATCACTGTGCCATCCGTTTTGTCACCAAAGCCCCATATACTACCCACCATTGTGACCTGTACGCTCTCGTTGGCTGGCCCTCACTACATATTTGTCGCCAAACCCACTGGCTCCAGGTCATCTATAAATCACTTCTAGGCAAATCCCTGCCTTATCTTAGATCATTGGTCACCATAGGAACACCCACCCGTAGTATGCATTCCAGCAGGTATATCTCACTGGTCATCCCCAAAGCCAACACCTCCTTTGGCCGCCATTCCTTCCAGTTCTCTGCTGCCAATGACTGGAACGAACTGCAAAAATCTCTGAAGCTGGAGACACTTATCTCCCTCACTAACTTTAAGCATCAGTTGTCAGAGCAGCTTACCGATCACTGCACCTGTACACAGCCCATCTGTAATTAGCCCACACAACTACCTCATCCCCATATTGTTATTTATTTTGCTCATTTACACCCCAGTATCTCTATTTGCACATCATCTTCTGCACATCTATCACTCCAGTGTTAATACTAAATTGTAATTATTTTGCACTATGGCCTATTTATTGCCTTACCTCCATAACTTACTACATTTGCACACACTGTATATAGATTTTCTATTGTGTTATTGACTGTACGTTTTGTTTATTCCATATGTAACTCTGTGTTGTTGTTTTTATCGCACTGCTTTGCTTTATCTTGGCCAGGTCGCAGTTGTAAATGAGAACTTGTTCTCAACTGGCTTACCTGGTTAAATAAAGGTGAAATTAAAAATAGAAATAGAGCCATTAAGATTGGAGAAGATACATCTTCGTTTTGGATAAATAGCTCTTCGTGTTGTTGTTTGTTTAGTGTTTTCCAATTTTCCCAGAAGTAGTTAGATTCTATGGATTCTTCAATTACATTGAGCTGATTTCTGACATGCTGTAGCTTCTTTTTCCGTAGTGTATTTCTGTATTGTTTTAGTGATTCACCATAGTGAAGGGGTAGGCTCAGGTTTTCCGGGTCTCTATGTTTTTGGTTGGATAGGTTTCTCCATTTCTTTCTTAGGTTTTTGCATTCTTCATCAAAGCATTGGTCATTGTTGGTACTTTTCTTCGGTTTTCTGTTAGAGATTTTTAGATTTGATAGGGAAGCTGAGAGGTCAAATATACTGGTTAGGTTTTCTACTGCCAAGTTTACACCTTCACTATTACAGTGGAACGTTTTGTCCAGGAAGTCGTCTAAAAGGGATTGAATTTGTTGTTGCCTAATTGTTTTTTGGTAGGTTTCGACTTTCCTTCCATCTATAGCATTTCTTAATATTATTCAGTTCCTTTGGCTTTGATGCCTCATGATTGAGTATTGCTCTGTTCAAGTAGACTGTGATTTTGCTGTGGTCTGATAGGGGTGTCAGTGGGGTGTCAGTGGGCTGACGCTCTCTCTCTCTCTCTCTCTCTCTCTCTCTCTCTCTCTCTCTCTCTCTCTCTCTCTCTGTCTCTCTGTCTCTCTGTCTCTGTCTCCCTGTCTCTGTCTCTGTCTCTTTCTCTCTCTGTCTCTCTTTCTCTTTCTCTTTCTCTCTCTGTCTCTCTCTCTGTCTCTCTCTCTGTCTCTCTCTCTGTCTCTCTCTCTCTCTCTCTCTCTCTTTCTCTCGCTCTCTCTCTCTGTCGCTCTCTCTCTCTACATGTATATCACACTTGTTTTCTCTCAAGCTCTCTCAATTGCTTTCTCTTTCGCTCACCCCTCTCTTTCTCTTTATTTTGCACTCACACTCTCACTTGCTCTCTGTTTCTCCCTCCCTCCCTCCATCCATCCCTCCCTATTATTCCACAGTCTGTTCTCAGGATAAGCTGATGATGAAGTGCTAACTAATTTAGCATCCCGAGCTATGTAAGGAGTACACATGTAATGTGTGTGAGTGAGCGAGCGAGCATATGTTTGTGTGTGAGCAAGCAAGGGTGTTTGTGTCTGAACGTGTAGGTAAAATTCTTGTCACATGCTTCGTAAACAACAGGTGTAGACTAACAGTGAAATGTTTACTTACGGGTCCTTCCCAACAATGCAGAGAGAAAGAAAATAGAGAAATAATACAAGGAATAATAAATACACAATGAGTAACAATAACTTGGCTATATACACAGGGTACCAGCACCGAGTCGATGTGCAGGGGTACGAGATAATTGAGTTAGATATGTACATATAACTAGGAATAAAGTGACTAGGCAACAGGGTAGATAATAAACAGTAGCAGCAGCGTATGTGATGAGTCAAAAAAGTTTGTGCAAAAACGGTCAATGCAGATAGTCCGGGTAGCTCTCTTCCTGTCTCTCTCTACTCTGTCTCTCTCCTCTGTCTCTCTCCCCGTGTCTCTCCCTCTGTCTCTCTCTCCTCTGTCTCTCTCTCCCTGTGTCTCTCTACTCTGTCTCTCTACTCTGTCTCTCTCCCTGTGTCTCTCTCCCTGTGTCTCTCTCCCTGTCTCTCTCTCCCTGTTTCTCTCTCCCTGTCTCTCTCTCCTCTGTCTCTCTCTCCTCTGTGTCTCTCTCCCTGTTTCTCTCTCCCTGTCTCTCTCTCCCTGTCTCTCTCTCCTCTGTGTCTCACTCCCTGTTTCTCTCTCCCTGTCTCTCTCTCCCTGTCTCTCTCTCCTCTGTCTCTCTCGCCCTCTGTCTCTCTCTCTCCTCTGTCTCTCTCCTCTGTGTCTCTCTCCCTGTGTCTCTCTCCATGTGTCTCTCTCCCTGTGTCTCTCTCCCTGTGTCTCTCTCCCTCTCTCTCTCTCCGTCTCGCTCTCCCTGTGTCTCTCTCCCTGTGTCTCTCTCCCTGTCTCTCTCTCCCTGTCTATCTCTCTCCTGTCTCTCTCTCCTCTGTGTCTCTCTCCCTGTGTCTCTCTCCCTGTCTCTCTCTCCTCTGTCTCGCTCTCCTCTGTGTCTCTCTCCTCTGTGTCTCTCTCCCTCTGTTTCTCTCTCCTCTGTCTCTCTCCCTGTGTCTCTCTCCCTGTCTCTCTCTCCTCTGTCTCTCTCTCCTCTGTCTTTCTCTCCAGTTCTGACACCAACACCAACAAACAAATTGACACCAAAATCCCTCCTTCCCAAACACACACAGATTTTATTCAAATGTCTCATATGCATAATTCCTTATTTGCATAATTGATTTCCAAGGAAGCAATTCTCTCCATGCGAGTTGGTGTGTGTGAGACCAAAAGGTTTCGTCCTCTTGGTCACACACACACACACACACACACACACAAACACACACACACACACACACACACACACACACTTGCCGTTACATTTGGGATATTCCATATCTCGCTGCTACGAGCTAACTAGCATATCTGTTCGCTATGGTAGTGCACCTCGGGTCACCAGATGCACCAGGTTGGCAATGGTTCATTCCACGGTTGGGTTACGGTGGAAACTCTCTTGCTTTGGCAGGGGAGTGGGATTGTGTTATCTACCAGGGGTGGCATCAGGCTGTGAACAGCCACTCTAGCCCAATGGAAAGACCTCATGTTTAGCCTATCTGATGGGCACAGGGATGAGGCTTTGTGGCTGTGGTGTGCCCAGACCATACACACACAGACTCAGACACACACACACACACACATAAGCCCTTCTCTAATTCTATGTTAAGAAGGTTTCTAATACTACCAAAGTTGTCTTTTAACTCTCAATTTACGCCCAATATAACCGTTACCAATTATCACTCGTTTTGAGAAATAGCGCTCACAAGCGAGATGCGCATTTCGTCAGTTCGCAATAGAAACTTTCTCCATTTGAAAAAATATCATTTTCTAGAAAATTCTTATTTGTGCTTATGCATTTAACATTACATTTACACTATTTTATTTGTTACAAGTTAGCTCACAGATTTGATAGCTTGTTAAGAAGCAAGAGGAGATATAGAGAGAAAAATATGCAGAGCGTAACACCTCCTATGTAAATGGCGCCTCCACATTCCAATGAACAACACTCATAGTGCACTACTTTCAAATAGGGGGCCATTCGGGACACAGCCTCTGTGAGGGTTCTGAAGAGAGGGGAGGTTGAAACAGAAACAGATGGTATGGGCTGTAACCGCTTCACACCGCCCGCTTCTGTAAGCTCTCCTCATTTAGCTCAATGGGACTTTTTATGGGCCGTGGACATATTTTATTAACCCACACTGCTATTGTACTTCATGTATTTCTATGACCCTGGATCCAGTGGTGGAGTACTGTTCAGTGTTTTCCAATTGGTTCCTCTATAGGACCCCCAGGACTGTACTTTTTCCCCCCAGTCTGTCACTATACTGACCTGACTCGATTAATGAAGAGCTTGGTGGTTAGTTGAGTAATTGGATTGTGCAGCTGCTGTGTTTGTCCTGGAAGAAAATGTCCTGCGACACTATAGTGGATGCAGTTACCGAGCAAGAGAAGTCTAAGTAGTCTTAAACTTTGGATGACATTGTTGCACTGTCTGTAAAGTGGTCTGAAATGCATTAAAACGTAATAGTGAGTCTAATAAGTGTGTATATAGCATAACCAGTGGATATGAATGAACATAGAGCAGGGATCTCCAACATTGTTCCTGGAGAGACATGCAGACTTTTGTTCCAGCCCAGCACTAAAATACCACATTTGGCTGGATGTTGCAAAGCAAGTGTGGGAGTTGTTGTACCCCAGCATATAGCCTAGCGAAACAAAGCAGACCACTGTATCGCCTACACTGTAAAGGGGTTGCCGTGAATTTGACAGTAACTTACAGGCAGCTAGTGGTAAGTTACTGTATTTCATATTGAAGTACACATTTTACATTTACATTTTAGTCATTTAGCAGACGCTCTTATCCAGAGCGACTTACAGTTAGTGACATTACTTTGTAATTATTGTATTGTACTGTTTTCTGTGGGATGGAATTACAGTATCATTCGAAATACAGAAATGATTTCCCCGCCCACCAAATTTTACCACAATGCACCATAATTTACAGTACGCTGCAGTAAAACATTTCATAATATCCAGAATTACCGTATAAATGACAGTTTTCCATTACAGTGTAGTCTACAACCTCTTCCTGTACTATATCGCTAATGCAAAACTTCTAACCCTCCCCTCGCCACTAGTTCTTCTTTTGTGCCAACCTCATCTTCTCCTCAATCTCAGTTCATCATAGTGTGGGTTTGTTTCTGTCTTGATCAGCACTTGTTCCGTACATCAAGACTTAGTAATGTGATTCACGTGGGCTTTGTCTGGTGATAAATTGTCTTTGTGAGATTACACAATGTTCTTTCTATTTATTAACCCCCTCTGCCTCCCCCCTCTCCTCTCAGTCTCCTCCCTCTATCCACCTCTCATCTCTGTACTGTCTCCTTAATCATGAGCTATGGCACCGCGCTCGCGGTTAACCCTGTTTGGTTTCATGGCAGGTGAGCGTTAAATAGCCGAGCGCAGCTCCCAGCGTTGTTGGCTAGCAGCCCTTAACTCGATGAATCATTATACTAACCTGGTGTGTTCTGCTTTTCTCCTCCTCTCTGCTCTCTCTCTACCTACTCTTTTTGTCTCCAATGTCTCTCACCCTCCTCCTCTCACCCTCATCCTCTCACCCTCCTCCTCTCACCCTCCTCCTCTCAGCCTCCTCCTCTCAGCCTCCTCCTCTCACCCTCCTCCTCTCAGCCTCCTCCTCTCAGCCTCCTCCTCTCAGCCTCCTCCTCTCAGCCTCCTCCTCTCAGCCTCCTTCTCTCCACCCTCCTTCTCCAACCCTCTTCCTCTCTCACCCTCCTCCTCTCTACCCTCCTCCTCTCACCTCCCTCCTCTCACCCTCCTCCTTTCACCCCCCTCCCCTCACCCTCCTCATCTCACCCTCCTCTCTACCCTCCTCCTCTCTACCCTCCTCCCTCTTGGTTCCTGCTTTCTCTCTCTTCTTCTCTCTTCTCTCTCTCTCAACTCATACTTGATCTCCTCCTCTCCTCTCCTCTCCTCTCTCCTCTCCTCTCCCCTCTCCTCTCCTCTCTCTCCTCTCCTCTCCTCTCCTCTCCTCTCCTCTCCTCTCCTCCTCTCCTCTCCTCTCCTCTCCTCTCCTCTCCTCTCCTCTCCTCTCCTCTCCTCTCCTCTCCTCTCCTCTCTCTTCTATCTCTCTCTCTGTCTCAACTCCTCACTTTCTATCCCCTTCTCTTTCCTCCCCCTTCACTCTCTTTCTTTCATCCCCCTCCCCTCCCTCTCTCTGCTCGCTGTTAATCTTACTTTACTCTCTCCCTCCATTCAAATGTCATGTTTTCATTGTGCATTAAAGCAAGGTTCTGAAGATGCCTCCTCCTCCACCCCACCCGCTGCCTCCCCATCACCAACAACACTTTGGGAGGTATTCAGCTAGAAAATTGCACATCATCTGCTGGCCACCACAACCCACCATTATCCTCGCTCACAACTGACAGCAGCTGGAGAAGTAGTGAAGGAAAGGGGGGGGGATTGTGTGTGTTTGTGTGCGCTCGTGTGTGTGTGCAGTATCTGTTTGGATATGATTAGATTGTATTACTTTCGATGTAAGTGTGTGTGTGTGTGCACATGCGTGTGTGTTGTACTGTACACACCATAGGATAAGAATACTAAATTGATCCCTGAAGGGAAAATGTTATCACATACAGCAGACATCAGTTATCATTCAGTATTATGTTCGGACATGAAAGGGGTGTGTGTGTGTGTGTGTGAGCGTGCGTGTGTGTGTGTGTGTGTGTGCATATGCATGCGTGTGTGCATCTGTGTGTTCATCCATGCATAATTCCCCACAACACACACAAACACACGAGCACGGTCACACATTGCCTCTCACCTTCGTCGACAGTTGAACAAGTATGTTCCTCTGTAACGATCCCTGCAGTCTGAGTCGGTTTCTGTCTGGGTATTAGTTTTTCTGCTCGGGATCTCCAGTTTCCCGAGGGTTCTGGAACGCTCCCTGCCTGGTTGCCGGGCAACGTTGCTAGGCGGGAGCTCTCTTGATTTCCGCACCTGCATCCCATCAGCAATCTGCACACCTGGTCCTGATCATCACCCTTCTTAGGCTCTGTCCTAACATCCATTCCCTGCCGGATCGTTAGCCATGAACAGTATGTTTGTCCGTGTATCAGCCTTGGAACTTCTAGCGTTAGTTTTGTTGTTTTGCACCTTTTTGACTTGCTGTATACTTACCTCCGTTTTGTTCTATCTGCAGTCACTCACCCGGAACCTTCACCCAACCTCTGCCTGATGGTCGGCGGCTGCCGAGCCATTACTGGACCTACCACTGCACCCTCAACAACCCATCCACGCCACCCGCTCTGTTCCCTGGATTATTCAGCCTCACTCGTGGATCTATTAAATAAACACTCACCTTTGTTTCAATTTACCTTGTCCTGGTCTGCTTCTGGGTTCTGGCTTAGTAAACCGTGACAGAACGATCCGGCCAGTAATGAACCCAGCGGACCTGGACTCTGTTCGCCATGCCATTACCCATCAGGAGAAGATGTTGGGCCATCATAGCACGGAGCTACAGGAGATCGCGTTGGCAGTTCGGAACCTTTCTACCGGTCTGACGGAGGTCCAGAACCAGCGCAAGTTTCCGGTGGAGGATCCACTACCGGTTTCACCCATCTCGCCTGCCGCTTCTGGAGCTGTGTCCTTCCGTGAGCCCAAGGTTCCGACGCCGGATAAATATGAGGGGGAGCTGGGAAGATGCCGTTCTTTCCTTATGCAGTGTGGGTTAGTGTTCGATCTACAGCCCTACTCTTATGCCACAGACAAGGCTAGGATAGCCTTTGTGATTGAGTTGCTGCGTGGTCGAGCGCTGGAGTGGGCTTCAGCCGTTTGGGAACGACAAGACCCCTGCATGGCTTCATACCAGGGGTTCACGGCCGAGATGAGGAAGCTCTTCGACCATTCCGTCCGAGGGAGGGACGCAGCTAGGCGCCTGTTTTCGCTTCACCAAGGAACTCGAGCGTGGCCGACTTCGTGATCGAGTTCAAGACGTTGGCTGTGGAGAGTGGGTGGAATGAGGAGTCTCTGCAAGCGGCCTTTTACCAGGGTCTGTCGGAGCAGCTCAAGGATGAGTTGATCTCCTATCCGGAGCCTAGTGACCTGGACAGCTTGGTAGCCTTGTCTATTCGGGTGGATAATCGAGTCCGAGAGCCGAAGGAGGGAGAAGCAATGGGGTCCGTCCAATCGATCAGCTTCTCAGGTTCCAGTCGGGTCGGGGATTGGACCAGAATACGTCGATCATCGTCCACCACACAGGATTAGTGGAGAGGTCCTGTCTCCCGATTCTGAACCAATGCAAGTAGGGCGGCACGGGTTAACCAAGGAGGAACGCCAACTCAGACGTAGGGACTAACTGTTGCCTCTACTGTGGTGGTTCGGGACATTACCTCGCCACCTGTTCCCGGCGGTCGTCAAACTGCGCGGCTCGCTAAAGTTGGGAGGACTTTTAGCGAGCCAGTTTCGACCTCTCAATACCTCTGTCAGACCCCGTTTCCCGGCTACCCTTATGAACAGGAATCAGAGCTTAGCGATTAACGCTTTTATCGATTCAGGTGCCGATGGAAGCTTTCTTGATGCCGAGTTGGTGGAACAGCTGGGGCTTTCCAAGGAGCAATTGCCGGAAGCCATTGAAGCGACCACTCTGAACGGCAGTAGTCTGGCACGTATCACGATGAGGACTGAACCGGTTAAGATGCTGTTGTCGGGGAATCATTCGGAGATGATTTCATTCTTCATTCTGCCGTCTTCCCATGTTCCTCTGGTCCTTGGATACCCCTGGCTGAAGGAACACAATCCCACGTTCGATTGGGTGACGGGCAAGGTAACGAGTTGGAGCCTTGATTGTCATGCTAACTGTCTCAAGACTGCCTGTCCCCATTCGGTTCCCAGTCAGGTGATTGAGGCTAAACCCCCAGATTTGTCCCTGGTTCCCGAGACATATCACGATTTGGGGAAGTGTTCAGTAAGCAGAAGGCTCTGTCACTCCCCTCCCCACCGACCATATGATTGTGCCATCAACCTGTTCCCTGGAGCTGTCTACCCCAAGGGAAGGTTATACAGTATCTCCCGACCTGAACGTGAGGCTTTGGAGACCTACATCAAGGAGTCCCTAGCTGCTGGTCTCGTTCGTCCCTCGTCATCACCCCTGGGGGGCAGGATTCTTCTTTGTGGGTAAGAAGGATGGCTCTCTTCGACCGTGTATTGATTATCGGGGGTTGAATGACATCACGGTCAAGAACAAGTATCCCCTGCCCTTGATGAGTTCTGCCTTCGACTCCTTACAGGGTGCTACGGTGTTCACCAAGCTAGACCTACGCAATGCGTATCACATGGTCCGGATCAGAGAGGGGGACGAGTGGTTGACGGGTTTCAATACACCGATGGGTCACTTCGAGTATCAGGTGATGCCGTTTGGACTGACCAATGCTCCAGCGGTATTCCAGAGTATGGTGAACGACGTCCTGAGAGATATGATCGGTCTCTTTGTGTTTGTTTACCTGGATGACATTCTGATCTTCTCGAGGAACCTTCCGACCACGTCCAGCATGTCCGGCAGGTTCTGCAGCGATTGTTGGAGAATCGCCTGTTCGTGAAGGCCGAGAAGTGCGAGTTTCACGCCCACACGACATCCTTTCTCGGGTACATCATCTCCAGGGGAGAGATTAGGATGGACCAGGAGAAGGTTAGAGCGGTTCTGGAATGGGCCCAGCCCGGTACGAGATTGCAGCTCCAGAGATTTTTGGGGTTTGCGAATTTCTACCGCAGATTCATCCGGGATTACAGCCGTGTGGCCGCTCCGTTAACTGCCTTGACTTCCAGTATCAGGATCTTCAAGTGGAATCCGGAGGCGGATCGAGCGTTTCTGGATTTGAAGAGGCGATTCACCAACGCACCGATTCTCTCTCAACCGGACACGGCCCGTCAGTTCGTCGTTGAAGTGGACGCGTCTGATGTGGGAGTTGGCGCCATCCTGTCGCAGCGATGCTCCACGGACAGTAAACTCCATCCCTGCGCCTACTACTCTCGTCGCCTTTCGCCTGCGGAGAGGAATTACGATGTGGGTAACCGGGAGCTTCTCGCGGTGAAACTTGCCTTGGAGGAGTGGCGCCACTGGTTGGAGGGGGCGGAGCAACCGTTTATTGTCTGGACTGACCACAAGAATCTTGCTTACGTGCAATCGGCTAGACGTCTCAACTCCCGTCAGGCCAGGTGGGCGTTGTTTTTCGGACGATTCAATTTTTTCCCTGACGTTCCGACCTGGATCTAAGAACGGCAAGGCGGACGCCTTGTCCCGGATGTTCTCCAAGACGGAGGAGAGTGGGTCCAAGACCGAGACAATTCTCCCCCGGAACTGCGTCGTGGGAGCTGTTAGGTGGAAGATTGAGGAGGAGGTGATGGCGGCCCTTCGGACGCAGCCCGGTCCCGGTAACGGTCCACCCGGTAGGTTGTTTGTGCCTGAGTCGGTTCGTCCTGCTGTCCTCAAATGGTCCCACGCCAGCAAGATGGCTTGTCACCCTGGCGTGGCTCGGACGATGGCGTTTCTTCGCAGACGTTTTTGGTGGCCTGCCATGGCCGAGGATACTCTGGGTTATGTTGCTGCCTGTCCAGTGTGTGCGCAGAATAAGAGTACCAATCGGCCCAGCTCTGGACTACTTCACCCCCTTCCTATTCCCCGCGACCATGGTCGCATCTGGCCCTGGACTTTGTCACTGGGTTGCCCGCGTCTGAGGGAAACACGGTCGTTCTGACTATCGTGGACAGATTCAGCAAGTTCGCCCACTTTGTGCCTATTGCCAAGCTTCCCTCTGCCTCGGAGACGTCCGAGATCCTGGTTAGGGAGGTTTTCAGGGTCCACGGTTTGCCCAGTGATATCGTTTCCGACCGTGGCCCTCAGTTTACCTCTGCTGTCTGGAAGTCCTTCTGTTTGGCCATTGGAGCTACAGTCAGCCTCACATCTGGTTTTCACCCCCAATCTAATGGTCAGGCGGAGAGAGCCAACCAGAAGATGGAATCCACGCTACGCTGCCTTGTCTCCTCCAACCCCACCTCCTGGGTCTCTCAGTTGCCTTGGGTTGAGTATGCCCACAATACTCTCCCTACATCTGCCACTGGGATGTCTCCCTTCCAGTGCCTGTATGGCTACCAACCTCCCTTGTTCCCTTCTCAGGAGAAGGAGCTCTCAGTGCCCTCTGTTCAGGCCCATATTCGTCGTTGCCACCGGACCTGGCATCGGGCCAGAAAGGCACTCCTTAGAGTTTCGGACCGGTATCAGCTCCAGGCGAATCATCGCCGGATCCCCGCTCCCACCTATACCATCGGAGATAGGGTCTGGTTGGCCACACGGGATCTTCCTTTACGGACTGAGTCTAGGAAGTTGTTACCGAAGTTCATTGGTCCGTTTGTGGTGGAGAAGGTGATCAATCCGGTGGCAGTTCGACTCAAACTACCGAGGACGCTCAGAGTCCATCCCACCTTTCATGTCTCCTGCCTCAAGCCTGTTCTCCTCAGTCCTCTGTTGCCTCCTCCGCCTCCTCCTCCTCCTCCTCGGATGATCGGAGGTGGTCCTGCCTACACGGTGCGACGCATCATGGATTCCAGACGGCGGGGCCGCGGGTTTCCAGTATCTCGTGGACTGGGAGGGGTATGGTCCTGAAGAGAGGAGTTGGATTCCGCGGCGACAGATCCTAGATGCTGACCTCATTCGTGACTTCTACCGCCTCCATCCTGGCGCTCCGGGGAGTCCGCCCGGTGGCGTTCGTCGGAGGGGGGTACTGTAACGATCCCTGCAGTCTGAGTCGGTTTCTGTCTGGGTATTAGTTTTTCTGCTCGGGATCTCCAGTTTCCCGAGGGTTCTGGAACGCTCCCTGCCTGGTTGCCGGGCAACGTTGCTAGGCGGGAGCTCTCTTGATTTCGCACCTGCATCCCATCAGCAATCTGCACACCTGGTCCTGATCATCACCCTTCTTAGGCTCTGTCCTAACATCCATTCCCTGCCGGATCGTTAGCCATGAACAGTATGTTTGTCCGTGTATCAGCCTTGGAACTTCTAGCGTTAGTTTTGTTGTTTTGCACCTTTTTGACTTGCTGTATACTTACCTCCGTTTTGTTCTATCTGCAGTCACTCACCCGGAACCTTCACCCAACCTCTGCCTGATGGTCGGCGGCTGCCGAGCCATTACTGGACCTACCACTGCACCCTCAACAACCCATCCACGCCACCCGCTCTGTTCCCTGGATTATTCAGCCTCACTCGTGGATCTATTAAATAAACACTCACCTTTGTTTCAATTTACCTTGTCCTGGTCTGCTTCTGGGTTCTGGCTTAGTAAACTGTGACATCCTCTGTCTGTCACTCATAATGTGTCACTTGCCCTTCAATGTGGCTGCCTCAGTCTACCATAGAATTAGAATAGTATCATTCCAATTCTATGGGTTCTAGCTCTCAACACCAATCAAAACTGTACTTAACCTGAATGCCTGAACACTGTGGTCATGTCTACATGGAAATTAGCTAATTTCAGTGACATTGCCCAGGCCAATCCCGTCCACCCTCAACTTTTATCGTGTTGTTAGTATAAGAATAATTCCCTTCTTTGCATGATTTGGAAGAAGAAGAGACCATGCCATACGTTTTTGACCTGTTACCCCTATGTTGAAACATTGACCCAAGACTAAGTAATGTTTGTATGTGTGCCCAGCCTTTCTGTATTTAGATCACATTCAATGGCTGAACTCATCAAATGTAGAATGACAGCAGAATGGTTGACATTTCTTTCCTTCCTGATTTTTGCATGCTGCCAAGACATTGCCAGCCTGGGGTCTCAGCCGCCTCACAGTCAAGCTGGTCTCAGACGCCTCACAGTCAAGCTGGTCTCAGCCCCATTGTCAGCTACAGCTTTGGCACATAGGGCGCTAAATCATGAGGGCCTAGACCTCCTAACACACTACTACTGCTACTGCTGCTTCCATGTATCAGAAAGCAGGTACTCACGTAGCAGTCACAGTCACACACAAGTTCAGAAGAGATCAGACCTATTCTCAATAGTGTAATACTATAGGATAACACTTTATTTGGATAGTCCCCAATAGATGGTTTATATTATGTTCAATTTACTGTCAACAAACTATTCAACTAACTATTCACTAACTTTAAACCTATAGCCCAGCCCTAACCCCCAGCCCTAACCCCTAACCCCAGCCCTAACCCCAGCACGAACCCCAGCTCTAACCCCAGCCCTAACCCCAGCCCAGCTCTAACCCCAGCCCTAACCCAAGCCCAGCTCTAACCCCAGCCCTAACCCCAGCCCCAGACCTAACCCCAGCCCGAACCCCAACCCTAACCCCAGCCCTAACCCCTAACCCCAGCCCTAATCCCAGCACCAGCCCTAACCACAGCACTAACCCCTAACCCCAGCCCCAGCCCTAACCCTAACCCCTAACCCCAGCCCTAACCCTAACCCTAACCCCTAACCCCTAACCCCAGCCACAGCCCTAACCCTAACCCCTAACCCCTAACCCCAACCACCTGTAGTATAAAAGGTAGTACCAAAGGTAGTACCAGAATGGGAGAAACTCCCCAAATACAGGTGTGCCAAGCTTGTAGCGTCATACCCAAGAAGACTCAAGACTGTAATCGCTGCCAAAGGTGCTTCAACAAAGTACTGAGTAAAGGGTCTGAATACTTATATATGTAATATTTCTGGGTACATTTTTTTGTTTTTAGCAAAAATGTCTAACTGTTTTTGCTTTGTCATTATGGGGTATTGCATGTAGATTGATGAGGGGAAAAAACAATGTAATACATTTTAGAATAAGGCTGTAACGTAACAAAATGTGGAAAAGGTCAAGGGGTCTGAATACTTTCCGAAGGCACTGTACATAGCTACCTCAATTACCTCATACCACAGCACATCGACTCGGTACTGGTACTACCTGTATATAGCCATGTTATATTTACTCCCTTTCTGCTCCTTCTAAGATATCTAGCTGCTCCTGGTAGAAGTGTTGTCCTTACCTTCTCTAAGATATCTAGCTGATCCTTGTAGAAGTGTTGTCCTTACCTTCTCTAAGATATCTAGCTATAAATAAAAAATATCAATATCAATGCATTTAGAGATATGTAGCTGCTCCTTGTAGACGTGTTGTCCTTACCTTCTCTAAGATATCTAGCTATAAATAAAAATATTTTCTGTGCTAAATTTCCAAATGACATCAGTTTGACCCGTTGTAAGGAAATAGAAAGCTGTGAAAACGACCCAACATGTTTCTGATAAGATTTCAGTTTGGCTTGGATGCATATTTTAGGTGGTTGAAATACTGTAAACTTTTATGATGCTGATAAAGATAGCACCTCTACAGACGATATCTAACTGCGCATTCGCATTCTCTCAAGATGTTGAAATAAATAAATACTTTTTCTCCACTCCTGTTCCCAAGTAAAAATGTTGCCTACATTTGGTGTATAATTTTACTGCAAGAAATGCTTAATTCACAGGAGTTAATATTAAGGCTATGTGAGAAGTTATAGACCTACAGTCAGTGTCCAGATTTCTGTTCCATTTAACCCATCTGAACAGTAGGCTACAGGTCCCTTCAAGTGCCATAGGCCCATTTGAAGTCACAATCTTGTGACTGTCGGATTTGTATAGCGCCTCACAATCGTTACACATGACATAGCTGGCACTGCTATCATCCTCTTTTACCACTTCACCTATTATTTCCCAAACATTACTTTTCTGTCCCTCCCTTCTCTTTATTTTCAACTCTCCATTTTGCAGCTTTTCTCTTCTTGAATTAAACTCTGACATAGTCATTTTTGCATCAATAAATTGATGTTAACTTTTTCTGCCCGTTCCCAAAATAATTTGGCAATTGGTGTGTAGGCTATTTGGCGAGTGTACAGTTAGACCCTAACGCCTCATGTCCACCAGATGCATCAAACTCTTTGCGTTCCAGCGGAAGTCCGCAACAGTCCCGCACGCTACGTTGGGGGTGCCGCACTAGGCTGCGGTGCGGTGGTACAAACAGAAGTACACACACAGACTCCAACTAGCTAGCTTTTAGCTAGTTGAAAAGCTAAGCAAATGTGCCAAGTACGGAAAATGTGGAATAGACATCCGGCAAAACAAAACTCATAGGCATCTGGTGGACATTGGGCATAAAGCTTAGGCTTACCTATTAATGCCAGTTAGCATGAAATAATGAAAGAAAAACCTCAATGTAGTCTATAGATATAAATTGCACAAGAATAATATACATTTATGGATTTTTTAAGGTATTGTTTTCTCTTTATTCAACCTGCCCTTCTTCCACACAATATTTCATGACCATAAACCCGGACTGCGAGTTTTGAGTCAACCAGTGCATCACTAGTTCACAATAACGTCAATATGACTTTGGCTACAAGCCGACTCCGACTCTCAGTCTGACAAGGAAAGTCTGACTCCAACTCTGACTATGGCTATGTGTCTGATATTTGAGTTAAAGACCAGTCAGAAGGAGTCCAGAGAGGTGGGCCTCATCATAGAACCCACACCCTCCCAACCATCCTCTGCTGGTCCCTCTGGCCAAGACCAGGACCATGGAGCCCCAGTGGCCAAGAATGATGCACTAAGCTGGACTGAGGTGGAACAGGCAGTGGCCCATGGCCCCTTTTGGCCTGGAGGTCCTGGAGGTCGTGGTGGGTGAGTACCACAAGTACCCCCAGAGCTCCAGCCTTGAGAATAGCAGAGGGCCTGACTGCGTCCTTGTTGTCCCTGTCATGGTGCCACAGCAGTAGCCCAACCAGGCAGTCCCCAGCCAGAGGTCTCACCAGTGGAGAACACCTCAATGGTTCCAAGGGTCTCTTGGAAGAGAGCCACAGAATCAGCCACTTCTAGCCATCCAGGAGCCTTTCAGCCAGAGGGCCAGCCATCCAAGATGAAGAGAAGACTGAGGACTTTGACAGTTTCCTCGTTCCTATGGAGCTACAGGTCCCCCATGGGTTCCATGTAAGAGAACCAGGGAGCTTGAACCTTCAAGTACATCCTGGAAGAAACTAAAAAGGTATTCTATGTTTGCTCTGGTTTTAATCTTGGATTGTTCTTGCTTTTGTATACTGACTTGATAAGCACTTAAAATAAAATGTATTATTTCTATATTTGTATAAATGTTATATTAGGACAGGGACAGTGTGCTTGCCCCAAGGTGTGGCCAGGGTCACTCGGAAGTAGCCTCTGCAGAATCCTCGACGACTGGATGGATGTTCCGGTTTTCAGGGGAAATGGAAAGAGAGCCTGTGACGCGACTTACGCTTTTGGACGTTAACAAGGTCACACACCATCTTAACTCCTCTTCCACATTTACTGGATTGGTTGAACAGTACAGAAGAGAACCTCCAGACAGTTTATATTCTTCTTGTCAAGACCAGTATGTAGGGGATCTAGTTTCAGGCGTTTCTTTCACACCTGCTACGTCAAGATACCCGGAAGAGGACACAGGAATTAGTCCTTTGACCAGGAAGTTCTGAGTCTGGGGAACCAATCAAAAGAGACAGAGGGTCTGATGAGCATCAACTCAATTAACCTTTCATTGCATGCTGTTGCATTAGCTTGTTTTTGCGTTAGCTTTGCATGTGCTTGTAAAAAAAAGGAGAAAAAAGCATTATATCTACAATCACATTGTCTTTGTGTTCCTTATAGGTTATTTAATAATTAATTCATTATCATTACTTAAAATCTTTTAAATAAAGTAGCTAAATAAAAATCCATATGACTAACACCAAACTTGAGAGAGTAGAATATCCCAATTGATGCACACACACACACACACACACACACACACACACACACACACACACACACACACACACACACACACACACACACACACACACACACACACACACACTTCTTTATGTTCAACACTTGGCTTAAGATAAAGGATGAAATGCAGGTCTAAGGGCACATACATTCACGGTACACACACACTGCACACTGCAGTATTCACCCACTGTCACCCAAGCTACTCTTTGTCATTCCACCCCCCAGCTGTCTTCTCTTTGGCAGGAGGACAATCAGCAGTGGCTCTTATTGTGCCCACCAAATAAACAAATCAAATATTTGTCACATGCTACTCACCAGCTCTCTCAGTGCATCTGGCTTTTCCACCTCCCTTACCTCACCTCGCTCATCAACCCATCCTTGACCGCTGGCTATGACCCTTCCGTCTTCAAGAGAGCGAGAGTTGCACCCCTTCTCAAAAAACCTACACTCGATCCCTCCGATGTCAACAACTACAGACCAGTATCCCTTCTTTCTTTTCTCTCCAAAACTCTTGAGCGTGCCGTCTTTAGCCAACTCTCTTGCTATCTCTCTCAGAATGACCTTCTTGATCCAAACCAGTCAGGTTTCAAGACTGGTCATTCAACTGAGACTGCTCTTCTCTGTGTCACGGAGGCTCTCCGCACTTCTCCGGCGCGGCTCACTCTTGGATTGCGTCCTACCTGACAGGTCGCTCCTACCAAGTGGCGTGGCGAGAATCTGTCTCCGCACCACGTCATCTCTCACCACTGGTGTCCCCCAGGGCTCAGTTCTAGGCCCTCTCCTATTCTCGCTATACACCAAGTCACTTGGCTCTGTCATATCCTCACATGGCCTCTCCTATCATTGCTACGCAGACGACACACAACTAATCTTCTCCTTTCCCCCTTCTGATAACCAGGTGGCGAATCGCATCTCTGCATGTCTGGCAGACATATCAGTGTGGATGACGGATCACCACCTCAAGCTGAACCTCGGCAAGACGGAGCTGCTCTTCATCCCGGGAAGGACTGCCCGTTCCATGATCTCGCCATCACGGTTGACAACTCCGTTGTGTCCTCCTCCCAGAGTGCAAAGAGCCTTGGCGTGACCCTGGACAACACCCTGTCGTTCTCTGCTAACATCAAGGTGGTGACCCGATCCTGTAGGTTCATGCTCTACAACATTCTGAGATTACGACCCTGCCTTACACAGGAAGCGGCACAGGTCCTAATCCAGGCACTTGTCATCTCCCGTCTGGATTACTGCAACTCGCTGTTGGCTGGGCTTCCTGCCTGTGCCATTAAACCCCTACAACTCATCCAGAATGCCGCAGCCCGTCTGGTGTTCAACCTTCCCAAGTTCTCTCACGTCACCCCGCTCCTCCGCACACTCCACTGGCTTCCAGTTGAAGCTCGCATCTGCTACAAGACCATGGTGCTTGCCTACGGAGCTGTGAGGGGAACGGCACCTCCGGTACCTTCAGGCTCTGATCAGTCCCTACACCCAAACGAGGGCATTGCGTTCATCCACCTCTGGCCTGCTGGCCCCACTACCTCTGCGGAAGCACAGTTCCCGCTCAGCCCAGTCAAAACTGTTCGCTTCTCTGGCACCCCAATGGTGGAACAAGCTCCCTCACGACGCCAGGACAGCGGAGTCACTCACCACCTTTCGGAGACACTTGAAACCCCACCTCTTTAAGGAATACCTGGGATAGGATAAAGTAAGCCAAAAAAAAATTATAACATATTTAAAGTGGTTATCCCACTGGCTATAAGGTGAATGCATCAATTTGTAAGTCTATAAGAGCGTCTGCTAAATGACGTAAATGTAAATGTATGTAAAATGTAAACAACAGGTTTAGACTAACAGTGAAATACTTACTTATGGGCCCTTCCCAACAATGCAGAGAGAAAGAAAATAGAGAAGTAACAGAAAAGTAAAACACGTAAAAATAAATACACAATGAGTAACAATAACTTGGCTATATACACAGGGTACCAGTACCGAGTCGATGTGCAGGGGTACAAGGTAATTGAGGTACAGTGGCTTGCGAAAGTATTCACCCCCCTTGGCATTTTTCATATTTTGTTGCCTTACAATCTGGAATTAAAATGGATTTTTTGGGGGTTTGTACCATTTGATTTACACAACATGCCTACCACTTTGAAGATGCAAAATATATATTTTTGTGAAACAAACAAGAAATAAGACAAAAAAACTGAAAACTTGAGCGTGCATAACTATTCACCCCCCCAAAGTCAATACTTTGTAGAGCCACCTTTTGCAACAATTACAGCTGCAATTATCTTGGGGTATGTCTCTATAAGCTTGGCACATCTAGCCACTGGGATTTTTGCCCATTCTTCAAGGCAAAACTGCTCCAGCTTCTTTAAGTTGGATGGGTTCTGCTGGTGTACAGCAATCTTTAAGTCATACCACAGATTCTCAATTGGATTGAGGTCTGGGCTTTGACTAGGCCATTCCAATACATTTAAATGTTTCCTCTTAAACCACTCGAGTGTTGCTTTAGCAGTATGCTTAGGGTCATTGTCCTGCTGGAAGGTGAACCTCCGTCCCAGTCTCAAATCTCTGGAAGACTGAAACGGGTTTCTCTCAAGAATTTTCCTGTATTTAGCGCCATCCATCATTCCTTCAATTCTGACCAGTTTCCCAGTACCTGCCAATGAAAAACATCCCCACAGCATGATGCTGCCACCACCATGCTTCACTGTGGGGATGGTGTTCTCGGGGGTGATGAGAGGTGTTGGGTTTGCGCCAGACATAGCGTTTTCCTTGATGGCCAAAAGCTCAATTTTAGTCTCATCTGACCAGAGTACCTTCTTCCATATGTTTGGGGAGTCTCCCACATGCCTTTTGGCGAACACCAAACGTGTTTGCTTATTTTTTTCTTTAAGCAATGGCTTTTTTCTGGCCACTTTCCGTAAAGCCCAGCTCTGTGGAGTGTACGGCTTAAAGTGGTCCTGTGGACAGATACTCCAATCTCCGCTGGGGAGCTTTGCAGCTCCTTCAGGGTTATCTTTGGTCTCTTTTTTGCCTCTCTGATTAATGCCCTCCTTGCCTGGTCCGTGAGTTTTGGTGGGCGGCCCTCTCTTGACAGGTTTGTTGTGGTGCTATATTCTTTCCATTTTTTAAATAATGGATTTAATGGAGCTCTGTGGGATGTTCAAAGTTTCGGATATGTTTTTATAACCCAACTCTGATCTGTACTTCTCCACAACTTTGTCCCTGACCTGTTTGGAGAGCTCCTTGGTCTTCATGGTGCCGCTTGCTTGGTGGTGTTCCTTGCTTAGTGGTGTTGCAGATTCTGGGACCTTTCAGAACAGGTGTGTATATATACTGAGATCATGTGACAGATCATGTGACACTTAGATTGCACACAGGTGGACTTTATTTAACTAATTATGTGACTTCTGAAGGTAATTGGTTGCACCAGATCTTATTTAGGGGCTTCATAGCAAAGGGGGTGAATACATATGCACGCACCACTTTTCCGTTATATATATTTTTAGAATTTCTTAAAACAAGTTCATTCCACTTCACCAATTTGGACTATTTTGTGTATGTCCATTACATGAAATCCAAATGAAAATCCATTTAAATTACACGTTGTCATGCAACAAAATTGGAAACACGCCAAGGGGGATGAATACTTTTGCAAGGCACTGTATATATTAGATATAACTAGGAATAAAGTGACAGATAATAAACACTAGCAGCAGCGTATGTGATAAGACAAAAAGGTTAGTGCAGAAAGGGTCAATGTAGATAGTCCGTGTAGCTATTTGGTTAATGATTTAACTAACTATTTAGCAGTCTTATGGCTTGGGGGTAGAAGCTGTTCAGGGTCCTGTTGGTTCAAGACTTGGTGCATCGATGCCGCTTGTCGTGTGGTAGCAGAAAGAACAGTATGTGGATCTGTTGGGCGGTATGCAAATTGAGTGGGTCCAGGGTGTCTGGGATGATGGGGTAGTCATTTACACAGGTTACCTTGGCGTTCTTGGGCACAAGGACTATGCTGGTCTGCTTGAAACATGTAAGTATTACAGACTGGGTCAGGGAGAGGTAGAAAATATAAGTGACTCTTGCCAGCTGGTCAGCGCATGCTCTGAGTACGCGTCCTGGTAATCCTTCAGGCCTTGTGAATGTTAACATGTTTAAAGGACTTAAAGGCATTTAGCTTGTCTGGTAGGCATGCGTCACTGGGCAGCTTGCGTCTGGGTTTCTCTTTGTAATCGTGATAGTTTTCAAGCACTGCCACATCCAACGAATGTCAGAGCCGCCTCCTTTAGCGTCTGAGTAAACCTTTTATATAGCCCAGCTAAATGAACCTGTGCACCGCACCGCACTGGCCGCCATGCTTGATGGAACGAGAGAATGATTGGGAGAGGACTCTATCTTTCTCTGCTATACGGCGCCCTGCATTCCCCGCTCACTCACTTTTTTTCCTCAGAGCTGACCTGCATGTGGATGAGGAGGAAATATGGAGAGAGAGAGAAAGGGGAGGAGGGAGGGAGGGAGAGAGAGAGAGAGAGAGAGAGAGAGAGAGAGAGAGAGAGAGAGAGAGAGAGAGAGAGAGAGAGAGAGAGAGAGAGAGAGAGAGAGAGAGAGAGAGAGAGAGAGAGAGAGAGAGAGAGAGAGAGAGAGAGAGAGATTTGGACAGACTGTTCATTAAGACTGTTCATTAAAAAGACTGTTCAATAAAAGACTGTTCATTAAAAAGACTGTTCATTAGAAAGACTGTCCATTAAGACTGTTCATTAAAAAGCCAGTTCATTAAGGCTGTTCATTAAAAAGACTGTTCAATAAAAAAAGACTGTTCATTAAAAAGACTGTTCAATAAAAACACTGTTCTTTAAAAAGATGATTCATTATAAATACTTTTCATTAAAGACCTGTTCATTAAAAAGACTGTTCATCAAAAAGACTGTTCATTAAATGGCTGTTCATTAAAAAGACTGACATAGAGATCTCTAGTTGGTTTGGTCAGGGTGTGAATATCTATGTGTAGATCTAGAATGTGTAGATCTATGTTGGCCGGGTGTGGTTCCCAATCAGAGGCAGCTGTCGATCGTTGTCTCTGATTGGGGATCATACTTAAGCAGCCATTTTGCCTACCTTAGTTGTGGGATCTTGTTTCAGTTTGGCTTGTTGGATGTTTAGCCTTTTGAACGTCACGTTGCTTTTGTTGTTTTGTCGGTGTTTAATATAATAAACGACTATGTACGCATACCACGCTGCACCTTGGTCCAATCCTTTACTCAACAAACGTGACAACTGTTCATTGAAATACTGTATTTCTGGCCAGTGTACACTTACAGTACTTCCCCATCTACTCCCACTGCTTCATTTTCTTCTTTGTTTTTATTTACCGTCACCTCTTTTTTCTTTCTCTCCTTTCTCCTTTCTTTCTTTTCTACATTCATTTCATTCCTGCCGGGTGCAAATTGCTTAACAGTGAGACAAAAATAAAAGGGTTCCTGGTACTGAATGCTTGCTGCATTAGCTAGCTTAGAAGTACAGTGGGGAAAAAAAAGTATTTAGTCAGTCACCAATTGTGCAAGTTCTCCCACTTAAAAAAGATGAGAGGCCTGTAATTTTCATCATAGGTACACGTCAACTATGACAGACAAATTGAGAAAAAAAAATCCAGAAAATCACATTGTAGGATTTTTAATGAATGTATTTACAAATTATGGTGGAAAATAAGTATTTGGTCACCTACAAACAAGCAAGATTTCTGGCTCTCACAGACCTGTAGCTTCTTCTTTAAGAGGCTCCTCTGTCCTCCACTAGTTACCTGTATTAATGGCACCTGTTTGAACTTGTTATCAGTATAAAAGACACCTGTCCACAACCTCAAACAGTCACACTCCAAACTCCACTATGGCCAAGACCAAAGAGCTGTCAAAGGACACCAGAAACAAAATTGTAGACCTGCACCAGGCTGGGAAGACTGAATCTGCAATAGGTAAGCAGCTTGGTTTGAAGAAATCAACTGTGGGAGCAATTATTAGGAAATGGAAGACATACAAGACCACTGATAATCTCCCTCGATCTGGGACTCCACGCAAGATCTCACCCCGTGGGGTCAAAATAATCACAAGAACGGTGAGCAAAAATCCCAGAACCACACGGGGGGACCTAGTTAATGACCTGCAGAGAGCTGGGACCAAAGTAACAAAGCCTACCATCAGTAACACACTACGCCGCCAGGGACTCAAATCCTGCAGTGCCAGACGTGTCCCCCTGCTTAAGCCAGTACATGTCCAGGCCCGTCTGAAGTTTGCTAGAGTGCATTTGGATGATCCAGAAGAGGATTGGGAGAATGTCATATGGTCAGATGAAACCAAAATAGAACTTTTTTGGTAAAAACTCAACTCGTCGTGTTTGGAGGACAAAGAATGCTGAGTTGCATCCAAAGAACACCATACCTACTGTGAAGCATGGGGGGTGGAAACATCATGCTTTGGGGCTGTTTTTCTGCAAAGGGACCAGGGACGACTGATCCGTGTAAAGGAAAGAATGAATGGGGCCATGTATCGTGAGATTTTGAGTGAAAAACCTCCTTCCATCAGCAAGGGCATTGAAGATGAAACGTGGCTGGGTCTTTCAGCATGACAATGATCCCAAACACACCGCCCGGGCAACGAAAGAGTGGCTTCGTAAGAAGCATTTCAAGGTCCTGGAGTGGCCTAGCCAGTCTCCAGATCTCAACCCCATAGAAAATCTTTGGAGGGAGTTGAAAGTCTGTGTTGCCCAGCGACAGCCCCAAAACATCACTGCTCTAGAGGAGATCTGCATGGAGGAATGGGCCAAAATACCAGCAACAGTGTGTGAAAACCTTGTGAAGACTTACAGAAAACGTTTGACATGTGTCATTGCCAACAAAGGGTATATAACAAAGTATTGAGAAACTTTTGTTATTGACCAAATACTTATTTTCCACCATAATTTGCAAATAAATTCATAAAAAATCCTACAATGTGAATTTCTGGATTTTGTAATTTTGTCTGTCATAGTTGACGTGTACCTAGGATGAAAATTACAGGCCTCTCTCATCTTTTTAAGTGGGAGAACTTGCACAATTGGTGGCTGACTAAATACTTTTTTTCCCCACTGTATATAGTTTCCTCCCTGAACTCAGGCTCATACCCAGGGTCCTCTGCCTTGCTATCACATGACCGCCCTCCTTGGCAACGTAGCAGCCTTTTGGACCTAGAAGCCAGTGGAGCTATAGAAAAGGATCTAATTAGATAGCACCATTGGCTATATTTTTGTGGACTGAGCTTACGGCACGTTTCTATCTCTGTTACACATTCAAACAACATCAGCCGGACAGCACTTGCACGCACGCACGCACACACGCACAAACACACACACCAACTTGATGTCTTGATCAAGCCAGTCTTTCTCCAGTGAAGGCCAAGCAACACTCAGATTAGTGGAGAAATCTATCCCACCGCTAATTGCGGTGTGATCTTCCTGAATCAACATTTGACTCTGGCTTAACTCTGGGCCTTATGATCGTGTGATAAGAGGCCTGTTGCGTGTGTGTGTGTGTGTGTGTGTGTGTGTCTGTGTGTGTGTGTGTGTGTGTGTGTGTGTATGTGTCTGTGTCTGTGTGTCTGTGTGGGTAGGTGTATGTGGGTGTGTGACTCTCCATCAGAGGGACTCATACTTTGGGCAAGTTTGCCAAAGGGATGAAAGATGAGGGAAACGCCGTGTGTGTGTTTGCACAAAGGCTCCGGGTGCTGTTTGAGGTGGCCACTGTCTCTGGATCTAGATGATACACTCTCTCTCTCTCTCCATGTACCTATGCTTACTAATCTGTCCTCAATTTCCAGGTATTTTTTTGAGAATCTGTCGCTGTATGAAAATATCTGCAGTGACTCTGTAAACAACACGTCTTTTAAAAGTCACCTGCTTTAATCCGTCTTCCTTTCCTTTTGTCCACCCCTGAAAATCATCCGTCCGCCGTCCAAACTGAAAGCGTGAAAACCCCCCAATCCTGACTCATCTCAATCCATTACTGCTGGAGCGCACGCACACACGAACACACACACACACACACTGACACACACACACACACACACTCACTCACATAATGTGCAATAATCCCTAAACAAGACCCCCTCTTTTTCTCCATCTCTCTCTTTCTCTATCAATAATGTTACCCTTTTGTTGAAAATTGCTTTTTGGAAGAAAAAATATGTTCTTGAAGAATATAACTTATAAATGCCTCATGAGCTTAGTTCAACTATCGTACCACACCAGAACCCAAAATATAAGCTTGTTTTACTCCAATGTTTGCAAACAAAGTCAATTTAAATAAATACTATGTATTTTATATATATTTCCACACTATGAGTTTGGAATAATATTGTGAAATTGTGAAAATGATGATAATGCCCTTTTAGTGTAAGAGCTGTTTGAAAAGATTGCCTGAAATGTCAGCCTGTTTTGGTGGGATGGAGTTTTGTTCTGCCTGGTGACATTAATAGACCAATAGAAAGAGAGTTCCAAACCTCTCTGCCAATAACAGCTTTTTTTCAGTTTCCCTCTCCCAACTCAGACCACTTCCAGACAGGCTTAGCAAAATTATTTATTGAGAAATTGCTCTTTGCTAAGAATATATTTTGACCATTAAAGTTGAAAACAATCATAGTAAGGTACTTAATTGTTACCAATAAATTATTTAATATTGAGATAAAGAACGGCTGCATTGAACCTCTAAGCACCTGCCCCATGTGTCTCCTTTCATATTGTTAAGTTCACAGGCCTGGCTACTCTCCCTTTATGTCCTCCAATGAGTATTCCCATTGAGCTTTTGGCACTAGCTAGCTCAGTCGCTAGTGCTAGTGTCTGTATCGAGGCTAACTCTCATTCATGCCCATTGAATCTGAGTGTTAGCACGTCACTCACTCTCCCATTTTCTTAGTCTCCGGAGTTCCTGGAGCCTACCCCGCTGGAGAAGTGACATTTCAACCCAGTCTAGATGCACCGTCAGCGGGGATATATAGAGACGACAGTGGCCAAATCCTCCTTGGTTAATCCAATACAGTGCAGCTCCCCAACCTGAACACTGGCAGTCATACTTGGGTTGCTTCCCAAATGGCACCCTTTAAAGTGCACTAATTTACACACTAACCTTATGGGTCCTGGTCAAAAGTAATGCACTACATCGGGGATAGGGGGCATTTGGGACGCTGGGATGGAGTCATTCTTCCATCCTGGGAGATGTGGTTGTCACGATTCAGACAGACGACCAGAGGACCACAATTGCGTCACACCAGAAAGTTTATTAAACTTAAGGGAAAAGGGAAGTAGGGAGTGAATGAAGGCTCCAGGGTAACAGGGATCCCGTCCAATGCGCTGGGTCTGTGCCCCCCAGTGGCAGCGAGCGTCCCTATGAAGCCGGTGGTGGGTGGTCCAGAAGTCCTGGGGGGAGACACAGACACAACAGGGCGGAATGAAACCAGGCAGCAGTACAGTTCAAGGGAATCCAAAATACGTAGTAGCAAGGCAGAAGGCTGGTCAGAGTTACCGGGATTGAAGAGTAGTCAGGAGTCGTAATGGCAGAAGCAGGTCTGGATCTCCTAAGGCAGAAGAGTATCCAATAAACAGGCAGGTCCGGGGTCACAAAACCAGGGGTGAGCCAGAAGCGCGAGCAAACAGGTTCCGGGTGTGAGCTTTGCAGACGATCTGACACCGGAGAGCTGAAAGACAGGGCCTTAAATACTGGGAGAGGTTAGTGGGTAATGCAGCGCAGCTGGCAGAGTAATTAGAGCCGAGCAGAGCAGGGACAGGTGGAGCTAGTTAGGCTGAGTAGAGAGAGGGAGGTGAGCAGAGTGGAAGATAGTGGAAACCAATTAAGGTGGTAACCCGGTGGAGTGAGAGGGCTCATGACAGAACCCCCCAAGGGACGGCCCCAGAAGTCCAAGAGCAACACCACGCCGGGCGGGAGGAGGGGAGCCGGAGGAGGGCTAGAACTCCTTCCGAACGGTCCGAGTGAACGTCCTCATCCTCGGAGGAAGCCGGAGGGGCCGTGGTCGGGAGATGGGACAGGTCCCGAGACAGGATCAGGCACAGGACAGGAAGCCGAGCGGGCCGGACGGTTAGGGACCCCTCTGGGCGGCCCCTACGGATTGCAGGTTGATCAGGATGCCGTTGGTGGAAAGCGGTGATGAGAGTCCTATCCACAATCCGACTAGCTGGCACCCAGGTCCTTTCCTCAGGTCCATAGCCCTCCCAGTCAATGAGGTACTGGAGACCCCTACCCCTCCGTCTGGACCGAAGCAGGCGGCGGACGGTGTAAACCAGACCACCATCGACGAGCCGTGGAGGAGGAGGACCAGGCGCAGCAGGGACCAGCGGACTCTCATGGATGGGCTTAATCTTAGACACATGGAAAGTGGGGTGCACCCTCAGGGAATTAGGCAGTTGGAGCCGGACAGCAGTTGGGCTAATCACTCTTATGATAGGGAATGGGCCAATGAACCGAGGTGCCAGCTTCTGCGACTCCACCCTGAGTGGCAGGTTCTTCGATGACAACCACACCCTTTGACCAACATGGTAGGTGGGAGCAGGAATTCTCCGACGGTTGGCCCCGGTAGTGTAGCTGGCAACGGACCTGAGGAGTGTGGCTCGGGCTTGTGACCAGGTGCGGCGACATCGACGGGCAAAAGCAAGTGCAGATGGGCAAGTAACCTCCTCCTCCTGGCTGGCAAATAGAGGAGGCTGGTAACCATAAACACATTGGAAAGGGGACATACCGATGGCAGAGCAGGTCAGAGAATTGTGTGCGTACTCCACCCATGTCAATTGCTGCGACCAGGAGTGGGGGTTGCGTGAAGTCATGCATCGCAGTGCCTTCTCGAGCTCCTGATTAGCCCGCTCTGACTGCCCATTGGATTGGGGATGGAATCCGGAAGTCAGACTGACTGTGGCTCCCAGCAGGTGACAGAACTCCTTCCAAAAAGCGGAGGAGAATTGTGGACCACGGTCAGAAACAACATCCCTTGGCAGTCCGTGGATCCGGAAGACGTGTTCCAGGACCACCTGGGGCGGTCTCCTTGGCGGTTGGGAGCTTGGGGAGGGGAATGAAGTGTGCCATCTTGCTGAAAGCGGTCAACGATGGTGAGAATGACGGTCATGCCACTTGAAGGGGGGCAGCCCCGTGACAAAGTCAAGGGCGATGTGAGACCAGGGACGTCTGGGCACAGGCAGGGGCTGCAGCAATCCGGCTGGGGGCTGGCAGGACGACTTGTGTTGGTTGCAGATGGGGCAGGCTTGACGAATTCCCGTACATCCTTCCTCAGAGAGGGCCACCAGAACCTCTGGGCGAGCAGGTTGTAGAGTGCGGGTGGAGCCAGGGTGACAAGCTAGGGCGGGAGTCATGTCCCCACTGAATGACCTGGGACCTCAGGTCTTCGGGGACAAAAAGGCGGTCAGCTGGGCAAGTGCTGGGACCTGGCTGGTTACGGAGAGCCTCCAGCACCTGTTCCTCAACAGCCCAGGTCAGAGCTGCAACGATGCAGGGACTTGGCAGAATCGACACAGGGTCCTTGGAGGGGGTGTCATCCTTCTGGAATTGACCGGGAGAGGGCGTCTGGCTTGGTGTTGCGTGATCCAGGCCGGTATGACAGAGTGAAATTAAACCTGGTGAAGAACAGGGCCCAGCGGGACTGCCTGGAGTTCAACCGTTTGGCCGTGCGGATGTACTCCAAGTTCTTATGATCGGTCCAAACGAGAAATGGAATGGTGGACCCCTCCAGCCAGTGACGCCACTCCTCCAAGGCAAGCTTCACAGCCAGCAGCTCACGGTTCCCTATGTCGTAATTGCACTCAGAGGGGACAACCGACGTGAGAAAAAGGCACAGGGATGGAGCTTCCTATCCTCCGCAGCCCACTGAGAAATCACAGCACCAACTCCCACATCCGAGGCGTCCACCTCCACAATGAATTGCCGGTCCACATCAGGCATCTGGAGGATGGGAGCGGAGGTGAACCTCACCTTGAGGGTACTGAAGGCTTTGTCGGCTGCTGGGGTCCAGGTGAAGGGTTGCTTGGTGCTGGTTAGAGCAGTGAGAGGGGCAGCAACGGTACTGTAGTTCCGGATAAACTTCCTATAGAAGTTAGCAAACCCCAGAAACTGTTGCAGCTTCTTTCTGTTCTCCGGAACTGGCCACGAAGTGACTGCTGATACTTTGGCAGGATCCATTTGGATACTTCCTTCTGCCACTATGTACCCCAGGAAGGCCACTGTCTTGACGTGAAACTCACATTTCTCTGCCTTGGCGTAGAGGGAATTCTCCAGAAGACGATGAAGGACTTGCTGGACATGGCGGGTGTGTTCAGACAGGTTTCTGGAGTAAATTAAGATGTCATCCAGGTAAACGAAGACAAACTTGTTTAACATGTCCCGCAGTACATCATTCACTAGAGCCTGGAACACAGCAGAGCATTGGTGAGGCCAAAAGGCATAACCAGATACTCGTAGTGGCCTGTTGGTGTATTGAATGCGGTTTTCCATTCATCTCCCTCCGGATCCGCACTAGGTGGTAAGCGTTTCTGAGATCCAACTTGGTAAAACAGTGGCTCCCTGGAGCAACTCAAAAGCAGAGGTGAGCAGAGGCAGAGGGTAACGGTTTTTCACTGTGATGTCGTTGAGTCCCCTGTAGTCGATGCAGGGGCGAAGAGATCCGTCCTTCTTCCCCACAAAGAAGAAGCCAGCACCAGCAGGAGATGAAGATGAACGGATTAATCCTGCGGACAGAGAGCCATTGATGTAGTCCTCCATGGACTTTCTTTCAGGAGCAGACAACGAATAAAGACGACCCCTTGGAGGAGCTGTTCCAGGGAGGAGGTCGATGGCACAGTCGTACGGTCGGTGAGGGGGCAGAGATGTGGCTCTTGCTTTGTTAAACACCTCTCTGAGACCATGGTAGCATTCTGGGACATTGGAGAGGTCCGGAGCGGAGTTAGTAGGTACTGGCCGAGGGGGTAGTGCGGCAGCAAGCAGGCAGGTTCGGTGGCAGTCCTCTCCCCACTCCCTGATCACCCCGGTCACCCAGTCGAGCTGAGGGTTGTGCCCAGGAGGAGCCATGGGTAACCCAGGATGAGGGGTTGGCCTGGAGAGGGGAGCAGGTGAAACTGGATAGTTTCTTGATGGTTTCCGGACAGACCCATCGAGACCGGGGGCCGTGACATGAGTGACCGATCCGAGTAAGTGTCCGTCCAGTGCCCGGGCAGGAATAGGAGGTGTCAAACGGAGGTTCTCCAGTCCCAGTTGGCGTGCCAGCTTGACGTCCATTATGTTGGCTTCGGCGCCAGAATCCACCAGAGCAGCCAGGGTGTGAGTTGAGTCAGAGAGGCGGAGGTGAACTTGCAGCAGGGGGTTTGCGGTCGGAGGACTGGATGGTCATTGAACTCGACCGGACTCCCCCTACGCCCCGGTGAGCTTCGGCCCTTTAAAGGGCAGGTTACCACACGATGTCCATCACCTCCACAATAGAGGCAGAGGTTTGAGGTGAGCGGCGCTGGCGCTCTGCAGGAGTGAGGGAGGCTCGCCCAATCTCCATAGGCTCAGACTGATCAAGCTGACCTGGGTGAGTGGCAGTAGATGACAGGAGCCCAGTCGGATCTCTCCGAATGCCGGTAGTAGGTGGACCTTGGCGCCCCCTCTCACGAGCGACGGTCTGTATCCTTCTGTCGATCCTGACAGTCAGTGCGATGGCTTCATCAAGAGTGGAAGGCAGTTCATGGGAGACCAACTCGTCCTTGATATAGTCAGCCAAACTATGGAAGAACGCGTCCACCAACGGTGGTGTGTTCCAAGAACTTCGTCTAGCCAGGATTCGGAAGTCGATGGAATGGTCTGCGACTGTACGTCTGCCTTGTCGAATACTGAACAGTTCACGAGACGCCTCTGCGGTGGGTGAATCCAGGTCAAACACCTTCAGCATCTCCTCAGCAAACAGGTCGAAGGTTGCACATGCGGGGGGTTTGACGTTCGAACTCTGCTGTTCCCCAGAGTCGAGCTCGGCCCGTCAGGTGAGTGATGGCATACCCAACTTTAGCCCCCTCCGTGGCGAAGGTCCTTGGCTGCAAGGAGAACTGAAGTCGGCAGCTAGTCAGGAATGGCCGGACCTGGGTTGAATCGCCGTTGAACCGCTCGGGGTTTCCAATCTTGGGTTCGGAGCAGCGGCTGCAATGACCGGGGCAGGTAACTCGGGGGCTGGGCTGGTGGGCAGACTGGCTGGGGTAAGGTTGGTGAGGAGTTGAATGAGCATGGCGAGTTGTTGTTGCTGCTGCTGGAACTGCTGCTCATGCTCATCGGTTTCCATGTCGGGGAAAGTGTGCGCTGAGTCCATAAAGGTCAGATCGTACTGTCACGATTCAGACAGACGACCAGAGGACCACAATTGCGTCACACCAGAAAGTTTATTAAACTTAAGGGAAAAGGGAAGTAGGGAGGAATGAAGGCTCCAGGGGTAACAGGGATCCCGTCCAATGCGCTTGGGTCTGTGTCCCCCCAGTGGCAGCGATGCGTCCTATGAAGCCGGTGGTGGGTGGTCCAGAAGTCCTGGGGGAGACACAGACACAACAGGGCGGAATGAAACCAGGCAGCAGTACAGTTCAAGGGAATCCAAAATACGTAGTAGCAAGGCAGAAGGCTGGTCAGAGTTACCGGGATTGAAGAGTAGTCAGGAGTCGTAATGGCAGAAGCAGGTCTGGATCTCCTAAGGCAGAAGAGTATCCAATAAACAGGCAGGTCCGGGGGTCACAAAACCAGGGTGAGCCAGAAGCGCGAGCAAACAGGTTCCGGGTGTGAGCTTTGCAGACGATCTGACACCGGAGAGCTGAAAGACAGGGCCTTAAATACTGGGAGAGGTTAGTGGGTAATGCAGCGCAGCTGGCAGAGTAATTAGAGCCGAGCAGAGCAGGGACAGGTGGAGCTAGTTAGGCTGAGTAGAGAGAGGGAGGTGAGCAGAGTGGAAGATAGTGGAAACCAATTAAGGTGGTAACCCGGTGGAGTGAGAGGGCTCATGACAGTGGTATTTTCACTCGTAGAATCACCAAGGTCAAATGAATTATAGACTCAGGATTTAGGGATGAACGCATGCTAGACACATTTGGGAGCTCCATTTCAGCTCAGAACTACCTAACGTTGTCCTTGGACTGTCTTAACTTATGGAAATGTATTCTGGCCTGTGTCATTTAGAAATAATCCCTTCTTCAAGATCTTGAGATTCAAATCCTGTTATAGGCGAAGGAAAGCGAGATGAGGAGAGAGTGGTGTATACAGTGCCTTCGAAAAGTATTCAGACCCCTTGACTTTTTCCACTTTTTTTTTTTTACGTTACAGCCTTATTCTAAAATGGATTTAAAAAATTTAAAAAATCCTCAGCAATCTACACAGAATACCCTATAATGACAAAGTCAAAACGTAGAAATGTTTGCAAATGTATTAAAAATAAAAAACTGAAATACCATATTTACATAAGTATTCAGACCCTTTCTATGAGACTCGAAATTGAGCTCAGGTGTATCCTGTTTCCATTGATCATCCTTGAGATGTTTCTACAACTTGATTGGAGTCCACCTGTGGTAAATTCAATTGATTGGACATGATTTGGAAAGGCACACACCTGTCTATATAAGGTCCCACAGTTGACAGTGCATGTCAGAGCAAACACCAAGCCATGAGGTCGAATGAATTGTCCGTAGAGCTCCGAGACAGGATTTTGTCGAGGCACAGATCTGGGGAAGGGTACCACAAAATGTCTGCAGCATTGAAGGTCCCCAAGAACACAGTGGCCTCCATCATTCTTAAATGGAAGAAGTTTGGAACCACCAAGACTCTTCCTCAAGCTGGCCGCCCGGCCAAACTGAGCAATCGGGGGAGAAGGGCCTTGGTCAGGGAGGTGACCAAGAACCTGATGGTCACTTTGACAGACCTCTAGAGTTCCTCTGTGGAGATGGGAGAACCTTCCAGAAGGACAACCATCTCTGCAGCACTCCAACAATCAGGCCTTTATGGTAGAGTGGCCAGACGGAAGCCACTCCTCAGTAAAAGGCACATGACAGCCCGCTTGGAGTTTGCCAAAAGGCACCTAAAATCTCTCAGACCATGAGAAACAAGATTCTCTGGTCTGATGAAACCAAGATTGATCTTTTTGGCCTGAATGCCAAGAGTCACGTCTGGAGGAAACATTGTACCATCCCTGCGGTGAAGCATGGTGGTGGCAGCATCATGCTGTGGGGATGTTTTTCAGCGGCAGGGACTGGGAGACTAGTCAGAATAGAGGCAAAGATGAATGGAGCAAAGTACAGAGAGATCCTTGATGAAAACCTGCTCCAGAGTGCGAAGGACCTCAGACTGGGGTTACGGTTCACTTTCCAACAGGACAATGACCCTAAGCACACAGCCAAGACAACGCAGGAGTGGCTTCGGAACAAGTCTCTGAATGTCCTTGAGTAGCCCAGCCAGAGCCCGGACTTGAACCCAATCGAACATCTCTGGAGAGACCTGAAAATAACTGTGCAACAACGCTCACAAACCAACCTGACCGAGCTAGAGAGGATCTGCAGAGAAGAATGGGAGAAACTCCCCAAATACAGATGTGCCAAGCTTGTAGCGTCATACCCAAGAAGACTCAATGCTGTAATCACTGCCAAAGGTGCTTCAACAAAGTACTGAATAATGGGTCTGAATACTTATGTAAATGTATATTAGCAAAAAATTCTCAATCTGTTTTTGCTTTGTCATTATGGGGTATTGTGTGTAGATTGATGAGGGAATAAAAAAAAAATGCATTTTTAGAATAAGGCTGTAACGTAACAAAATGTGGAAAAAGTCAAGGGGTCTGAATACTTCCCGAAGGCACTGTATATATATAGAGAGACGTTATTATATCTTAGTGACTGGTGTTAGGAGGGATTGCTTTATAGATAACACGTTATCCTGAATATAATAAACAGGAATCAGAGTGACCCTTCCATTGGTAGTGGATATGATGAGTTTCCCCCCATAAAACTCAATTGAGCTGCTGGAAAAGCACCATATAAATCCAATCCATTATTAGAGTGAGTGTGGGGAATAATATGAATAATATAAAAATTATAATAGGCGGATGGGATTGTAGAGGAGGTTCATTTTTGATCATCATCTCTTTTCCCACTCACTTACTTCAATTATCCTCTTCCCTATCTCTCCATCCTTTGAGGATATCATCGATAATTAATGAATAGGTATAGGGAGTTTGTTTTAAATGGTGATTACTGCATGGAACAATGAAGCAGAGGTGTGTGTGTGTGTGTGAGTGAGAGAGAGAGAGAGAGAGAGAGAGAGAGAGAGAGAGAGAGAGAGAGAGAGAGAGAGCAGAGAGAGAGAGAGAGAGAGAGAGAGAGAGAGAGAGAGAGAGAGAGAGAGAGAGAGAGAGAGAGAGAGAGAGAGAGAGAGAGAGAGAGAGAGAGAGAGAGAGAGAGAGAGAGAGAGAGAGAGAGAGAGAGAGAGAGAGAGAGAGAGAGAGAGAGAGAGAGAGAGAGAGAGAGAGAGAGAGAGAGAGAGAGAGAGAGAGAGAGAGAGAGAGAGAGAGAGAGAGAGAGAGAGAGAGAGAGAGAGAGACAAGACAACACTTGACTTTTTCCACATTTTGTTGGGTTACAGCCTGATTTTAAAATGTGAGGTAGTAGCCTAGGAGAAGATTTGGGTCACTAATCTACACACAATACCCCATAATGTAAAAGTGGATTCATGTTTTTAGAAATATTTACAAATTAATACAAATTGAAAATATGAAATGTATTGAGTCAATAAGTATTCAACTCCTTTGTTATGGCAAGCCTAAATAACTTCAGGAGTACAAATGTGCTTAACAAGTCACATAATAAGTTGCATGGACTCACTCTGTGTGCAATAATGGTGTTTAACAAGATTTTTGAATGACTACCTAATCTCTGTACCCCATACATACAATTATCTGTAAGGTCCCTCAGTCGAGCAGTGAATTTCAAGCACAGATTCAACAGCAAAGACCAGGGAGGTTTTCCAATGCCTCGCAAAGAAGGGCACCTATTGGTAGATGGGTAAAAATAATAAAACATATATTTTCAGTATCCCTTTGAGCATGGTGAAGTTATTAATTACAATTTGGATGGTGTATCAATACACCCAGTCACTACAAAGATACAGGCGTCCTTCCTAACTCAGTTGACGGAGAGGAAGGAAACCGCTCAGGGATTTCACCATGAGGCCAATGGTGATTTTAAACCAGTTACAGAGTTAAATGACTGTGATAGGAAAAAAACAGAGGATGGATCTACAACATTGTAGTTACTCCACATTACTAACCTAATTGACAGAGTGAAAATAAGGAAGCTTGTACAGAATAAAAATATTCCAAAACATGCATCCTGTTTGCAATAAGGCACTAAAGTAATACTGCAAAAAAATGTGGCAAAGAAAGTAACTGTTTGTCCTGAATACAAAGCATTATGTTTGGGGCAAATCCAACACAACACATCACTGAGTACCACTCTTCATATTTTCAAGCATGGTGGCTGCTGCATCATGTTATGGGTATGCTTGTCATCGTTCAGGACTGGGGAGTTTTTTAGGATAAAAAGAAATGGAATAGAGCTAAGCACAGGCAAAGTCCTAGAAGGAAACCTGGTTCAGTCTGCTTTCCAACAGACACTGGGAGACAAATCCACCTTTCAGCAGGACAATAACCTAAAACGCAAGGCCAAACAAACACTGAAGTTACTTACCAAGACGACATTGAATGTTCCTGAGTGGCCTAGTTACAGTTTTGACTTAAATCGGCTTGAAAATATATGGCAAGACTTGAAAAAGATCAACAACCAACTTGACAGCGCGTGAAGAATTTAAAAAATAATAATGGGCAAACATTGTACAATCCAGGTGTGCAAAGCCCTTAAAGACTTACCCAGAAAGACTCACAGCTGTAATCACTGCTAAATGTGATTCTAACATGTATTGACTCAGGGGGTTGAATACTTAGTGTTTTATTTTCCATTAATAAAAACAAATGTTTACATTTCTCTTCCACTTTGACATTACAGAGTATTTTGTGTAGATCGTTGACAAAAATGTCAATGAAATCAATTTTAATCCCTTGTTGTAACATAACAAAATGTGGAAAAAGTCAAGGGGTGTGAATACTTTCTGAAAGGACTGTACGTTACACATAATGACACTGAACGCTCACCTCAAGGGTGATGGTTTGGATTCAAAGAGTTACAAAACTTTCGACTTTCGACAATACCCAGTTTGAGTGTCAATCGAAGCAAGTGCTTCACATCTCTATGTGTTTTAATAGTCTGCAGTATACTAGACATTATGACCACTGATTAGAACAGGATAGAGGGTATATGACCATACCCTCTAGGTACTAGTCTCTCTTTGTGATATAATTGCTGTTTAAATGCCACTGCATCACTGTATGTCTAATAAATCACTGTGTGTGTTTATTTAATGAAAATAACGGCAAAACATATTTTGAATAATTTATTTCCCTGAGCCTCCTTTGGCCATTGAAATGCTCAGTCTGATCGTGTGGGCGTTAGGAAACAAATTTGAAGATATTTACATACACAGCCCTGATTGGCTGATAGGATGGTCTAGAGCCCACCCCCTTACCCAGATGAACAGTCATTGGTCTATTATAATCAGATCACATTATGATTTCATAATGTGGGCCAAAAGTTCCATCCCACCTGAACAGGCAGAAATTCCAGGATTTTATTTCAAACAGCTCTTACACAAAAAGTGCATTATCTCACAATTTCTGAGTGTTATTTCGTCCTCATAGTGTGGAAATATCATAAAAAATGAGAAAATCAAGTTGTTAACTGCACTGCCCCTTTAATGAAGTTCCTCTAGAATATCAATGATCAGGTTTGTTACTGATACTGTTTGGTCAAACGTTCCCCTGTTAATGAATTTGACATTTCAGAGGTGTTTAGCTAGGCTGGCTTATCAGAGCTTGAAATGAAGCAAAAAAAAACAGTCATATAATCCAAGCACGGTACTTAGATGTACAAGATGTTACCAGCTAATTGGTATAACTAGACTGCTCCTTTATCTCTGTCTTTTTGTATTTTGACTACTACCAGCAGACGACCGAGCAGTACAACGAGGCAGTCAACAAGGCCTGGCCAATATCAAGTAAGTAGCCTATTTAAGTGTTTCTTAACCTATTGTCACTCTACTTCTAAGAGGACCACTTATAGTAAAACTAGAACTTGAGAACTGACTAAATGGGTGTCAGATAACCACCCATTAGCTAACCATCCATTAGCTAGCCATCCGATACTTTTACTGTTAGTCGGTTTATCATTACTGTTAGTCAGTCACACCTCAAGGAGAATGAGTTCAACAAATGAACAGTGTCGTCCTATTGCAGACATAGAGAAATACTAGTGACGTTTAGAGAATGATAAGTGGGTTCATTCCTGCTGTTCATAATAAAGCACCATAGCAACATATGCATATATGATTCTTTTTTCACCTCAGGTATATGAAATATTGCCTCCCATTAGAACAAAAATAGTGACTCTCTAGGTAACCTTGGTGATAAATAGGCTACCAATGGTCTTAAACAAAGTAGATAAGAAGTAGCCTTTGATTGGCCAATGTAAAGTGAAAAATGGCTGTAATCCTTTTTTAGAAAAGCGATAGGGATTGGAAGGAACAGTTTTTCCATTTCAAAAAGAGACCACTGTTGGAAGACCAGGTCACTTTTATTCTGCCAGTGATTGCCACCAAATCAAATAAAAATGTATTTGTCTCATGCGCCGAATACTACCGTGAAATGCTTACTTACAAGCCCTTAACCAACAATGCAGTTCAAGAAATAGAGTTAAGAAAATATTTTAAAAATTAATTGTGGGCTCCCAAGTGGCGCAGTGCTTGAGGTGTCACTACAGACCCCCTGGTTCAATTCCAGGCTGTATCACAACCGGCCGTGATTGGGAGTCCCATAGGGCGGCGCACAATTGGCCCAGCGTTGTCCGGGTTTGGCCGGTGTAGGCCGTCATTGTAAATAAGAAATGTATTTACTTGCCTAGTTAAATAAAGGTAAAATAAAAAAATAAAAAAATAAAAAATAAAAAATAAAAAAGTAACACAAGAAAATTACATAACAATAACGAGGCTATATACAGGGGGTACCGGTACCGAGTCAATGTGCGGGGGTACAGGTTAGTCTAGGTAACTTGTAAAGTGACTATGCATAGATAATAAACAGCGGGGTCAATGTAAACAGTCCGGGTGGCCATTTTATTAATTGTTCAGCAGTCTTATGGCTTGAGGGAGGAAGCTGTTAAGGAGCCTTTTGGTCCTAGACTTGGCGCTCCGGTACCGCTTGCCGTGCGGTAGCAGAGAGAACAGTCTATGACTTGGGAGACTGGAGTCTTTGACAATTTTTTGTGGACACCAAGGAACATGAAACTCTCGACCTGCTCCACTTCAGCCCTGTCGATGTTAATAGGGGCCTGTTCGGCCCTACTTTTCCTATAGTCCACGATCAGCTCCTTTGTCTTGCTCACATTGAGGGAGAGGTTGTTGTGCTGGCACCACACTGCCAGGTCTCTGACCTCCTCTCTATAGGCTGTCTCATCGACTGTTGTGTCGTCAGCAAACTTAATGATGGTGTTGGAGTCGTGCTTGGCCACGCAGTCGTGGGTGAACAGGGAGTACAGGAGGGGCCTGAGCATGTACACCTGAGGGGCCCCAGTGTTGAGGATCAGCGTGGCAGATGTGTTGTTGCCTACCCTTACCACCTGGGAGCGGCCTGTCAGGATGTCCAGGATCCAGTTGCAGAGGGAGGTGTTTAGTCCCAGGATCCTTAGCTTTGTGATGAGCTTTGTGGGCACTATGGTGTGGAACGCTGAGCTGTAGTCAATTAACAGCATTCTCACATACAGTACCAGTCAAAAGTTTTGGCAAATCTACTCATTCAAGGGTTTTTCTTAATTTTTACAATTATTTACATTGTAGAATAATAGTGAAGACCTCAAAACTATGAAATAACACATATAGAATCATGTAGTAACCAAAAAAGTGTTAAACAAATCTAAATATTTTTTATATTTGAGATTCTTCAAATAGCCGCCCTTTGCCTTGATGACAGCTTTGCACACTCTTGGCATTCTCTCAACCAGCTTCACCTGGAATGCTTTTCCAAGAGTCTTGAAGGAGTTGCCACATATCCTGAGCACTTGTTAGCTGCTTTTCCTTCACTCTGTGGTCTGATTCATCCCAAACCATCTCAATTGGGTTGAGGTCGGGGGATTGTGGAGGCCAGGTCATCTGATGCAGCATTCCATCACTCTCCTTCTTGGTAAAATAGCCCTTACACGGCCTGGAGGTGTGTTGGGTCATTGTCCTGTTGAAAAACAAATGATAGCGCAAAGCCCAAACCAGATGGGATGGCGTATCTCTGCAGAATGCTGTGGTAGCCATGCTGGTTAAGTGTGCCTTGACTTCTAAATAAATCACAGACAGTGTCACCAGCAAAGCACCCCCACACCATAACACCTCCTCCTCCATGCTTTACGGTGGAAACTACACATGCGAAGATCGTCCGTTCACCCACACCGCGTCTCACAAAGACACGGCGGTTGGAACCAAAAATCTCAAATTTGGACTCCAGACCGAAGGACAAATTTCCACCCGTCTAATGTCCATTGCTCGTGTTTCTTGGCCCAAGCAGGTCTCTTCTTCTTATTGGTGTCCTTTAGTAGTGGTTTCTTTGCAGAAATTCGACCATGAAGGCCTGATTCACACAGTCTCCTCTGAACAGTTGATGTTGAGATGTGTCTGTGACTTGAACTCTGTGAAGCATTTATTTGGGCTGCAATTTCTGAGGCTGGCAACTCTAATGAGCTTATCCTCTGCAGCAGAGGTAACTCTGGGTCTTCCATTCCTGTGGCGGTCCTCATGAGAGCAAGTTTCATCATAGCTCTTGATGGTTTTTGCGACTGCACCTGAAGAAACTTTCAAAGTTCTTGACATTTTCCGTATTGACTGACCTTCATGTCTTAAAGTAATGATGGACTGTCATTTCTCTTTGCTTATTTGAGCTGTTCTTGCCTTAATATGGACTTGGTCTTTTACCAAATAGTGCTCTCTTCTGTATACACCCCCCCACCCCCCAAATTAACTTTTAAGAAGACACACCTGTTAATTGAAATGCATTCCAGGTGACTACCTCATGAAGCTGTTTGAGAGAATGCCAAGAGGGTGCAAAGCTGTCATCAAGGCAAAGGGTGGCTATTTGAAGAATCTCAAATATAAAATATATTTTGAATTGTTTAACATTTTTTGCTTACTACATGATTCCATATGTGTTATTTCATATTTTGATGTCTTCACTACTATTCTACAATAAAAAAAAAAAATTAAAATAAAGAAAAACCCTTGAATGAGTAGGATTGTCCAAACTTTTGACTGGTAGTGTAGGTATTCATTTTTTCCAGGTGGGAAAGGGCAGTGTGGAGTGCGATTGAGATTGTGTCATCTGTGGATCTGTTGGGGCGGTATGCGAATTGGAGTGGGTCTAGGGTTTTCGGAATGATGGTGTTGATGTGTGCCATGACCATTTTACATTTTACTCATTTAGCAGACGCTCTTATCCAGAGTGACTTACAGTTAGTGAGTGCATACATTTTTTCTTACTGGCCCCCCGTGGGAATCGAACCCACAACCCTGGCGTTGCAAGCACCATGCTCTACCAACTGAGCTACACGGGACTGACCAGCCTTTCAAAGCACTTCATGTCTACCGTCGTGAGGGCTACGGGGCGGTAATCAGTTAGGCAGGTTACCTTCGCTTTCTTGGGCACAGGGACTATGGTGGTCTGTTTGATACATGTAGGTATTATAGACTCGGTCAGGGAGAGGTTGAAAATATCAGTGAAGACTTTTGCCAGTTGGTCCGTTTATGCTTTGAGTACACGTCCTGGTAATCCGTCTGGCTCCGCGGCTTTGTGAATGTTTACCTGTTTAAAGGTCCTGCTCACATCGGCTACGGAGAGCGTGATCACAGAGTCGTCCGGAACAGCTGGTGCACTCATGCATGCTTCAGTGTTGCTTGCCTCGAAGCGAGCATAAAAGGCATTTAGCTCATCTGGTAGGCTCACGTCACTGGGCAGCTCGCGGCTGGGTTTCCCTTTGTAGTCTGTAATATTTGTCAAGCCCTGCCACATCCGACGAGCGTCAGAACCGGTGTAGTAGGATTCAATCTTTGTCCTGTATTGACGTTTTGCCTGTTTGATGGTTCGTCTGAGGGCATGTCAGGATTTCTTAGAAGCGTCATGATTATTGTCCCGCTCCTTGAAAGCGGCAGCTCTAGCCTTTAGCTCGGTGCAGATGTTGCCTGTAATCCATGGCTTTTGGTTGGGAAATGTACGTACGGTCACTGTGGGGATGATGTCGTCAATGCACTTATTGATGAAGCCAGTGACTGAGGTGGTATACTCCTCAATGCCATTGGATGAATCCCGGGAACATATTCCAGTCTGTGCTAGCAAAACAGTCCTGTAGCATAGCATCCGCGTCAGCTGACCACTTACGTATTGAGCGAGTCACTTGTACTTCCTGCTTTAGTTTTTGCTTGTAAGCAGGAATCAAAAGGATATAATTATGGTCAGATGTGCGAGGGCGAGGGAGAGCTTTGTACGCGTCTCTGTGTGTGGATTAAAGGTGGTCTAGAGTTTTTTTCCCTCTGGTTGCACATGTGACATACTGGTAGAAGTGAGGTAAAATGGATTTAAGTTTGCCTGCATTAAAGTCCCCGGCCACTAGGAGCGCCGCTTCTGGATGAGCATTTTCTTGTTTGCTTATGGCCTTATACAGCTCGTTGAGTGCGGTCTTAGTGCCGGTTTGTGGTGGTAAATAGACGGCTACGAATAATATAGATGAGAACTCTCTTGGTAGATAGTGTGGTCTACAGCTTATCATGAGGTACTGTACCTCAGGCGAGCAATACCTCAAGACTTCTTTAATATTAGACATCGCGCACCAGCTGTTAGTGACAAATAGACACACACCCCCACCCCTCGTCTTACCAGACGTAGCTGCTCTGTCCTGCCGATACACGGAGAAGCCAGCCAGCTCTATATTGTCCGTGTCGTTGTTCAGCCACGTCTCGGTGAAACATAAGATATTACAGTTTTTAATGTCCCCATTGGTAGGATAGTCTTAATCGTAGATCGTCCAGTTTGTTTTCCAATGATTGCACGTTGGCCAATAATATTAAGGGAAGTGGTGGTTTACCTACTCGTCGGCGAATTCTTACAAGGCACCCCGCCCTCCTCCCCCTTTTCCTCCGTCTTTTCTTCACGTTGATGACGGGGATTTGGGCCTTGTCTTGAGAAAGCAGTAAATCCTTCGCGAAAGAAAAAATCTTCGTCCAGCTCAAGGTGAGTAATCGCTGTTCTGATGTCCAGAAGCTCTTTTTGATCATAAGAGACCGTAGCAACAACATTATTTCCAAAATGAGTTACAAACATTGCGAAAAAACTAACAAAATAGCACAGTTGGTTAGGAGCCCGTAAAACGGCAGCCATCCCCTCCGGCTCCATTATAAGGTATCTAGATTCTGCCAATTTAGGCTGCTCTCCTACCCTCTCTACCCATCAGCCCCATTAATTATATCCCTTGAAACGAGAGTGAATCAGAATAACCAGAAATATTTTCTAGGTAGGAGTGTGGACTTATTCTCACGTAATTCATCCAGCTTGTTTGTCTCCTCTGGGACTTCTTTAGGCTTTTTAAGCCTCACATTTTCCTTTATAAGTTCCATACAAAACCATAAGTCTCAGCCCCTCACCCATCTTGCCACCCACACCTCCAAAATGTAGTCTCCCCGTAAATTACATCTCTTCTGTTAATTATTTATGCATAGTCACTTTAACTCTACCCACATGTACCTCAACTACCTCAACTAGCCGGTGCCCCCGCACATTGACTCTGCACCGGTACCCCCCTGTATATGTAGCCTCCTTACTGTTATTTTATTTTACTTCTGCTCTTTTTTTCTCAACACTTTTTTGTTGTTGTTTTGTTTTACTTTTTTTATTAAAAAATAAATGCATTGTTGGTTAAGGGCTGTAAGTAAGCATTTCACTGTAATGTCTACACCTGTTGTATTTGGCGCATGTGGCCACATTTCTATGCGATGTAGTAGTAGCCTAGGAGGATGCTAATCTTTTTCTCCATTAAAATTTTCCTGCCATGTTAAATATACAATTAAATAAATATATTTATCTCTGATGAGCCGTTTCACTTCCTGGAATAGAATCCTCCCTGGAGGACTGGCCTGTAATTTAATATGTGTGCAATTAGTAAGTGTTTAATTAATTTACATTTAAAATAGGGCATCATTCGAGCCCACTAATTTCACTTGGCATGTCCCTGCCGTGGTTTGTCAAATGGTTAATTGTTGATTTAGCTTCTTTTTTTATTATTTTTTGCAAATTACATGTCACTACATTTGATTAGTTTTCAAACATTTCTTTGGTTGATTAACTTAAAGTAAAATTGTGGTCATAAGTAATGTGATAGTGTGCTGGTGTGATCCCAATACCAACTTGTGATATGGTTTTCAAAATTGTCCACCAAGTGTTTTATTGTAAATAAAGATGAGTGAATAAATAATTAATAAGTCCTTAGCACGTCATCATGTTATCACAAATGTTATGGCATGCTTATTACAGCATTGTAACCACATTGGGGCAGTGCATGTCATGCTAGATGTCAACAGTGATACTGTGTGGCTGACATCTGCCTTTAAAAAGGAATCGATCCAAAAACATGTCAACTGATTGAAAAGATACAGCGCCCCCACAATACCTTCACACCCTGTTTGGTCAGGTTAGGGGGGAGATTGAGATATAGGAGAATTGGATACAGTCTGTAAGCTTGATTGAGTCACAGAGTTCACTCAACATGTTTTTCCAAGTCAAGGGATTGAATGATATGGCCGGATAAGGCGTTTCTTTAAAACAGGTGACATCCTGGCTCTAGATAAGAACCGGGTCATATCTCTCACAATTCAACTGATAACCTTTCAATCAGAACCCACGGTTTGACACATCTCTCACCTATAGGGAGACATGGTCATCGAAGCAGCGTTTTTTGAAATTTGCAGAGGGAGTGTGAGAGACTGGGAGTAGGACTGCAAGACTTCATTAATGAAGGGAGAAAATACTATTTGAGAGTTTCAGATGGTGAAACCGACCCTTCACTCTGTACTGATGACGTCTGTCCATTTGGTCAGGACTGGACAGGCCCTGTCCCTAGTGGTGATGAACAGTCTTCCTCTGGTTTTGGAAGGAGAGAAACCCCATAATAATCTAATTTGTTGGGTAGTGTGACAGCTAAAGGTGAACAAAACACAGCGATTTTGGGGCCACACACACACATGCACGTGTGTGTACAAATGCAAACAATTGTGCAAGGTGAGGACACACAGAGGCACTGGCATAGAAACTGTGATAGAAACTAAGATTATGTGAGCACGGTTTAACATTAACACCCCCAGGCAAAGTGTACCACCGTCCATTAACATGTTTCAGTCATGATGAAGAGGATGAGCAACAGTAGCAGAAATGGACACTAAATAACGTGTCAATACCAAGCCTTCACCTAATATAGAGGAATAGAGGGAGAAAAAGGGAGAGAGGGATGGAGAGCATGCCAGATGAGGAGGGATAGAGGGAGAAAGAGAGAGAGAGAGAGAGAGAGAGAGAGAGAGAGAGAGAGAGAGAGAGAGAGAGAGAGAGGAATGGAGAGCATGCCAGAAGAGGAGGGATAGAGGGAGAAAGAGAGAGAAAGAGAGAGAGAGAGAGAGAGAGAGAGAGAGAGAGAGAGAGAGAGAGAGAGAGAGAGAGAGAGAGAGAGGGATGGAGAGCATGCCAGATGAGGATGGATAGAGGGAGAAAGAGAGAGAAAGAGATGGAGAGCGAGCCAGATGAGGAGGGATAGAGGGAGAAAGAGAAGAGAGAGAGAGAGAGAGAGAGAGAGAGAGGGATGGAGAGCATGCCAGATGAGGAGGGATAGAGGGAGAAAGAGAGAGAAAGAGATGGAGAGCGAGCCAGATGAGGAGGGATAGAGGGAGGGAACTGAAAAGAGAAACAGGGGAAGCAATAAAGAGACGAGAACAGAAAAGAGAGATAAGAGGAGGGAGAGAGAGTGAGTCATAGAGACTGAGAACGCAATACAAACACACACATATATACAATCACACACACACACAGATAGTTAACAGTGGGGTGCTTGCGTTGGCCCTCTGCTCTCCCTGCATCAGTAAATTGAATAATTACTGTGTGGTCAGTGTAGTGTGAAATGGCAGTGTGATCACAGCACAATAAAACGCTGCCCAAATTGTGACAGAACATGACGAGCGCAAGCTGGCTGAATACAAAGTGTGTTTGTGTCTATATGAGGGAGAGAAAATGTGTGCGTGTGTGTGCATGCTCAGGTGCGTGTAAGTCTGTGTGTGTACACACACACCAGTGTGCACGTACTGCAGCAGGAGCACTGAAAGATAATGAGCAACACACTGTGGTTGGGAAAATGCACTCCCTTTTCAAAGCTCAACACAGAAATAGAGAAGGAAACCTAGTCTAAACAGAGCGTATCTTTCCACTGCTTTAGGCTGTATGTGACTGTAATGGACCTCAAAGTGAATGTCAATCAATTTGAGTGCTTGTCAATGCAATTCCTTTCAGCTCAATTCAGTTCTGTTAATTTCTAGTCAATGTGATATGGTTAGATTCAATTCCTCCCAACTCAACTCCATGTCATGTGGTGTAGGTGTAGTGGACTGCAAGTGTCTATGTAATGTCATGACATCAGACCTGGGTCATATACTTCGTTTTCCTGTTTGGGACTATTCTATTGGCTCCATTATAAAGTGTTAGATGGATACCATAGGGCAGGGATCATCAACTAGATTCAGCCGCGGGACCATTTTTGTCTTGAGTGGATGGTCAGAGGGCCGGAACATACACTACCGGTCAAATGTTTTAGAACACCTACTCATTCAATGGTTTTTCTTTATTTGTACTATTTTCTACATTGTAGAATAATAGTGAAGACATCAAAACTATGAAATAACACATATGTAATCATGTAGTAAGCAAAAAAGTGTTAAACAAATCAAAATATATTGTATATTTGAGATTCTTCAAATAGCCACCCTTTGCCTTGATGAGAGCTTTGCACACTCTTGGCATTCTCTCAACCAGCTTCATGAGGTAGTCACCTGGAATGCATTTCAATTAACAAGTGTGCCTTCTTAATGGGTTTGAGCCAATCAGTTGTGTTGTGACAAGGTAGGGGGAGTATACAGAAGATAGCCCTATTTGGTAAAAGACCAAGTCCATATTATGGCAAGAACAGCTCAAATAAGCAAAGAGAAACGACAGTCCATCATTACTTTAAGACATGAAGGTCAGTCAATACGGAACATTTCAAGAACTTTGAAAGTTTCTTCAAGTGCAGTCGCAAAAACCATCAAGCGCTATGATGAAACTGGCTCTCATGAGGACCACCACAGGAAAGGAAGACCCAGAGTTACCTCTGCTGCAGAGGATAAGCTCATTAGAGTTACCAGCCTCAGAAATTGCAGCCCAAATAAATGCTTCACAGAGTTCAAGTCACAGACACATCTCAACATCAACTGTTCAGAGGAGACTGTGTGAATCAGGCCTTCATGGTCGAATTGCTGCAAAGAAACCACTACTAAAGGACACCAATAAGAAGAAGAGACTTGCTTGGGCCAAGAAACACAAGCAAAGGACATTAAACCAGTGGAAATGTGTCCTTCGGTCTGGAGATTTTTGGTTCCACTCGCATGTCTTTGTGAGACGCGGTGTGGGTGAACGGATGATCTCCGCATGTGTATTTCCCACCATAAAGCATGGAAGAGGAGGTGTTATAGTGTAGGGCTACTTTGGTGGTGACACTGTCTGTGATTGACTGCAATTTTACCAAGAAGGAGAGTGATGGAGTGCTGCATCAGATGACCTGGCCTCCACAATCCCCTGACCTCATCCAAATTGAGATGGTTTCGGATGAGTCGGATCGCAGAGTGAAGGAAAAGCAGCCAACAAGTGCTCAGCATATGTGGGAATTCCTTCAAGACTGTTGGAAAAGCATTCCAGGTGAAGCTGGTTGAGAGAATGCCAAGAGTGTGCAAAGCTGTCATCAAGGCAAAGGGTGGCTATTTGAAGAATCTCAAATATAAAATATATTTTGATTGGTTTAACACTTTTTTTGTTTACTACGTGATTCCAAATGTGTTCTTTTATAGTTCTGATATCTTCACTATTATTCTAAAATGTAAAAATAAAAAATAAACTTGAATGAGTAGGTGTGTCCAAACTTTTGAATGTTAGTGTCACGGTTTCGGCCAAGGCTGCTTCTCCTCCTTGTTCGGGCAGGCTTCGGCGGTCGTCGTCTCCGGAGTACTAGCTGCCACCGTTCTATGTTTCGATGTTCGTTTGGTTTGGTCTGTTTGTACACCTGTTCTTTGTTAGTGTTGATTATGTGCCCTATAAGTTCTCTTAGGTTTTGTCATGTGTTGTGTGTAATTGTTTCGTGTCAGCTAGGCGTCAGTTTGTTCTCTCTCGTTCTGTTTTGTTTTGAGAGAGTGTCCGCACTGTGTGCGCAGTTTGGGTTACGCACTGTTCCCTGTGTGCGTAATTGTTTCGCTTGCCCTCCGGCTGGGATTTTGCCGTGAGTCTTTTGTATTGTTTGATCCTCACTAAAGACTGTTGAAGAGCCTCTGTTGTCCTGCGCTTGATTTCTGCACTACATCTACGCTCAGCCCTTGACAGCTAGTGTATCTCTCTATTATGCATGGGAATACTTTGGACCAGTTTTCCCCATATTAAAATCACTGCTGATTTGCTGGTGTTTTTAAAGTATTTTATGTCCAACAACAAAACAATGTCGTCAGAACACTTTCAACATGTGTTCTGGCAATTTCTGTTTTGATCCAAACTCAGCCACAACACCTACAAGTTCTAAGCCACTGTGAGTTCGGCTCTACTTTCACTCTGCATAAAAATCAAGAACTACCTCCACGGTCTGTTTTTGAAGACCTCAAGTCCATGTCAGCACACATTAATAACTCTGCTCTCTCCCCTCACGCACAGAGAATAATAAAATGCTACACCGCTATGATCCCCTCCCTTTCTTCTTATTACTTTCTTCTCTTTTCTTTATATTACTTTCCGCTCTGCAACAGCTCACAACTCATGCTTTCTTCATAAACTGTAGATTCTGAGAAAAATAATGGGAAACTCTAACGAATAGAGCTTAATTCTCTCTCCGTGTTATGCTTACAGATGACAACCATGATGGCAGGAGCAATTGGAATGTTTTTTTTTTCCACTCTTAAACTTGGCTAACAAAGTAGCACAGCTAATGTTTTTCTAATAAGACCTCACTTTTAATTTCACTCAAAAGGCAGTTGCAGCAGCTTAGGAGAGGCAATTTTCTGCTTCAGATTATTTTATTAACATGAGCGTCCTAGTAGAAAGCTCCCCTTTTGCTGCCAATGCAGTGAATTCTAAAGAAAAAGAAAACGTTTCTTATCTGTGTGGTGCTAGCCTGCGGCTACTGTTTTGTCCTTCTTTAAAGGGCTGTTGGACAAAATGGCCGCAACCTGTTGATGCGCAAGACCGGAGGTAGAAATAGAGTGTATAGATTGGACATGGGTCTGTGTATAGCAGGCAACAGGTTGCATACATGTATGTAATGTGAATATAGCCTTTTTAGAGGGCCAAATACAGTACAATCAAATAGCACTTCCGATGATGCCATATACAGTAATATATTTCTTGTGATTGCAGTGAGCATGAAAGCAATTCAACCCTGCACAAATCCGACATGTTGCGTGTGTCTCAGTAGAAGCTGTCAGCCATAAACCAAACTTTCTCAACTTGTATATGAGCATTATATGAGCATTAGATGTGGTCATAAATCAACATGTACAGTTGAAGTCGGAAGTTTACATACACCTTAGCCAAATACATTTAAACTCAGTTTTTCACAATTCCTGACATTTAATCCTAGTAAAAATGCCCTGTCTTAGGTCAGTTAGATCACCACTTTATTCTATGAATGTGAAATGTCAGAATAATAGTAGAGAGAATGATTTATTTCAGCTTTTGTTTCTTTCATCACATTCCCAATGGGTCAGAAGTTTACATACACTCAATTAGTATTTGGTAGCATTGCCTTTAAATTGTTTAACTTGGGTCAAACGTTTCGGGTAGCCTTCCACAAGCTTCCCACAATAAGTTGGGTGAATTTTGGCCCATTCCTCCTGACATAGATGGTGTAACTGAGTCAGGTTTGTAGGCCTCCATGCTCGCACAAGCTTTTTCAGTTCTGCCCACAAATGTTGTATAGGATTGAGGTCAGGGCTTTGTGATGGCCACTCCAATACCTTGACTTTGTTGTCCTTAAGCCATTTTGCCACAACTTTGTCCATTTGGAAGACCCATTTGCGACCAAGCTTTAACTTTCTGACTGATGTCTTGAGATGTTGCTTCAATATATCCACATAATTTTCCTTCCTCATGAAGCCATCTATTTTGTGAAGTGCACCAGTCCCTCCTGCAGCAAAGCACCCCCACAGCATGATGCTGCCACCCCCATGCTTCACGGTTGGGATGGTGTTCTTCAGCTTGCAAGCAACCCCCTTTTTCCTCCAAACATAACAATGGTAATTATGGCCAAACATTTCAATTTTTTTTCATCAGAACAGAGGACATTTCTCCAAAAAGTTTTCCCATGATGTCAAGCAAAGAGGCACTGAGTTTGAAGGTAGGCCTTAAAATACATCCACAGGTACACCTCCAATTGACTCAAATGATGTCAATTAGCCTATCAGAAGCTTCTAAAGCCATGACATAATTTTCTGGAATTTTCCAAGCTGTTTAAAGGCAGTCAACTTATTGGATGTAAACTTCTGACCCACTGGAATTGTGATACAGTGAATTATAAGTGAAATAATCTGTCTGTAAACAATTGTTGGAAAAAGTAATTTTGTCATGCACAAAGTAGATGTCCTAACCGACTTGCCAAAACTATAGTTTGTTAACAAGAAATGTGTGGAGTGGTTGAAAAACAAGTTTTAATGACTCCAACCTAAGTGTATTTAAACTTCCGACTTCAACTGTATGTAGCCAATAAAGAATGCCAGGGGCTATTACAGGGGAGACAACCCAGCTCTCCAATATAAACTCCATTAGCTGGTGCAGTCCATCAATAATGATGTGTGAATCATGACTTGGATGACACCTCATGAAGGGACTACTCCCAGCTAGGTACACCGAATGAGTGTTAGAGTATGTGTTAAGGCGTCATGGCTAATATTCACACCATGTGTCTTCGCCACGGAAGTGTGTCACATGGTGTGCTGGGGTGTGGCGAGGAAAAAGGAGTCTGAGGTGTGGCGAGGAAAAAGGAGTCTGATGAATGGTTGCCAGGGTTACCGTTTGTCCACTGTGGGCTGTCGTGAGGGTTATTTGTCATCGTTCCATCACTGCCTCTCTGGGTGTTTTCTCTTCCCTGTTCATTAATATTCTCAGTGATTTCCTAAATCCTGTCTTGCTATCCTCCACCACACACACACACACACACACACACACACTCACAAAGTCAATCTGTCAGTGTGGTCAGGGACCTCCAATCTCATTCATCTGTGAAAGATGCATGGTTCTGTAATTGCAGTGCGGGGTGGCGGGAGGGCAGCGTTTGTGCGTGCATGAATTTCAACCGGTCAGAGTTCCCCAGAATGCGCAGTCATGTCAAATGAAGTAATGTGTCTCCTCATCAAATAGAAAGATGTTTGATTGGCTCACTCATTAGCCACGCTATTAACAAGCCTGCAGCACATATGGAATAATGAACCTTTATTTTACCGTCCTGACTCGACTGGTATTTATTAACCAAGAAGTTTGCCATCACGTCCTACCACATGTTCTGTGTGTTATGTGTTATAATGGTGTAATTTGTGTGTCTGTGTCTGTGTGTGAGTGTGTGCATGTGTGTGTGTGTGTGTATGCAGTGCATTCGGAAAGTATTCAGACCCCTGACTTTTTCCCCATCTTTTTACGCTGCTGCTACTCTGTTAATTATTTATGCATAGTCACTTTAACTCTACCCACATGTACATATTACCTCAACTACCTAAACTAGCCGGTGCCCCCGCACATTGACTCTGCACCGGTACCCCCCTGTATATATAGCCTCCCTACTGTTATTTCATTTAACTTCTGCTCTTTTTTTCTCAACACTTTTTTGTTGTTGTTTTATTTTACTTATTTTATTAAAAAATAAATACATTGTTGGTTAAGGGCTATAAGTAAGCATTTCACTGTAATGTCTACACCTGTTGTATTCGGCGCATGTGGCCAATAAAATTTGATTTGATTTTTTATTTGTTCTAAAATTGATAAAAAAATATATTTCCTCATCAATCTACACACAATACTGTCATGTGCCTTTTACTGAGGAGTGGCTTCCGTCTGGCCACTCTACCATAAAGGCCTGATTGGTGGAGTGCTGTAGAGATGGTTGTCCTTCTGGAAGGTTCTCCCATCTCCACAGAGGAACTCTGGAGCTCTGCCAGAGTGACCATCGAGTTCTTGGTCACCTCCCTGACCAAGGCCCTTCTCCCCCAATTTCTCAGTTTGGCCGGGCGGCCAGCTCTAGGAAGAATCTTGGTGGTTCCAAATTTCTTCCATTTAAGAATGATGGAGGCCACTGTGTTCTTGGGGACCTTCAATGCAGCAGAAATGTTTTGGTACCCTTCCCCAGATCTGTGCCTCGACAAAATCCTGTCTCGGAGCTCTAAGGACAATTCCTTCGACCTCATGGCTTGGTTTTTCCTCTGACATGCAGTGTCAACTGTGGGACCTTATATAGTCAGGTGTGTACCTTTCCAAATCATGTCCAATCAATTGAATTTACCACAGGTGGACTCCAATCAAGTTGTAGAAACATCTCAAGGATGATCAATGGAAACAGGATGCACCTGAGCTCAACATTTCTAAAAAAAAAACGATTTTCGGTTTGTCATTATGGGGTATTGTGTGTAGATTGATGAGGAAAAAAATGTATTTAATCCATTTTAGAATAAGGCAGTAACATAACAAAATGTGGAAGAAATCAAGGGGTCTTAATACTTTCCGAATGCACTGTATATGTAACTCTATCCTCCTCATGGCACACACTACGTTTGTGTATGTATGTGTGTGTGTGCCTGTGTGTGTATGTGTGTGTGTGAATGTGTGTGTGTGTGTGTGTGTGTGTGCACGTGCGTGTGTGCGTGTGTGCGTGTGTGCGTGTGTGTGTATTAAACACATGTCCCTGGGCTGGGGTCAGGACAGGAGAGGAGCCTCTCAGGAAACAGCCCACAGGAAAACTCTATCTAGATTCTCTAATGGTGGGGTGACAATAACACACAGCATTCTACTGGTGGGGTGACAATAACACACAGCATTCTACTGGTGGGGTGACAATAACACACAGCATTCTACTGGTGGGGTGACAATAACACACAGCATTCTACTGGTGGGGTGACAATAACACACAGCATTCTACTGGTGGGGTGACAATAACACACAGCATTCTACTGGTGGGGTGACAATAACACACAGCATTCTACTGGTGGGGTGACAATAACACACAGCATTCTACTGGTGGGGTGACAATAACACACAGCATTCTACTGGTGGGGTGACAATAACACACAGCATTCTACTGGTGGGGTGACAATAACACACAGCATTCTACTGGTGTGTGTGTGTCCACTTTTTCTGTCCATGTGTTTCCCTTAGGTTATTATTGAAACATGCTTTCATAATATGTGGTCAGAAGAACTGCCTCTTCCTAAAGTATTTTCCCCATATTGAGTACTGGAGTATTATCAAAATATCAAAGATGCATGCTCAATACTGGGCATGTCAGTACAATGAACTATGTGGTAAAGGCATTATCCAAAGCGTTTTATCTTTTTCACCCCCAAATATTTACCAAATCGATTAACTTCACAGACAAATAAGCTGCTTTATCATCGTGCTTCAAATGGATTTGCATCATTTATACATTTGTGATGTGCCGCTTCGAAGTCTCCAACTGTGCGCTGTGTTTTTTAGCATTTTGATTGTGAGATTACACTTTTGATAACATGGTGAAATCAGTTTTGGCACTCTGCTCTTGAAATCCATTATTTTCTCAGTCAATGCCATTCAGAAAGCATTTCAACACCGCATTCATCCTCAAAGTGCTCATATCTCCAGTTCTCTCCATCAAAACCAAATATTGAATCAAGCAATTTGGACCTTCTTATTGGGACTGAAAATCCCTGATTTAGTTCCAGGAACAGACATAAGAAGCCAAACAACAATGGCAACATTTGGCTGTTTAAACTGATCACAACAACAAAGGAAATAATTTGGCAGTTTAAACTGATCATAATAGCAAAGGAAAGGACACTAAAAAGGCAATCAGTCTTTTTTAGCTTGTATCAAAAGACCCATTCTGGATATTGATATGGGAGTAGTTGTATTTGTGAAAAGGCTGTGGTGTGTGTGTTTGTTTGTGTGTGTGTGTGTGTGTATGTGTGTGTGTGTGTGTGTGTGTGTGTGCATGTGTGTAACCGAGTGTTTTGAAGCAGTAGAAACGTTCTGTTTTTTGTGTATAACACAAACCGCTCGTTTATTTCAGATTCAATCTGACGTAACCTTGAACCAGAGAGAGAAATAAAGAAGGTTTTTTAAAAAGAGAGTAAAGGAAAAGCAGGAAGAAAGAGAGGTCTCAACCCTAATCAAAGATCAAATCTCTGTCTCTCACTCTGTCTCACCTCATAAATATTAATTAATATGCCATTTAGCAGATGCTTTTATCCAAAGCGACTTACAGTCATGCGTGCATACATTTTTGTGAAAGAGGGAACGAGTGAGTGGAGGAGTATTGGCGCTAAAAGCTTGGCCGCTGCCGGCCTGTCTGGCTGTTAGCCAATAGGAATGGGCTTGGAGCCCACATGACCCCCGCGGGAGAAGAAGTAGAGATTCTCATCCCAACCACTCACTGACTGATTCACAGTATCATAATGGGAGACAGAGAGAAGATTGAAGGGAGAGGATTGAATATGAAAGTGATTTCTATGTCCCTATACGCTAAGTTGAACTACACAGAATAATCATTTGCTGTTCCTGCAGTTACCTGTTGAAGTAGAAGGCAACTTGGAAGCCGTTTTGTGTTGTCAATGTTTGTGACTTTACACAAAGTTTGAATAGTTCAGAGCAATGTAGCATTGCATATAATCTCTCTTTCTCTCTCACTCTCCCCCCTCCCAACTTGTCCTCCAGCTCTGATCCACCATTTCTTGGACCTTCTTGCCTATGTCACTATTGATCAATCTCTTCTCCTACACTTCCATCCCTCCATTCCTCCCGCCTTCCTGATTAAAACCTCTTCTGCTGCCCACTTTGTCACATTAGTGTGCATTAGTTTCGATCCGCTCTACTACCCACCAAGACATTATCATCACTCCTTGGCCAGGCATGTCTGTCTCCTGTTCTCATTTATTTTAATGGCTCAGCAGTGTTAGCATGTGCTAGCTGAGCCACTGTGCAGCCTCTCAGGCCCTTGGGGTATTTAAGCTCGCCTCTCCCATTCAGCTTTAGACCAAAATTGTCTTCATTTTCTCTGTAGCTCAGCTGGTAGAGCACGGCGCTTGTAACGCCAAGGTAGTGGGTTCGATCCCCGGGACCACCCATACACAAAAAATAAATAAATGTATGCACGCATGACTGTAAGTCGCTTTGGATAAAAGCGTCTGCTAAATGGCATATTATTATATTATTAACATGGCATCATGCTTGAGTTGGGCCATCTTCATTGCCGGAGGCAGTTGCCTTGTGTCCAGTCATTTCTGGATAGAGGATAGTAAGTGATTGAGTGGGGACAGAGGAAAACATTACTACATAGTGTAAGTTATTTTTTATAATTTCAATAGTTGTGATCAGTGGCATTTGGAATACAGTATATCAAAGTCAGAGGAGAAAGAAATAGCAGGTCTGTATTGGAAGGAAGGCAAGGAAGAGTGAAATATAAAAATGACACTGACATATCGTGGGATGCCTGGTATGGTGCTTGGATGGTGACCAAGTGGAGAACTATTTATGGGTACACTTTATTTGGATAGTCCTTTACAAAATATCTTTATACTGATCTAACTGTATGGGATTTTTGGGTCCGATACGATACCGATTTTAGGTACTCAAAAGTCACTGATTATTGATATACATTATACTGTATATACAAAAGTATGTGAACACCCCTTCAAATGAGTGGATTCGGCTATTTCAGCCAGACCCGTTGCTGACAGGTGTATAAAATCGAGCATACAACCATGCAATCTCCATAGACAAAAATGGCTCAGCTGCGAAGTGGTAGGTCACACAAGCTTACGGAACGGGACCGCCGAGTGCTGAAGCGCATAGCGTGTAAACATTGCCTGTCCACGGTTGCAACACTCACTGCCGAGTTCCAAACTGCCTCTTGAAGCAACTAAAGCACAATAACTGTTTGTCGGGAGCTTCATGAAATGGGTTTCCATGGCTGAGCAGCCGCACACAAGCCTAAGATCACCATGCGCAATGCCAAGCGTCGGCTGGAGTGGTGTAAAGCTCGCCGCCATTGGACGCTTCACCATCTGGCAGTCCGACGGACGAATCTGGGTTTGGCGGATGCCAGGAGAACGCTACCTGACCCAATGCATAGTGCCAACTGTAAAGTTTGGTGGAGGAGGAATAATGGTCTGGGACTGTTTTTTCGTAGGCCCCTTAGTTCCAGTGAAGGGAAATCTTAACGCTACAGCATACAACGACATTCTAGACAATTCTGTGCATCCAACTTTGTGGCAACAGTTTGGGGAAGGCCCTTTCCTGTTTCAGCATGACAATGCCCCCGTGCACAAAGCGGGGTCCATACAGAAATGGTTTGTCGAGATCGGTGTGGAAGAACTTGACTGGCCTGCACAGAGCCCTGACCTCAACCCCATCGAACACCTTTGGGATGAATTGGAACGCCGACTGCGAGCCCGGCCTAATCGCCCAACATCAGTGCCGACCTCACTAATGCTCTTGTGGCTGAATGGAAGCACGTCCCCGCAGCGATGTTTCAACATCTAGTGGAAAGTTTTCCCAGAAGAGTGGAGGATGTTATAGTAGCAATGGGGGAACCAACTTCATATTAATGCCAATGATGTTCGATGAGCATGTGTTCACATACTTTTGGTCATGTCTATATGTATATCTGCCGATATATTGTTTTTTAGAGGTGGAATGTAGAACATAATTTGTTTACACATATTGTGCTCCAAAGGATTAACAGATACTGTAAACTATGATTTCTTAACTAAATATTAAAATTAACATTATTTAAGAACATTTTATTTGTGGTTTACATGATAACCATCAAAAAGCAACTACAGTGAGCTCCAAGAGTTTTGGGACAGTGACAATTTTGTTATTGTTTTGACTCTTTACTCCAGCACTTTAAATTATACAATGAATATTAATTTGAGGGTATTTTCATCCATTTCGGGTGAACCGTTTAGATATTACATTACTTTTTGTACATAGTTCCTCTATTTACGGGGACCAAAAGTTTTCACTTATATGGGTATTAAGGTAGTCAAAAGTTTAGTATTTGGTCCAATATTCCTAGCACGCAATGATTACATCAAGGTTGTAACTCTACGAACTTGTTGGATGCATTTTCTGTTTGTTTGGGTTGTGTTTCAGATTATTTTGTGCCCAATAGAAATGAATGGTAAATAATGTATTGTGTCACTTTTATTGTAAACACTTCTACATTAATGTGGATGCTACCATGATTACGGATAGTCCTGAATGAATCGTGAATAATGATGAGTGAGAAAGTTACAGATGCACAAATATCATACCCCCAAGACAGGCTAACCTCTCAACATTACAATAACAGGGGAGGTTAGCATTTTGGGGGGGTTTGATATTTATGCCTCTGTAACCTACAAGACGCAGGCCTGCTTATTTTTCCTAGACTGTCTAAGCAAACAGCTGGAGGCAGGGCTTTCTCCTATAGAGCTCAATTTTTATGGAATGGTCTGCCAATCCATGTGAGAGACGCATCTCTTCAGTCAGTCCTACGACTGAGTGTAGTCTGGCCCAGGGGTGCAAAGGTGAACTGCAAGGCACTGGAGTGACGAACCACCCTTGCTGTATCTGCCTGGCTGGCTCCCCTCTCTCCACTGGGATTCTCTGCCTCTGACCATATTATGGGGCTGAGTCACTGGCTTGCTAGTGCTCTCCCATGCTGTCCCTAGGAGGGGTGCATCACGTCTTGCCAAGCTTTTTTTGCTACACTCGAAATGAGTGGGTTGAGTCACTGACGTTATCTTCCTGTCCGGACATGCGCCCCCCTCAGGCTTGTGTGGTGGGGAGATCTTCGTGGGCTATACTCTGCCTTGTTTCAAGTTAGTAAGTTGGTGGTCTGTTGATATCCCTCTGGTGGTGGGCTTTTGCAAAGTGGGTGGGGTTATATCCTGCCTGGTTGGCCCTGTCCGGGGGTATCGTCTGACGGGGCCACAGTGTCCCCTGACCCCCCTTGTCTCAGCCTCCAGTATCTATGCTGCAATAGTCCATGTGCCGGGGGGCTAGCGTCAGTCTGTCCTATCAGGTGTATTTCTCCTATCTTATCTGGTGTCCTGTGTGATCTTAAGTATGCTCCCTCTAATTCTCCCATCTCTCTCTCTCGTTCTCTCTCTCTCGTCCCGGAGGACCTGAGCCCTAGGACCATGCCTCAGGACTACCTGGCCTGGTGACTCCTGGCTGTCCCCGTCCCCAGTCCACCTGGTCGTGCTACTGATCCAGTTTCTGCTGCTGCTGCTATGGAACCCTGACCTGTTCACCGGACCTGTTACCTCATCCCGGACCTGCTGTTTCGACCCTCTCTCTCTCTCTCTCGCTCTACCGCATCTGCTGTCCCGACCGCATCTGCAGTCTCGACCTCTGAATGCTCAACTATAAAAAGCCAACTGACATTTACTCCTGAGATGCTGACCTGTTGCACCCTCTACAACCACTATTATTTGACATTGCTGGTCATCTATGAACGTTTGAATCTTGAAGAACAATCTAGCCTTAATGGCCATGTGCTCTTATAATCTCCACCGGCACAGCCAGAAGAGGACTGGCCACCCCTCACAGCCTGATTCCTCTCTAGGTTTCTTCCTAGGTTCCTGCCTTTCTAGGGAGTTTTTCCTATCCACCATGGTTCTACATCTGCATTGCTTACACTTTGAGGTTTTAGGCTGGGCTTCTGTATAAGCACTTTGTGACATCTGCTGATGTAAAAAGGGCTTTATAAATACATTTGATTGATTGATTGAGTAGCAGTCCGTAATGTCACCACTAGGTGTCAGCGTCAGCATTTGTGACATCTGCTAATGTAAAATGGGCTTTATTAATACATTTGATTTGATTGATTGAGTAGCAGTCCGTAATGTCACCACTAGGTGTCAGCATCAGCATTTGTATTGAGTAGATTCACTAAAGTGCTTTACAACACGATGAGAGCTTGTGATGACAAGCACACACTAGCTGTTCATTACATTTTTTTAATTAATGAAACCAATTTACACTGTTATTCAAAACAAAATGTATTGGCTATATATTTAAAATGGAATGCGCTGATGACTGAAAACGTTAATGCAGGAAAATGCTTGCCGCACTGGCAAGCATTTAGCTAGCTTACAATCTTATCTCATCATGAATGCAAGCATGTGGCCTGAATGATAGATCTTCGCTAACTGTCTTGCTTTTTGCAGATTGCATATTTCTGAAAACTAACTAAATAAGCCCACTAACATAATAGGACCAGTAACGGTGTTATTTTTGTGTCAAGGATGAGTGTTCACGTTGGTGCCAGTCCAGTGTTTGACATAAGTAGCACAGATTACTAGCTAGCTAGCTAGCTAGGCTAACTACTTTGCCAGCTAACGTTAACTAAGTGAAAATGTGATGAGGACAGGGCTCCTTGCTTGGTGAAGTGTACTTTTGATTATTACTTATTCAAATACGCTGTCGCGTAGCTACTCACTGTCAAACCACCATGCCTACTCTCTCTCATGTCGTGACTTAGTGGGCTGAATGATGTTCAATGAGCATCTCGTAGAGCGCCCACTTCAGGCAACCATTGAAACATTCAAAGAATGACTGCAAATAAGCAGACGTATTTGTTAATTCTATGTATATAATATCAGCTCTTTATCTGTGGAATAAATACTGATACAAATTATTCTGTGAAAGACTAATATCGGCCGATTAATATCACTATGCACAGACTGTCAGCTACACTTATCAAATGGTGACAGCACATGCAACAAAATTGTCAGCTAAGGAAATGTCCCACTCAATCTTCATTGGCCATACTGCCACCAATAATAAAGGCCTTATTTTCTGTTACCTGGCCAACAAGTGCACAATTACATCAATATAGTTGGAAAAGGTGTTCCTCAGGCTTCAGTTTCAGGGCCTGTCCAATTTGACTTTAACTCAACAACATTATTCCACTTCTGGGTGAATGGTGATAATCTAAATAATGAGCAAAGCCAGGAATCTCTGAACAGTTGTTACTTGCCAGCAAATCATACATATAGTTTGTTCATAGTTTAAGCATACAAACCCCCTAGAGAATGCTATCCAAATTAACACTGTGGTTTAATTTGTTGCTGGAGGTAGTGTTGGTGTGTGTAGAGGGACTGTTCCTTCCAATTCAATAACATTTCCATTCACCCGTTTTTTTGATGGGGAAACTGTGCTGCAAATGGTGCTGTGTTACTGATCAGAGCTTGTATTGAAGTCCTAACTCTCTTCAGCCACTTAACATACCTGTGGCACTTGTTATTTTGGAAAGACTTGGGGTGTTAAATGAATTGCCCAAGACACATTTTCAATCTGGGGCCTCTCATTTCAACCATGGCATCTAATAACTGGAAATGGGTTCCAAAAACGTCTCACCTGTCTAATTCAATATGGGGTGAGCATTCTGGCACAAAATGGCTACCGAGCTGCATCACCCCATTGGATCCCCATTGGGTGATGCGCTGCAGCCATTTTGGTGGTGACTCATCTCCACAGAGACATACAGATCCTGAGGTAAAAAACCATAGCCTTGGGCCTCCCGAGTGGCATTGCAGTGTTACATTTACATTTACATTTTAGTCATTTAGCAGACGCTCTTATTCAGAGCGACTTACAGGAGCAATTAGGGTTAAGTGCCTTGCTCAAGGGCACATTTACGTCATTTAGCAGACGCTCTTATCCAGAGCGACTACAAGTTGGTGCATTCACCCTATAGCCAGTGGGATAACCACTTTACAATTATACTTTTTTTGGGGGGGTAGAAGGATTACTTTATCCTATCCCAGGTGTTCCTTAAAGAGGTGGGGTTTCAGATGTCTCCGGAAGGTGGTGAGTGACTCCGCTGTCCTGGCGTCGTGAGGGAGCTTGTTCCACCATTGGGGTGCCAGAGCAGCGAACAGTTTTGACTGGGCTGAGCGGGAACTATGCTTCCGCAGAGGAAGGGGAGCCAGCAGGCCAGATGTGGATGAACGCAATGCCCTCGGTTGGGTGTAGGGACTGATCAGAGCCTGAAGGTACGGAGGTGCCGTTCCCCTCACTGCTCCATAGGCAAGCACCATGGTCTTGTAACGGATGCGAGCTTCAACTGGAAGCCAGTGGAGTGTGCGGAGGAGGGGGGTGACGTGAGAGAACTTGGGAAGGTTGAACACCAGACGGGCTGCGGCATTCTGGATGAGTTGTAGGGGTTTAATGGCACAGGCAGGGAGCCCAGCCAACAGCGAGTTGCAGTAATCCAGACGGGAGATGACAAGTGCCTGGATTAGGACCTGTGCCGCTTCCTGTGTAAGGCAGGGTCGTACTCTCCGAATGTTGTAGAGCATGAACCTGCAGGATCGGGTCACCGCCTTGATGTTAGCGGAGAACGACAGGGTGTTGTCCAGGGTCACGCCAAGGCTCTTCGCACTCTGGGAGGAGGACACAACGGAGTTGTCAACCGTGATGGCGAGATCATGGAACGGGCAGTCCTTCCCCGGGAGGAAGAGCAGCTCCGTCTTGCCAGGGTTCAGCTTGAGGTGGTGATCCGTCATCCATACTGATATGTCGGCCAGACATGCAGAGATGCGATTCGCCACCTGGTTATCAGAAGGGGGAAAGGAGAAGATTAGTTGTGTATCGTCAGCGTAGCAATGATAGGAGAGGCCATGTGAGGATATGACAGAGCCAAGTGACTTGGGGAGAAAGTATAGGGAGAAAAGGAGAGGGCCTAGAACTGAGCCCTGGGGGACACCAATGGTGAGAGCACGTGGTGCGGAGACAGCTTCTCGCCATGCCACTTGGTAGGAGCGACCGGTCAGGTAGGACGCAATCCAGGAGTGAGCCGCGCCGGAGATGCCCAGCTCGGAGAGGGTGGAGAGGAGGATCTGATGGTTCACTGTATCAAAGGCAGCAGACAGGTCTAGAAGGACAAGAGCAGAGGAGAGAGAGTTAGCTTTAGCAGTGCGGAGAGCCTCCGTGACACAGAGAAGAGCAGTCTCAGTTGAATGACCAGTCCTGAAACCTGACTGGTTTGGATCAAGAAGGTCATTCTGAGAGAGATAGCAAGAGAGTTGGCTAAAGACGGCACGCTCAATAGTTTTGGAAAGAAAAGAAAGAAGGGATACTGGTCTGTAGTTGTTGACATCAGTGGGATCGAGTGTTGGTTTTTTGAGAAGGGGTGCAACTCTCGCTCTCTTGAAGACGGAAGGGACATGGCCAGCGGTCAAGGATGAGTTGATCAGCGAGGTGAGGTAGGGGAGAAGGTCACCGGAGATGGTCTGGAGAAGAGAGGAGGGGATGGGGTCAAGCGGGCAGGTTGTTGGGCGGCCTGCAGTCACTAGTCGCAAGATTTTATCTGGAGAGAGAGGGGAGAAAGAAGTCAAAGCATAGGGTAGGGCAGTGTGAGCAGGACCAGCAGTGTCATTAGACTTAACAAACGAGGATCGGATGTCGTCAACCTTCTTTTCAAAGTGGTTGACGAAGTCATCCACAGAGAGGGAGGAGGGGGGGGGGGGGGAGGATTCAGCAGTGAGGATAATGTGGCAAAGAGCTTCCTAGGGTTAGAGGCAGATGCTTGGAATTTAGAGTGGTAGAAAGTGGCCTTAGCAGCAGAAACAGATGAAGAAAATGTAGAGAGGAGGGAGTGAAAAGATGCCAGGTCGGCAGGGAGTTTAGTTTTCTTCCATTTCCGCTCCGCTGCCCGGAGCTCTGTTCTGTGAGCTCGCAATGAGTCATCAAGCCACGGAGCTGGAGGGGAGGACCGAGCCGGCCGGGAGGATAGGGGACACGACACAGGGAGTCAAAGGATGCAGAAAGGGAGGAGAGGAGGGTTGAGGAGGCAGAATCAGGAGATTGGAGGGAGAAGGATTGAGCAGAGGGAAGAGATGATAGGATGGAAGAGGAGAGAGTAGTGGGAGAGAGAGAGCGAAGGTTGCGGCGGCGCGTTACCATCTGTGTAGGGGCAGAGTGAGTAGTGTTGGAGGAGAGCGAGAGAGAAAAGGATACAAAGTAGTGGTCGGAGACATGGAGGGGAGTTGCAATGAGATTAGTAGAAGAGCAACATCTAGTAAAGATGAAGTCAAGCGTATTGCCTGCCTTGTGAGTAGGGGGGGACGGTGAGAGGGTGAGGTCAAAAGAGGAGAGGAGTGGAAAGAAGGAGGCAGAGAGAAATGAGTCAAATGTAGACGTAGGGAGGTTGAAATCCCCCAAAACTGTGAAGGATGAGCCATCCTCAGGAAAGGAACTTATCAAGGCGTCGAGCTCATTGATGAACTCTCCAAGGGAACCTGGAGGGCGATAGATGACAAGGATATTAAGCTTAAATGGGCTAGTGACTGTGACAGCGTGGAATTCAAATGAGGAGATAGACAGATGGGTTAGGGGAAAAATTGAGAATGACCACTTGGGAGAGATGAGGATTCCTGTGCCACCACCCCTCTGACCAGATGCTCTCGGGGTATGCGAGAACACATGGTCAGACGAGGAGAGAGCAGTAGGAGTAGCAGTGTTTTCAGTGGTAATCCATGTTTCCGTCAGCGCCAGGAAGTCGAGGGACTGGAGGGTAGCATAGGCTGGGATGAAGTCAGCCTTGTTGGCGGCAGAACGGCAGTTCCAGAGGCTGCCTGAGACCTGGAACTCCAGGTGTGTGGTGCGTGCAGGGACCACCAGGTTAGAGAGGCAGCAGCCACGCGGTGTGAGGCGTTTGTGTAGCCTGTGCGGAGAGGAGAGAACAGGGATAGGCAGAGGCATAGTTGACAGGCTGCAGCAGATGGCTACAATAATGCAGAGGAGATCGGAATGAAATGAACTAAACATCTGGGAAAGGAGAGAGCAGGCCTCCCTCACCAAAAAATAAATAAATATATAGCTCTCCCAACTTCCACCTCAGAAACTATAATTGTTTCACTGAACCACCCGAATAAAACTCTCCCAACTTCCACTTTAGAAATTAGAATTGTTGTAAACTACAGCAGACTGTTATCAGTAGCTGTAATTAAGTACAGCAGCTACCAACCACCTAACGTTAATGCCTCGGATGAGGTTAGAAAAACAGCTGAATGGTAGCAGCTAGCTGGCTCAATCACAGGTACTCTTAAGCATGAAATAACATTGGAAACAATTAACCACAGTTGCAAAAGTTACCAGTAGCTACCCGCTAGCTAGCTAGCTAGCTTTGTTGGTCCAAGTAGTGGGTAAGCTAGCCTCGTGCTTCGCCGGGGTCTGCCGAATACAATACTTACCTACAAGAATTACCTACAATAACCTTCAATAACTACCTGAGTAAGCTACCTATAATACCAAACTACAATACCTACCTACAATCTAAATACATGGTTTAAGCTTAACTCAGCACCATATAAGAAGCCAAGCTTACCTTTCATAACGCAGCAATGATTAAACGTTGGGTAGCTAGCACAAAGATATTGTATTTAGCTACTACAGTACAGCCAGCTGGTAGTGTTGGCTGGCTAGCAATGGCTGCTGTGTTGACTTTGTTAGAAAAACGGCGTCGCTGCGAACGAATGTAGCTGGCTAAAAGGATATTGTTTTTAGTTGCTACCGTTGCTAATAGCTACTCGCCAGCTAATCCAGGAGGTGAGTTAGCTAGCTAGCTTCGTGCTACACCCGGCACCGCCGAATACAAAAGTAACCTACAATAACTACACAACAGCTACCCACAACAGCCCACGATGCCTACCTATACTACTTAATAATATACAGCCCACGATGCCTACCTATAATACCTAACTACAATCTAAATACATAGTTTAAGCCTTAGCTAGCTTTGTTGGTCCAAGTAGTGGGTAAGCTAGCCTCGTGCTTCGCCGGGGTCCGCCGAATACAGTCCTTACCTACAATAATTACCTACAATAACCTACAATAACTACCTGAGTAAACTACCTATAATACCTAACTACAATACCTACCTACAATCTAAATACATGGTTTAAGCTTTACTCAACACCATATAAGAAGCCAAGCTTACCTCCTGCTAGAGAAAACACAACCTCTCCCGACCACCGGGCTGCAGCGTCACCACAGCCTGGGGTTCGATCCCAGGCTCTGTCATTACCGGCCGTGACCGGGAGTCCCATAGGGCGGCGCACAATTGGCCCAGTGTCGTCCGGGTTAGGGGAGGGTTTGACCGGGGGGACTTTACTTGGTTCATTGCGCTCAAGCGACACCTTGTGGTGGGCCGAGCACCTGCAGGCTGACCTCGGTCATCAGTTGAACAGTGTTTCCTCCGACACATTGGTGCAGCTGGCTTCCGGGTTAAGCGGGCAGGTGTTAAGAAGCGCGGCTTGGCGGGTCATGTTTCAGAGGACACATGACTCGACTTTCGCCTCTCCTGAGCCCGTTGGGGAGTTGCAGCGATGAGACAAGATCGTAATCACGAAATTGGGGAGAAAAAGGGGCAAAAAAAACAACAGCATAGCCTTCAATACAACTACATAATATAACACTAGTTCTAGAAAAAAATTATAGACGTATCAGGTTGTTTTGATAAACTACCTTATGTGTATTGTGTAAAGTGCTAGAAAAGGTCAAGCTATCACAGAGTGCACTCTTTTATCAAAAGCAACATTTAGTGAGACACAGCAATGTTGGACACAGCAATCTTCTGCTTTTGTGGTGGGCAACAACGTATCGCTCAACACCCAAGCTCTCTCAGCATTGTAAACAGCTTTTCCAGACAGCTTTGGAGCTCTTTTTTGATCATTTTTCTTTTCAAGTGGCCTCTGTCTTCACTGTGAATCATGTTGAAAGGAGGCCTACTAAAATAATGGCTTATTTTTCATCACTTTGTCCATTGCGGCTGTCTGGATGATGTTTCCTCCATTCTGTGGATCTCTTTGTCTGTCTGGTATGGTCTGTCTGTCTGTCTGGTACGGTCTGTCTGTCTGTCTGATATGGTCTGGTCTGTCTGTCTGCCTGCCTGCCCGCCTGCCTGTCTGTCTGTCTGTCTGCTTGTCTCTCCTATATCTGTCACTATCTCAGATTGTGTATATGCCTTTCTGTCTGCATATCATATCTCTCTGTCCATCCCATTTTATATCACTGACATACCTGTGATGATGAGGGCCTTGTCATCCCTATCCTGCTCTCTGTGACTTTAACCTTCACGTTCCCACCATTTCAAACGTTTCCTGTCTTCTCTCCTGACACCTTCCCTTCGGCCGGTCATTGTCATGCTTATGACACCTTCTCGTGGTGTGGGTCACAGGGAAATGTCAGTGGACCAAAGCGGTGGGTTATCGTTTCCTCTGGACATTAACCCTATAGCGGCCATGTCTTTTGTCTCCTCTTCGCTTGTCTGGAAGCTGGGGGGACGGCGTCTTGTATGTTGTTCTTATTTTATCTGTCTGTAGGAGGGGTTCAGTTTTTCTGCTCTGGATTGGTTTTACCTTGCTCAAGGATGGGTGTAGCAGGTGTGTGTGTGTGTGTATGCCTCAACCTCTGCAAAGTAAAACTCGTATTCAAGAACATCACTTCTAAAATCATCACTTTAGCCAGAGGCCCGTAAACTCCTGCATAGTCAAAGGCCACTGTATGTCTCTCAAGGTTTACTGTTGCCACTGTTTGTCTCTCCTGGGTTACTGTTGCCACTGTTTGTCTCTCCGGGTTACTGTTGCCACTGTTTGTCCCTCCTGGGTTACTGTTGCCACTGTTTGTCTCTCCTGGGTTACTGTTGCCACTGTTTGTCTCTCCTGGGTTACTGTTGCCACTGTTTGCCTCTCCTGTGTGGGTTACTGTTGTAGTCCCCTGTAGCTCAGTTGGTAGAGCATGGCGCTTGCAACGCCAGGGTTGTGGGTTCGTTTCCCACGGGGGGCCAGTATGAAAATGTATGCACTCACTAACTGTAAGTCGCTCTGGATAAGAGCGTCTGCTAAATGACTTAAATGTAAAAAATGTTGCCACTGTTTGTCTCTCCTGGGTTACTGTTGCCACTGTTTGTCTCTCCTGGGATACTGTTGCCACTGTTTGTCTCTCCTGGGTTACTGTTGCCACTGTTTGTCTCTCCTGGGTTACTGTTGCCACTGTTTGTCTCTCCTGGGTTATTGTTGCCACTGTTTGTCTCTCCTGGGTCACTGTTGCCACTGTTTGTCTCTCATGGTTTAAATGTTTGTCTCTAATTGTTTACTGTTGCCATGGGTTTCATCTCTCCTGGGTAACTGTTGCCATGGGTTTCAGATGGTAATACTAGAGGATAGTAACAATGAGGAAAAAGATAGAGAGAACGAAAGACAGAGGAGAGAAAAAGAGAGAGCAGTAGAGAAGAAATATGTGAAATGGCCAACGACTTAACAGTTCATTTTAAGCTTGATGTTATCATTCGATCTCAGCCAGGGTCATGTTCTGTGAATGGAGGGCTTTCCCCGGTGGGGCTGGGGGCTGGGGACTAGGGACTCATGTGGGTTTTACAGTACAGGGTTTTCTCCCAGACAGTTATAAAAATGTTTCTACCACATCTGCACTGTCTATCATTAGAGGAGAAGAAAAATAATGATGCATGGAAGATAAAGAGAGAGAGTCTGTCAATAGAGAGGAATGGAGAGAACAACAGACGACAGAAGAAGAGACAGAGTGATGGTGAAAGAGACTGGACAGGCTTGGCGAGGAAGGGGAAGGAGGAAGAGGAGAATAGTTGTTATATACAGTACATACACGCACACACACATAGGCACACACGTGTGTTGCAAACACACACATAATGTACACACGTACACACACACACACATTACAGGCAAATGTATGCATACACACAAAATATGCGTGCGCCACACAAGCGTGTACACGTGTGTACTATACAGTCACACTATACAGTCACACATATGTCAATCCGCCTATGTCGCACTTCCGCATCTGCAGCTAAAGGTGACAGAGCCAGAGCGGTGTTTGTCAGACCATGACACATCCCGAAAATCGGTCTTCTCACAAAATCGTCTGTAGCATCCGAACGGTTTTGATCCCTCTATGGAAAGACGAGACTCTCACAAACAAGATGGTGTTCTCCGTTTTGCTCTACGACCTCCACACGTGTCAGGAGACTCGTCTGAAGTTAGTACAGCTGATCTGCCAACTTCTGTCTGTAGCATCTGAACCGTTTGGGCTACACACTAATATGACCCCTCTGTGCAAAGGTGAGATTCTCATGTACATGTCAGTTGTTTTGCTCTAGGATGCCCACAGGCCTCACAAGACTCGTCTGAAGGTCACCCGGTACCATTTAAAAAAAATGAATGGAAGTATTCTATATATCGAGAATGTTAAATGCCAAAAATATTAGGTTAAATACATATAAATATAAAAAAAGGTTTCCTGATCTTTCCTACATCTCTCAGATATAGGAGAAACACTTCTGAACAACTTCCTTTTGATATTTTTTTGGGGACTATCTGTTGTTATCTGTAGTGAATCTGTTATTCAATGTGTTTGTATAGGCTATTAGCAGTAAGGCCCAACATTTTTTTTCTTCAAATAATTGTTTTATATATATTTCAATCAAATAGCTAAATGATCCTTGGTATGACCTTCTTAAAAACATTCCATATAGTTTAGTAGAACCCCCTCCTCCCTCCCTCCTCCCCCCTCCCTTTACAGGTCATTACTGTTGAATTGAATTGAATTTATTAACGTCTACCATTTTATTCAATTAATGACTTACAACCAATCACTGAATATGTAACTTACCTAGTATCTGATTCACTAACTGACCACAAGAGTATAATTGACTTATACCTGATTCACTAAATGACTGATTACTTACTAAATGAGTAGCTGACTGACCGACTGACTGACTGATTGACTATCTGTCTGAATTACTGACTGTTTGTCTAACTGACTGATTGACTGTCTGGTAGATTGTCTGACTGACTGTCTGTCTGTCTGTCTAACTGACTATCTGTCTGTCTAACTGACTATCTGGCAGATTGTCTGTCTGTCTGTCTGTCTGTCTGTCTGTCTGTCTGTCTGTCTGTCTGTCTGTCTGTCTGTCTGTCTGTCTGTCTGTCTGTCTGTCTGTCTGTCTGTCTGTCTGTCTGTCTGTCTGTCTGTCTGTCTGTCTGTCTGTCTGTCTGTCTAACTGACTATCTGGCAGATTGACTGACTGACTGACTGACTGACTGACTGACTGTCTGTCTGTCTGTCTGTCTAACTGTTTGATTGACTATCTAAGCAGATTGGCTGACCGACTGACTGACTGAATCGCTGGCTGGCTGGCTAGCTGACTGACTGACTGACTGAGAGAAGCTTTTGTTCGTAAAGGGTAAAGTAGACAGCTATTGATTTTTCTTTCTATTACTTTTGTTTTTCAGAGAGAAAGCCCAGTGAGTCAGTGAAGTGTGTGTGTGTGTGTGTGTGCATGCGTGCTTGCATTATTGTGCGTGTGTGTGTGACTGTGTGTGCCATTGCCCATCAACCTGTGACTGTACCTATTATGACATTAATCTGAAAAGGATTGGATAGTAACTAGCAGTAAGACTATAGCTCCCACCTTTGATAGGCAAGGTGGAATTTCCTTTTTACACCGGGTCTAGGGATAGCCTACAATCTTAGAAAAAAAGGTTCTGGATAGAACCATAACGGGTTCTATTGCTTGATTCATATATGGCACCCCTAAAGGTTCTATACAGAACCCTTTTGTAGGGTTCTTCTTCACTGAACCAAACATTTTTCTATGTATACTGAACAAAAATATAAATGCAAAATGTAAAGTATTGGTCCCATGTTTCATGAGCTGAAATAAAAGATCCCAGACATTTTCCATATGCCCAAAAATCTTATTTCTCTCAAATTCTGTGCACAAATTTGTATACATCACTGTTAGTGAGAATTTCTTATTTTCCAAGATAATCCACCCACCTGACAGGTGTATCATATCAAGAAGCTAATTAAAATGAGTAAGGGGGATGTGATCATTACACAGGTGCACCTTGTGCTGTGGACAATAAAATACCACTTTAAAATGTCACACAACACAATGCCACAGATGTCTCAGGTTTTGAGGGAGCATGCAATTGGCATGCTGACTGCAGGAATGTCCACCAGAGCTGTTTAAAGAAGATTTAATGTTCATTTCTCTACCATAAGCCACCTCCAACGTCGTTTTAGAGCATTTGGCAGTACTTCCAACCGGCCTGACAACCGCAGACCATGTGTAATCACGCCAGCCCAGGACCTCCACATCCGGCTTCTTCACCTGTGGGATCATCTGAGGCGGTGCTGAGGGGTATTTCTATCTGTAATAAAGCCCTTTTGTGGACAAAAACTCATTCTGATTGGCTGGGCCTGGTTCCCCAGTGGGTGGGCCTGGCTCCCAAGTGATGGGCCTATGCCCTCCCAGGCCCCTCATGGCTGTGTCCTTGCCCAGTCATGTGAAATCCATAGATTAGGGCCTAATGAATTTATTTCAATTGACTGATTTCCTTATATAAACTGTCTCTGCCTGGCCGGCTCCCCTCTCTCCACTGGGATTCTCTGCCTCTGACCCTATTATGGGGGCTGAGTCACTGGCTTGCTAGTGCTCTTCCATGCTGTCCCTAGGAGGGGTGCGTCACTTGAGTGGGTTGAGTCACTGACATGGTCTTCCTGTCCGGTTTTGCGCCCCCTCGGGCTTGTGCGGTGGAGTGGTGTGGGGGCTGTGCTTTGGCAAAGTGGGTGGGGTTATATCCTGCCCGGTTGGCCCTGTCCGGGGGTATCGTCGGACGGGGCCACAGTGTCCCCCGACCCCCCTTGTCTCAGCCTCCAGTATCTATGCTGCAATAGTCTATGTGCCAGGGGGATAGGGTCAGTCTGTTCTATCTGGTGTAATTCTCCTGTCTTATCTGGTGTCCTGTGTGAATTTAAGCATGCTCACTCTAATTCTCTCTCCCTCTCTCCCTCCCCTCCCAGAGGACTTGAGCCCCTAAGACCATGCCTCAGGACTACCTGGCTGTCCCCAGTCCACCTGGTCGTGCTGCTACTCCAGTCTCAACGCTTCTGCCTGAGGCTATGGAACCCTGACCTGTTCACCGGACGCGCTACCTTCAAATCAAATCAAATTGTATTTGTCACATGCGCCGAATACAACAGGTGTAGACCTTACAGTGAAATGCTTACTTACAAGCCTTTAACCAACAATGCAGTTTTAAGAAAGAATACCAAAATAAATCACAAAGAAATATCCCGGACCTGCTTCTCTCTCTCTCTCTCTCTCTCTCTCTCTCTCTCTCTCTCTCTCTCTCTCTCTCTCTCTCTCTCTCTCTCTCTCTCTCTCTCTCTCTCTCTCTCTCTCTCCATCCCTCCCTCTCTACTGCACCTGCTGTCTCGACCTCTGAACGCTTGGCTATGAAAAGCCAACTGACATTTACTCCTGAGGTACTGACCTGTTGCACTCTCTACAACCACTGTGATTATTATTTGATGTATTGCATGATGTCTACTTTGATGATTAGAACCATTTCCTTGTTTGACCGCTAGGTTTTATGGGTATTATGACACCTCCACTCTGGGGCTCTATGCCCTCAGTTGCCAAGGGTTGTCCTGGTGTGTGTGTGTGTGTGTCTGCGTGTGTGTGCGTGCATGCGTGCATGTCTCAAAATAGAGGGGGCTAGCTTAGTGCTTTTTATTTTAGGGGGGTAAGCCAGCAAACGCTTTTTGCTCTAGCAAAACTCCAGCATAATCACTAATTTGTAGAGGTACTATTTTGGATGATAGAGTAGACAAAGCTTTTTACAAAGCTATTACAGGCTTAGGCAGACAAAGCTATTACGATGTATGCAATGACATTGTCTCTCCCAGTGGCCTAGCTGTTGTCTTCCTCTCACTGTTTCCTCCACTGCCTCCCGAGGTGTTGTAGCCACCAGGCTGAACCCTACCAATCTGAGATCACCACAGAACAGCATGGTCCTTTCTCAACGATGAGTGTAGGGTTGTGTATGGCCACAGGTCTTCTAGGGTGTGTGTGTGTTGGGGGGAGTTTGATTTAGCTATTAGTCGCAGTCTGTGTGGCGAGCTAGAGAGCTTTTGTTTTTCTGTGGGAGTGTAGTAGTGGCACCTATGATTTATCATCCTGTGGGAGGGAGGGAAGGAAGGAGAGAGGGAGGGAGAGATGGCGAGAGGGAGGGATGTAGGGAGAGAGGGAGTGAGGGAGGGAGAGAAGGAGTCTTGTTACGGTGTGACTGAGTGTGTAAGTATGTTGTACAATCTATCATTTTTGTTTTGATTATTTGAATCAGGTGTGTAGTGGTAAGGCAATATCTCAAATGTGTACCCTTTTGGGTCCCCAGGACCAGGATTAAGAAACACTGGTATAGTACATTGTGAGATTGTGAGTATGGTAACATTTCTTTGCGATTGTGCATATGTTTTTGCCCATGTCTATAGACTGTGAATGACTGAGAGTCTCTTGCTCTGTCTACTGATAAACCCCAGTTGAGAAAGAAGAAGTAAACATTTTACATTTTAGTCATTTAGCAGTCGTTCTTATCCAGAGCGACTTACAGTTAGTGAGTGCATACATTTTCATACTGGTCAAAGAAGAGAAGGAAGACAAGGAGGAGGAGAAGGAGAGCAGCAGTGTATTATCTTGACTTGTTGTCTGTGGTGTATTATCTTGACTTGTTGTCTGTAGTGTATTATCTTGACTTGTTGTCTGTGGTGTATTATCTTGACTTGTTGTCTGTAGAGTATTATCTTGACTTGTTGTCTGTGGTGTATTATCTTGACTTGTTGTCTGTAGTGTATTATCTTGACTTGTTGTCTGTGGTGTATTATCTTGACTTGTTGTATGTAGTGTATTATCTTGACTTGTTGTCTGTAGTGTATTATCTTGACTTGTTGTCTGTAGTGTATTATCTTGACTTGTTGTCTGTGGTGTATTATCTTGACTTGTTGTCTGTAGTGTATTATCTTGACTTGTTGTCTGTAGTGTATTATCTTGACTTGTTGTCTGTAGTGTATTATCTTGACTTGTTGTATGTGGTGTATTATCTTGACTTGTTGTCTGTAGTGTATTATCTTGACTTGTTGTCTGTAGTGTATTATCTTGACTTGTTGTCTGTCATGTATTATCTTGACTTGTTGTCTGTGGTGTATTATCTTTACTTGTTGTCTGTAGTGTATTATCTTGACTTGTTGTCTGTAGTGTATTATCTTGACTTGTTGTCTGTAGTGTATTATCTTGACTTGTTGTCTGTGGTGTATTATCTTTACTTGTTGTCTGTAGTGTATTATCTTGACTTGTTGTCTGTGGTGTAGTTTTGAAGTTGCACTGGCACATCCTTCGGGGCTAAAATAAATCCCTCCAATCCTGACAAAATGAGATTGAAGATTGCTCTTTGCCGCACAGCGCCTCCCAACGTTAATGCCCCGCACTCGGGCTGCCCCCTACCGACAATGCACGGCGGCAGTGCTTGATTGCGCGTGTTCATGGTTTCATTAAACAGCCGGAGTCCTTAAGCCGCCACAATGGAGATAGAGATGGAGACTGTGTGTGTGTGTGTGTGTGCGCTTCTGTGTGTATGTGTGTATTATTTTCATTTCTCTAGTTGAATGTGTCAGTGTGTGTCTGTTTCTATCTAAATGGATTAGCTTAACAAAACCAACTGCCATAGTACCAACGACCCTGCTGCGTCAACAGTGATGTGGGTATGCTATATGCAATTTTAAAAGTTTAACACCAATTTACAAAGCTGTAATTTACATTTTAGTCATTTAGCAGATGCTCTTATCCAGAGCGACTTACAGTTAGTGAGTGCATACATTCTTTTTTTATTTTTCATACTGGCCCCCTGTGGGAATCAAACCCACAACCCTGGCGTTGCAAACGCCATGCTCTACCAACTGAGCTACCTGCCGGCCATTCCCTCCCCTACCCTGGACGACGCTGGGCCAATTGTGCGCCGCCCCATGGGTCTGATGACTAACACTAGTTTATTAAACGTAGTTTAGTAAGTAACTAAGTTAGTAAGTAAGAGTCTATAATGAGGTTGTTCAGCAGCACCTTTCTCAATAATAATAATAATAATAATAATATGCCATTTAGCAGACGCTTTTATCCAAAGCGACTTACAGTCATGCGTGCATACATTTTTGTGTATGGGTGGTCCCGGGGATCGAACCCACTACCTTGGCGTTACAAGCGCCGTGCTCTACCAGCTGAGCTACAGAGGACCACATGAATCTTCATGATGGTTAAACCTGCACTGCGTAACTATGTGTGTAGAGGTGTTTTTGTAGACTCCTCTGGCAAGAATGCAGAATTTTTAGTAGATTTAAACACGATATCCCAGAAACCCCAGCTCTCATTGGTAGTCACCACTTGGATGATTTAGCATCAACAGCCGCCCCAATACTTTGTGGCTGTGTTATCTAGTAGAAACCCAGTGTAGCCAATGTTGACTTTGTGGCTGTTGTAACTAGTAGGCATGGCCGGTATACCTTATATACCATACCGGGGTATTTGGAAATAGCCATGAGATGGTTTTTCAATGCCATTGAAACTATTTATTAAACGTTTTTCAATAAACAATCATATTTGTAACTACTTTTTAAGTAAATACCTGCAATCAATGTTAGGAGAAAAAGCAGATCGTGTTCTTCATTTCACCTGTCACATTATTTTACATTATGAAGCTTACCGTAGTATCCCAGAACAGTTGAGACAGTCACATGCTTGTTTGTAAATATCACATTGGGAGAAAGCGGGAGCCGTGTCTTGACAGAGGTTGAGTTTTATATTGAAAGCCAACAGTGTTTTTTTGCTTCAACAGAGTGATCTATAGTTTTCCTTCACATAAATTACATTAGTGCTACACATTCAGCAGAAAATAGCTACATTTCCATCAGATGACAACAGAAGTGCAAAGCTATTTGGCTGGCAGCCACAAGTAAATAAGCTTGCAATGAAAAAGCAAAGTATTTTTTGCAGAAACGATGCTTGGCCACCATATTCCTAATGTTTATCATAGAAAGAATGTAGCCAGCTACATTTCCTAATGTTTTCCTTAAGTTAATATTGTATTTTACCAGAGAAAAGTAAGCTGGCTACACAGAGAAAAGTACCGGAGTAAAGTACCTACACATCAGTCAGAGCCTGTCTGCTGATAGGCTGCAACCTGGTCTCAGAGCATTTTGTATTATTCTTTATGTAAATCCGTGACCCTTTATTTAGTATGATATGTTACGAATTGCAATTCGTATGATATGTTACGAATTTGCAAAGTGTACAATATGTTACTAATTTTCTAACAATGAGATTAGGGGGCCAGCAGAACCAGGTGTTTCTATGGTCCTGCAGTAATGAGATTAAATGAGATTAGGGGGCCAGCAGAACCAGGTGTTTCTATGGTCCTGCAGTAATGATATTCAATGAGACCTTTGCTTTTTCTTAGTTTGGTCAAGATATTCTGATATAGTGTGCATGCTTGACTGAGATTTTGTGTCAGGACTGTGCATTGTGTGTGTGTGTGTGTGTCATTTCACCCTGACATTGAGGCGCTAATCTAATCTGGGTCTGTAATCTGGTCCAGAGTACATGAGTGTAATTCTGGAATTAGAGGTCTGTCTGTGTGTTAACCCCAGGTATTACCGCCTCATCCACTGCAGAGTGTGTGTGTGTGTGTGTGTGTTGTGGTTGAACCCTAGCCAGGCTTTGAGCCATTGGGTCAGGTCAGATCAGGTCATCAGGTCAGACCACTTTGTAGAGCAATCCACTGTCATGATGTGGATGGTGGGGCTGTATACAAAAGTGTGTTTTACCCTCTTCTGAGAGCTGGTTGTCTTTGGTCTCCTGCTCCATCTGCTGGCACCAGCCCTCCATGCGGCCCGTCTCTGCCTGCAGGGCCTGGAGGGGGCACCGCGTTAGGGTTCCCATTGCCCCCATTCCCGTTCCCACTCTCCAGCCATGGGTCCGGAGGGGGCAGGAATGAAGGGTCCAGGGCCGGGTCCAGGCTCTCGGCGAAGGAGTCGGAGGAGGACCGTGTGGTGGAGCGGTTGAGGAACTGCCGTAGTGGAGGTGGAGACGTACTGGTGGGATTTGATCCGATGCCTTGGCTGACCTGCCCGTCACACGGGGGAGAGTCCATGGATTGGCAGGCGTTGTTGACCATGCTCTTCTTCTCTGGGGCGGGCACTGGAGAAAGTGGTCAATGCTCATTCAAAAACAATAGTGAAAACGGATAATGCATCTCTAATAATGTTATTCTGTCAAGACAATGCGATATATATTATTGCTAGACTAATATGGATAAGTAAACTTCAAGAACCAGAATGTTCCTGCAACCTAACACCAACCTCAACCTAAAGCCAACCAAAGTCAAACCAACCATTCACATTTGTTATTCTTGTGTGTAAAAACAAAGACCAGGGGAAATATTATGACCAAGCCTTTTCCTGCTACAAAACAAACCAAGCAATGTTCTCAACGCCAGACACTTCATCCTGAACTGATCAATACAGGTATAACACACAGAACCTAGACTAGACCATAGAGATGGATAGAGGGCATACCACACAATTAACTATTTTAAAAAATTGCGTTGCACATGGTATCACTGTCTTTTGTGGCAAGTTCGACCTCTATCCATCTCTATGACTCATTACATGTATGGGAAAAGGGCTTGGCTGGGGAACGGGCAGTTCGCACAAACCCTGACCATCGTCTGACCATGGCTACGATCCTGCTTTCCCATTCAAGTGATAGAACAGAAAACGCCAAATGAGGGGAATAGACATAAATCTGTGGAAAATACTATGGATACTTAGAAGTCTGAATATTCATGGTTAATAGGATAATAATCAATTATAATAATAGGGGGATAAGGGACATACAGTGCGTTCAGAAAGTATTCAGACCCCTTACTTTTTCCACTTTTTGTTACGTTACAGCCTTATTCTAAAATTGATTAAATTGTTATTTTTCCCCTCATCAATCTAAAAACAGGTTTTTAGAAATGTTTGCAAATTTATTAAAAAGAAAAGACTGAAATATATAAAGTACATAAGTATTCAGACCCTTTACACTGTACTTTGTTGAAGCACCTTTGGCAGCAATTACAGCATTGAGTCTTCTTGGGTATGATGCTACAAGCTTAGCACACCTGTATTTGGGGAGATTCTGCAGATCCTCTCAAGCTCTGTCAGGTAGGATGGGGAGCGTTGCTGCACAGCTATTTTCAGATCTCTCCAGAGATATTCGATTGGGTTGTCCCAAAGCCACTCCTGCGTTGTCTTGGCTGTGTGCTTAGGGTCGTTGTCCTGTTGGAAGGTGAACCTTCACCCCAGTCTGAGGTCCTGTGCGCTCTGGAGCAGGTTTTCATCAAGGATCTGTCTGTACTTTGCTCTGTTCACCTTTGCCTCGATCCTGACTAGTCTCCCAGTCCCTACCTCTGAAAAACATCCCCACAGCATGATGCTGCCACCACCATGCTTCACCGTAGGGATGGTGCCAGGTTTCCTCCAAACGTGATGCTTGGCATTCAGGCCAAAGAGTTCAATCTTGGTTTCATCAGAGCAGAGCATCTTGTTTCTCATGGTCTGAGAGTCTTTAGGTGCCTTTTGGCAAACACCAAGCGGGCTGTCATGTGCCTTTTACTGAGGAGTGGCTTCCGTCTGGCCACTCTACCATAAAGGCCTGATTGGTGGAATGCTGCAGAGATGGTTGTCCTTCTGGAAGGTTCTCCCCTCTCCACAGATTAACTCTAGAGCTCTGTCAGAGTGACCATTGGGTACTTAGTCACCTCCCTGACCAAGGCCCTTCTCCCCCGATGTATGTTACGTTATGGATTCAAATTTGTTGTGGCTAACGTTTGATGGTGGCTAATGCTAGCTAGGTTAGGGGTTAGGGTTAGGAGTTAAGCTAAAGGGTTAAGGTTAGGGTTAGGGGACGGGTTAGCTAAAATGATTCATGTTGGGGTAAGGGTTAGCTAACATGCTAAGGAGTTGCAAAGTAGTTAAAAAGTAGTAAGTAGTTGAAAAGTTGCTAATTAGTCTGATGCTGAGCAGAAATTACAACAAGAAGCATTTTAGATCTGCGTTTACAAAACGCAGCAAGCTATTTCTTATGCGTTTTATCTTTCTTTCCTTCGTGGAAAATGCAGAATTCTGGGTTAATGCAACCCCTAAGTTTAACTTGCTAGTTATCTAAGTAAGTGGCTGAATTAATAAGGTGACGGGACATGATATTGTGTTGGCTTTCTGCTGTGATTGAGAAGTGAAAGCCCTTTGGATGAGTTATATGTAGGCTATCTTAATTTCCTTGTGTTTTTTCTCCTCTCCGTTCTTGGCCAGTCTGCTCCTCCCCCATCTTCTCTGAGCAGGTCAGATAGGCATGTTGCTCTAGCGACTCCAGACTACACACAGACACAGCGTGTACACATGTTGCTCCAGACAAGCTTGCTTCAAAACTTTGTTCATTTGCACAATGTCTCTCGTTCACATTCGCTTGTAAATTTACAAACTCACCAAAAACGACATTCAGTAGATCCTACATATATATGTATAACTTTATGAGCTGGATTGCCTGTCTTTGCAATTCATTTATTTTCGTTTGTGCTCGTTAGCATATTTAGCTAGCAGCCTCCATGGAAATTTGCTAGCTACAAGTTGATAATAGCTACCGTGAGATAGCAACATGACGATGGCTTTAGTACATTAGTTATTACACTTGCGTAGAAAAAGCAGTGTAAAATAATATTGACTATCATAGCAGTGCATTCATAAAAAATAACCTTGGCTTTGGCAAGTCCTTTGCCCTTCTCTGAGTCCATTCAATCCTTTCTGACTCCTAGTTATACTAGCTATCTAATAACATTACTGGGATGGCACCTTGATTCTCGAGAGCTATGGTTAGGAAGATGTTGTGTATGGATTATAGAAGTATTATACTCAACTCTTCTGCATGAAAATCCTTATTGGTTATACATAAAATACCATATGGTGAACATCACAATACAATCCTTATAAGTGTTGTGTACATGTTTTTTCTGTAGAATTCCAGTTTTAAAGAGAAGCAGACCATTCAGGGGCACAGGCAGAGCTGCAGAAAGAATTGGACAGGAAGACATTGAAAGTCCTGCTCGACTGCAAGAAGAGAGGCTGGCTGAGATGGTTAGTCAAAATCTTTCACCTGTGGTACAGCATTCTGTAATTTCTTGTTGCTTTTTTTCTTATGATTACAGGCTAAATTGCAAAAGCTGTCCTTTGAAGAAAGAGGAGAAGGGCTGGAACTGTATGGAGGTAAAATAGTGACTTAAGTGTACAAGCATCTAAAGTATGAGTTGCACCTGAATAATGAGTTTGGTAGTTGCAAAAAACATCTGCAAGCATGTCGCTTCTTTTGAGAATAAATGCAACAACACTTCCAAATGTAACTTGATATGTGAATAAATTCAATAAGATTTGCAAGGAGAAAAGGGGGGGGATCTAGTGTCAGGTCCCACCCACCAGTCAATATAATGTGATTCATTATGATCTAAAAGTAAAAACTGATCCTAGATCAGCACTCCTCCTCTAAGGCGCTTTCTGAATATGGCTCCAGATAAGACAAGTTGACACTAGCCCCCCAGCACATAAGCTATTGCAGAATAATTACTGGGGGCTGAGACAGGGGAGTTGGGAGACACTACGCACCCGTTCATTGTCACCTCTGGACAGGGCCAGCCAGGAAGGAGCTTATCCGACCTCTCTGGGTAAGTGGTTGTGTGGCTAGCAGGGGAAGAAGTGTGCTTAGCAGATCTGAAATAGAGGCACAACATTATTTGAATGAGAAATCAGTCCACTTGACAATTGAAACAGAATTCAGTATTCGTCATGTTGATGACAGACTTGAGACAGATAGCAATACAGTAGAAATATATTAAAACATAATATGGAATGTAACACAGATACAGATGATGTGCATGCAGTGGTTTCAAATAATAATGTTACTACAGGTAGCTAGCTCTATCCATGCTTTTCCGGAAAATTGTTATCTTATATTATAGCTAGCTAGTTGATGTTCTAGCTAGCTCACCCAAAGCAGGCCTTTCTCTCTGTGTCTCCCCTCCCAGAGAATCTGAGCCCCTGGTTGTGCTGCTGTTCCAACTGCAGCTGTGGACCCCTGGACTGATTTCACCAGGCATCCTACCTTGTCCCAGACCCCTGCTGATCAAGTTTAGCCAGGTACTCACTGTGTTTCTGCCTTTGCATTGCTTGCTCTTTTGGGTTTTAAGCTGGGTATCTGTAAAGCATTTTGTGACTGTTGATCAGGGTTGTCCTGATTAACGTGAGACAATAGTCATGCATTTGTAACAAGAACAGTGAGTGTTGTGTTGGGGATGTATATCTTTATTTTGTAAATGTGAACGTTTAGCTGATCTGGAATGGACTATATTTGAATTTAAATTATTCGCTAGGATGACTAACATCCTTCATTATCCATGACTACCATCCACATGTAATCCACCACCACTTTTCTAATGAACAGTCCTCCTCAATCTATTGTACATGGAACAACATCGTTTTCTCTGTATTTATGATTAATATTCCCTTTTGTCAATAACAGCTTCTACACATCATGACAACATGCTTGATTGAAAAAATCTTTAAACATGTCTTTAACTTTCTGGAGGTGATGCTGTTGCCCATTTTTCCTATGAGATATTCTCTCCGACCCCTTTTCTCTCCCTCCCGCTCAGGATCTTGTTTGCAGACTTATACCTGGTGAACCTGATGGAGGGTGGAGGGTTTCTTGACAGCCATCCCCTTCGGCATGCTGATGGCCATCTTGGCTTTGTGGTTTGGCATCTCCATGCTCCTCACCTTTGTGGGCACCTAGCCTACTTCAGCTTCATGAGGCCTGTGAGTTTCACCAATCAATCACACTGTCTGTATGAATAACTCTTTCAGCTCATCTTACATCTTGTGCATTTCCCCACTGTGTTTGCAATCTCTTTCACACTGGCATAACAATCAGAGAAAACATAGCACACTATCAAGGGTCTAACAATTTCTTGATGAGTTTCTATGCTACTCTCTGTGCTCCAGGCGATTGAAAGCCAGTGCGAACCAATAAGATTACTCGGCAGATCCATGAACATTCCTTCTTCACCATGCCTGTGCCTGGAATCATCATGGGGGGCATCCTTCCCTTCGGCTGCATCTTCAGCCAGCTCTTCTTCATCCTCAACAGCATCTGATAAGAACAAGGGTCAAGTCTGCCACTCAACCATAAGCCTGAACTAGCCTAGTGGTGTTCATAAAGAAACAAACAAGTAATTAATTGATTATTATTGATTAACATTTACAATCTAACAAATAAGTAAATACCTAATAATTTTTTAGAACTAGGGTCAACTCAGCCTCTAAGCAAGGAGACAATCTGATTGATTGTTGAGTATTTTCTCAACATTTTATCTCACCAGATGTACTACATGTTTGGGTTCCTGTTCCTGGTGTTCTTCATTTTCCTCATCACCTGCTCCAAGGCCACCGTCCTGCTGTACTACTTCCACTTGTGTGCAGAGGTGGGTGGAGCCATACATACATAGATCTGGTTATCACAGTAATGGCATACTGTGCTCTCTCTCTTTGTATGTACACTGAACAAAAATATAAAACACAACATGCAACAATTTCAAAGATTTTACTGAGTTACAGTTCATATAAGGACATTAGTCAATTTAAATAAATTCATTAGGCCCTAATCTATGGATTTCACATGACTGGGAATACAGATATGCATCTGTTGGTCACAGATACCTTTAAAAAAAAGGTAGGGGTGTGGATCTGAAAACCAGTCAGTATCTGGTGTGATCACAATTTGCCTCACACAACGTGACACATCTCCTTCGCATAGAGTTGATCAGGCTGTTGATTGTGGCCTGTGGAATGTTGTCCCACTCCTCTTCAATGGCTCTGCGAAGTTGCTGGATATTGGCTGGAACTGGAACACGCTGTCTTACACGTCGATCCAGAAAATCCCAAAGATGCTCAATGGATGACATGTCTGGTGAGTATGCAGGCCATGGAAGAACTGGGACATTTTCAGCTTCCAGGAGTTGTGTACAAATCCTTGCGATATGGGGCTGTGCATTATCATGCTGAAACATGAGGTGATGGTGGCGGATGAATGGCACGATAATGGGCCTCAGGATCTCGTCACCGTGTCTCTCTGCATTCAAATTGCCATTGATAAAATGCTATTGTATTCATTGTCAGTAGCTTATGCCTGCCCATACCATAACCCCACCGCCACCATAGGGCACTCTGTTCAAAACTCTGCCATCTGCCCGGTACAGTTGAAACCGGGATTCATCCGTGAATAGCACACTTCTCCAGCACGCCAATGGCCATCGAAGGTGAGCATTTGCCCACTGAAGACGGTTACGATGCCGAACTGCAGTCAGGTCAAGACCATGGTGAAGACGACGAGCACGCAGATGAGCTTCCCTGAGATGGTTTCTGACAGTTTGTGCAGAAATTCTTTGGTTGTGCAAACCCACACATACATCAGCTTTTCGGGTGGCTGGTCTCAGACGATCCTGCAGGTGATGAAGCCGGATGTGGAGGTCCTGGGCTGGCGTGGTTACACATGGTCTGCGGTTGTGAGGCCGGTTGGACATACTGTCAAATTCTCCAAAACAACGTTTGCGGCGGCTTATTGTAGAGAAATCAACATTAAATTATTTGGCAACAGCTCTGGTGGACATTCCTGTAGTTAGCATGCCAATTGCACGCTCCCTCAAAACTTGTGACATCTGTGGCATTGGGTTGTGTGACAAAACTGCACATTTTAGAGTGGACTTTTATTGTCCTCAGCACAAGGTGCACGTGTGCAATGACCATGCTGTTTAATTTACATTTACATTTACGTCATTTAGCAGACGCTCTTATCCAGAGCGACTTACAAAATGGTGCATTCACCTTATGATAGCCAGTGGGACAACCACTTTACCATTTATTTATTGATATATTTTTTTTATTAATTTATTTTTTTGTCATTTTTTTATACGTTTTTTTATTTTTCATTTTTATTTTGTTATATTAGTATTTATTTTGTTAATGTTTTTAAAAAATATTTTTAATTTTTGTGTTTATTTATTTTATTTTATTTTTTAAATATTTTTGTGGGGGGGAGAAGGATTACTTTTATACTATAGGGTTTCAAGTGTCTCCGGAAGGTGGTCAGTGACTCCGCTGTCCTGGCGTCGTGAGGGAGCTTGTTCCACCATTGGGGTGCCAGAGCAGCGAACAGTTTTGACTGGGCTGAGCGGGAACTGTGCTTCCGCAGAGGTAGGGGGACCAGCAGGCCAGAGGTGGAAGAACACAATGCCCTCGTTTGGGTATAGGGACTGAATCAGCGTCTTGATATGCCACACCTGTCAGGTGGATAGGTATTTGGTATTTGGTATTTTATTAGGATCCCCATTAGCTGTTGCAAAAGCAGCAGCTACTCTTCCTGGGGTCCATACAAAACATGAAACATGACATAAAGTTGAAGTCGGAAGTTTACATACACTTAGGTTGGAGTCATTAAAACTTGTTTTTCAACCACTCCACAAATTTCTTGTTAACAAACTATAGTTTTGGCAAGTTGGTTAGGACATCTATTTTGTGCATGACACAAGTAATTATTCCAACAATTGTTTACAGACAGATTATGTCACTTATAATTCACTGTATCACAATTCCAGTGGGTCAGATGTTTGCATACACTAAATTGACTGTGCCTTTAAACAGCTTGGAAAATTCCAGAAAATTATGTCATGGCTTTAGAAGCTTCTGATAGGCTAATTGACATAATTTCAGTCAATTGGAGGTGTACCTGTGGATGTATTTCAAGGACTACCTTCAAACTCAGTGCCGCTTTGCTTGAAATCATGGGGAAATCAAAATAAATCAGCCAAGACCTCAGAAAAAATTGTAGACCTCCACAAGTCTGGTTCATCCTTGGGAGCAATTTCCAAATGCCTGAAGACACCATGTTCATCTGTACAAACAATAATACGCAAGTATAAACACCATGGGACCAAGCAGCCGTCATACCGCTCAGGAAGGAGACGGGTTCTGTCTCCTAGAGATGAACGTACTTTGGTGCGAAAAGTGCAAATCAATCCCAGAACAACAGCAAAGGACCTTGTGAAGATGCTGGAGGAAACAGATTCAAAAGTATCAATATCCACAGTAAAACAAGTCATATATCGACATAAACTGAAAGGCCGCTCAGCAAGGAAGAAGCCACTGCTCCAAAACCATCATAAAAAAGACAGACTACGGTTTGCAACTGCACATGGGGACAAAGATCATACTTTTTGGAGAAATGTCCTCTGGTCTGATGAAACAAAAATAGAACTGTTTGGCCATAATGACCATCGTTATGTTTGGAGGAAAAAGGGGGTGCTTGCAAGCTGAAGAACACCATCCCAACCGTGAAGCACGGGGTGGCAGCATCATGCTGTGGGGGTGCTTTGCTGCAGGAGGGACTGGTACAATTCACAAAATAGATGGCATCATGAGGAAGGAAAATTATGTGGATATATTGAGCAACATCTCAAGACATCAGTCAGGAAGTTAAAGCTTGGTCGCAAATGGGTCTTCCAAATGGACAATGACCCCAAGCATACTTCCAAAGTTGTGGCAAAATGGCTTAAGGACAACAAAGTGAAGGTATTGGAGTGGCCATCACAAAGCCCTGACCTCAATCCTATAGAACATTTTTGGCAGAACTGAAAAAGCGTGTGAGAGCAAGGAGGCCTACAAACCTGACTCAGTTACACCAGCTCTGTCAGGAATGGGCCAAAATTCACCCAACTTATTGTGGGAAGATTGTGGAAGGCTACCCGAAATGTTTGACCCAAGTTAAACAATTTAAAGGCAATGCTACCAAATAATAATTGTATGTATTATTTGTAAACTTCTGACCCACTGGGAATATGACGAAATAAATAATAGCTGAAATAAATCATTCTTTCTACTATTATTCTGACATTTCACATTTTTAAAATAAAGTGGTGATCCTAACTGACCTAAGACAGGGAATTTCTACTAGGAATTGTGAAAAACTGAGTTTAAATATATTTGGCTACGGTGTATGTACAATTCCGACTTCAACTGTTATACAGAACCTTAATAGACAAGAACAGCTCAAGGACAGAACTACATAAAACATTTTTTAAGGACACACGTAGCCTACATATCAATACATACACACAAACTATCTAGGTCAAATAGGGGAGAGGCGTTGTGCCGTGAGGTGTAGATTTATCAGTTTTTTTAAACCAGGTTTGCTGTTTATTTGAGCAATATGAGATGGAACAGAGTTCCATGCAATAATGGCTGTATATAATACTGTACGCTTTCTTGAATTTGTTCTGGATTTGGGGACTGTGAAAAGACACCTGGTGGCATGTCTGGAGGGGTAAGTGTGTGTGTCAGAGCTGTGTGTAAGTTGACTACGCAAATAATTTGATTACAATGACGAGCAAGACGTGCCGCTCTGTTTTGGGCCAGCTGCAGCATAACTAGGTATTTACTTGCAGCACTGGACCACACGACTGGACAATAATCAAGATTAGACCAAAGTAGAGCCTGCAGAACTTGCTTTTTGGAGTGTGGTGTCAAAAAAGCAGAGCATCTCTTTATTACGGACAGACCTCTCCCCATCTTTACAACCATTGAATCTATATGTTTTGACCATGATAGTTTACAATCTAAGGTAACGCCAAGTAATTTAGTCTCCTCAATTTGTTCAACAGCCACACCATTCATTACCAGATTCAGCTGAGGTCTAGAACTTAGGGAATGATTTGTACCAAATACAATGCTCTTAGTTTTAGAGATATTCAGGACCAGTTTATTAGTGGCCACCCATTCCAAAACAGACTGCACCTCTTTGTTAAGGGTTTCAGTGACTTCATTAGCTGTGTTTGCTGATGCGTATATGGTTGAATCATCAGCATACATGGACACACATGCTTTGTTGAATGCCAGTGGCAGGTCATTGGTAAAAATAGAAAAGAATAGAGGGCCTAGAGATCTGCCCTGTGGTACACCACACTTTCTTGTTTGACATTAGAGAAGCTTCAATTAAAGACAACTCTTTGAGTTCTATTAGATAGATAGCTCTGAATCCACGATATGGCAGAGGTTGAAAAGCCATAACACATACGTTTTTTCAACAACAGGTTATGGTCAATAATATCAAAGGCTGCATTGAAATCTAACAGTACAGCTCCCACAATCTTCTTATTATCAATTTCTTTCAACCAATCATCAGTCATTTGTGTCAGTACAGTACATGTTGAGTGCCCTTGCCTATAAGCATGTTGAAAGTCTGTTGTTAATTTGTTTACAGAGAAATAGCATTGTATTTGGTCAAACACCATTTTTTCCAACAGTTTGCTAAGAGCTGGCAGCAAGCTTATAGGTCTATTTTTAGAACCAGTAAAGGCCACTTTACCATTCTTGGGTAGCGGAATTACTTTGGCTTCCCTCCAGGCCTGAGGACAAAGACTTTCCTCTAGGCTCAGATTAAAGATATGACAGATAGGAGTGGCTATAGAGTCAGCTACCATCCTCAGTGGCTTTCCATATAAGTTGTCAATGCCAGGAGGTTTGTCATTATTTTTCCACCTCTCCCCACATTAACTTTACAAAATTCAAACTTGCAATGCTTTTCTTTCATTATTCATTTTTTTTATGCATGAATACGATGGCTCACTGTTCATTGTCTTAGCAAAGGAGAAATGCTCACTAACAGGGAAGTAAACAAATTTGTGCACAACATTTGAGAGAAATACGCTTTTTGTGCATATGGAACATTTCCGGGATCTTTTATTTCAGCACATGAAACATGGGACCAACACTTTAAATGTTGTGTTTATTTTTTTGTTCAGTGTAAATGCATTGTGTAATATTTGTAAAACAGATGTCCAACATTTCCAGTTTGCCAGATTATCTGTGCTGTTACGTTTAGCTACCAAGTGTGAAGTCTTCGTGTCAACAGTACATCTATTTTAGTTTTATGAAAACATTCTAAATTATGCAAATGTTTCTTTCTCATATCACTCAATTTATCTCTGCTCATCGAACCAAGCACTTAGACCTCACTACAGTGTCAAAACTATTTCTTGAGCCAAACCTTAAGAGTGTGTTGTGTTTTGTATAGGACTCACTGGTGGGGGCGCTCCTTCCTGACCAGTCTCTTCGTGGCAGTCTACCTGTTTGTCTACGACGTGAACTCCTTCCTGACCAGTCTCTTCGTGGCAGTCTACCTGTTTGTCTACGACGTGAACTCCTTCCTGACCAGTCTCTTCGTGGCAGTCTACCTGTTTGAACACCACCCCTCCTTCCTGACCAGTCTCTTCATGGCAGTCTACCTGTTTGTCTATGACGTGAACTCCTTCCTGACCAGTCTCTTCATGGCAGTCTACCTGTTCGTCTACAGGTAGACTGCCACGAAGAGACTGGTCAGGAAGGAGTTCATGTCGAAAAGCAATTGTTTTGTCCATTAAAATAACATAAAAGTGATCAGAAATACAGTGTAGACATTGTTAATGTTGTAAATGGCTATTGCAGCTAGAAACGGCTGATTTTAATGGAATATCTACATAGGCGTACAGAGGCCCATTATCAGCAACCATCAGTCCTGTGTTCCAATGGCACGTTGTGTTTGCTAATCCAAATGTATCATTTTAAAAGGCTAATTGATCATTAGAAAACCATTTTGCAATTATGTTAGCACAGCTGAAAACGGTTGTGCTGATTAAAGAAGCAATAAAACGGGCCTTCTTGAGATTAGTTGAGTATCTGGAGCATCAGCAATTGTGGGTTCGATTACAGGATCAAAATGGCCAGAAACAAATAACTTTCTTCTGAAACTCGTCAGTCTATTCTTGTTCTGAGAAATGAAGGCTATTCCATGCGAGAAATTGCCAAGAAACGGAAGATCTCGTACAACGCTGTGTACTACTCCCTTTACAGAACAGCGCAAACTGGCTCTAACCAGAATAGAAAGAAGAGTGGGAGGCCCCGGTGCACAACTGAGCAAGAGGACAAATACATTAGAGTGTCTAGTTTGAGAAACAGACGCCTCACAGGTCCTCAACTGGCAGCTTAATTAAATAGTACCCGCAAAACACAGGTCTCAACGTCAACAGCGAAGAGGCGACTCCGGGATGCTGACCTTCTAGGGAGAGTTGCAAAGAAAAAGCCATATCTCAGACTGGCCAATAAAAATAAAAGATTAAGATGGGTAGTCTGAGATAAGGCTTTTTCTATTCTGGTTAGAGCCAGTCTGAGATATGGCTTTTTCTTCAGATGACCTGGCCTCCAAAATCACCCGACCGCAACCCAACTGAGCGACCGCAACCCAACTGAGATGGTTTGGGATGAGTTGGACCGCAGAGTGAAGGAAAAGCAGCCAACAAGTGCTCAGCATATGTGGTAACTCCTTCAAGACTGTTGGAAAAGCATTCCATTCTTGGCATTCTCTCAACCAGCTTCATGAAGAATGCTTTTCCAAAAGTCTTGAAGGAGTTCCCACATATGCTGAGCACTTGTTGGCTGCTTATCCTTCACTCTGCGGTCCAACTCATCCCAAACCATCTCAGTTGGGTTGCGGTCGCTCAGTTGGGTTGCGGTCGGGTGATTGTGGAGGCCAGGTCACCTGATGCAGCACTCCATCACTCTCCTTCTTGGTCAAATAGCCCTTACACAGCCTGGAGGTGTGTTCTGGGTCATTGTCCTGTTAAAAAACAAATGATAGTCCCACTAAGCCCAAACCAGATGGGATGGCATATCACTGCAGAATGCTGTGGTAGCCATGCCGGTTAAGTGTGCCTTGAATTCTAAATAAATCACAGGCAGTGTCACCAGCAAAGAACCCCCACACCATCACAGTTCCTCCTCCATGCTTCATGGTGGGAACCACACATGCGGAGATCATCCGTTCACCTACTCTGCGTCTCACAAAGACACGGCGGTTGGAACCAAAAATCTCAAATCTGGCCAAAGGACAGATTTCCACCGGTCTAATGTCCATTGCTCATGTTTCTTGGCCCAAGCAAGTCTCTTCTTCTTATTGGTGTCCTTAAGTAGTAGTTTATTTGAAGCAATTCGACCATGAAGGCCTGATTCACACAGTCTCCTCTGAACAGTTGATGTTGAGATGTGTCTGTTACTTGAACTCTGTGAAGCATTTATTTGGGCTGCAATCTGAGGTGCAGTTAACTCTAATGAAATTATCATCTGCAGTAGCGGTAACTCTGGGTCTTCCTTTCCTGTGGCAGTCCTCATGAGAGCCAGTTTCATCATAGCGCTTGATGGTTTTTGCGACTGCACTTGAAGAAACTTTCAAAGTTCTTGAAATGTTCCGTACTGTCTGACCTTCATGTCTTAAAGTAATGATGGACTATTGTTTCTCTTGCTTATTTGTCATGCCCTGACTCAGGGGACGCTTATATGTTGAGTCAGGGTGTGTATATTCCTTGTTGTGTTTGGTTTATGTTGTAGGATCTAGTATTCTAGATCTATGTTGGCCGGTGTGGTTCCCAATCAGAGGCGGCTGTCGCTCGTTGTCTCTGATTGGGGACCATACTTAGGCAGCCTATTGGCACTAGTGGGTTGTGGGATCTTGTTCTGTATAAGGTTTGTTGTGTTACCTTAGGACTTCACGTGTCGTTAGTTTATTGTTTTGTCGTGTGTTTATTCGTGTAATAAACATGTTTGCATATCATGCTGCGCCTTGGTCCTTCCCGTCTATGAACGAATGTGACAGAAGATCCCACCAAACACGGACCAAGCAGCGTTCCCAGGCGGAGAGAGTAGCCATGTCACAGGTGGGCAATTGGTGGTCATGGGAGGAGATATTTTCGGGAAAAGGACCCTGGGCGAAGAAGGAAGCCCAGGCAGGAGAGGAGCAACGGCAACACGGAAGCCGGCCGAGGAGGAAGCCCGAGAAGCAGCTCCAATAAAAAAATGTGGGGGGGCTAAAGGGGTGGTCGGGGAGTGAGAGAGAAGAGCCCCGACCACTACACTCGGTTGGTTTCCAGGTTGGGTCCCCACGACAATGAAAAGAGGAGTGGGAACAGTATTATAATGAGGAAACGGAGGATGATGACGAGGACGAGTTTCTGTTCCCTAACTCGTGGGGGCTCCCGGAGGAGTTTTTTTGGGGGGGCACACTGTGTGGATGACGAGGCAGCAGGAGGCCGTGGAAGGGCGAATCTGTAGGTTAGGAGAGGAGGCCACCATGTTACGGGGGCTATTGGTTCAGAGGGAGCAGGAGTTATTCGGTCAGAGGGAGGCGCTACAGGAGGCTAAAAGGGAGAAGGAAAGTGTAGCGGCACGGCGAGAGGAGCTGGTTAGGCAGCAGAAGGAGCGGGGGTTAATAAAGGAACCCAGTCCCGCTCCTCGCACCGCCCGGTCCGGCCTGTTCCTGCTCCCCGCACTAAGCCAGTGGTGCGTGTTCCCAGTATGGCCCGACCCGTTCCTGCTCCTCGCACCAAGCCAGTGGTGCGCGTCACCAGCCCGGCCCGGCCTGTTCCTGCCCCTCGCACCAAGCCAGTGGTGCACGTCGCCAGTCCGGTCCGGCCTGTTCCTGCCCCTCGCACCAAGCCAGTGGTGCGCGTCGCCAGCCCAGCCCGGCCTGTTCCTGCTCCTCGCACCAAGCCAGTGGTGCGTGTCGCCAGCCCGGCCCGGCCTGTTCCTGCCCCTCGCACCAAGCCAGTGGTGCGCGTCGCCAGCCCGGCCCGGCCTGTTCCTGCCCCTCGCACCAAGCCAGTGGTGCGCGTCACCAGCCCAGCCCGGCCTGTTCCTGCTCCCCGCCCCAGGCCAGTGGTGCGCGTCGCCAGTCCGGTACGGCCCGTTCCTGCTCCCCGCAACAAGCCAGTGGTGCGCGTCGCCAGCCCGGTCCGGCCTGTTCCTGCTCCCCGCACCAAGCCAGTGGTGCGTGTGTCCAGTCCGGCATGGCCCGTGCCTGTCCCACCGGTCAGCTGCTCCACTCCGGAGCCAGAGCAGTCCGCTCCACCGGTGCCCAGTTCAGCTCCGGTCAGCTGCTCCACTCTGGAGCCAGAGCAATCCGCTTCACCGGGATCCAGTCCAGCTCCGGTCAGCGGCTACACTCCGGAGACAGAGCAGTCCGCTCCACCGTTGCCTGATCCAGCTCCGGTCAGCTGCTCCACTCCGGAGCCAGAGCAGTCCGCTCCACCGGGGTCCAGTCCAGATCTGTCAGCGCCAATAGCCAGTCGGTCCTAGCTCGGTCAGGGCTCCAGTCCAGACCCAGACGTCAGCCCCTCTCCAGGTTCGGGGTCTCCCACACCAGGGTCCAGACAGGGCTTGGAGTATAGTGGGAGGAAGGAGAGGGGAAGCAACGCGCCGAGGTCTAGACCAGACCAGGGGCGCAACAGGGAGGCGAAGAGTGAGAGGTCGTCACGCCCTGAGCCGGATCCGCCTCCGAGGCGGAATGCCCACCCAGCCCCTACCCTGTTATGTTTATGTTGTGCGGTCGGAGTCCACACCTTTGGGGGGGGGGGTACTGTCACGCCCTGACTCAGGGGACGCTTATATGTTGAGTCAGGGTGTGTATATTCCTTGTTGTGTTTGGTTTATGTTGTAGGATCTAGTATTCTAGATCTATGTTGGCCGGTGTGGTTCCCAATCAGAGGCAGCTGTCGCTCGTTGTCTCTGATTGGGGACCATACTTAGGCAGCCTATTGGCACTAGTGGGTTGTGGGATCTTGTTCTGTATAAGGTTTGTTGTGTTACCTTAGGACTTCACGTGTCGTTAGTTTATTCTTTTGTCGTGTGTTTATTCGTGTAATAAACATGTTTGCATATCACGCTGCGCCTTGGTCCGTCCCGTCCTTCAACGAACGTGACATTATTTGATCTGTTCTTGCCAAAATATGGACTTGGTATTTTACCAAATAGGGCTATCTTCTGTATACCACCCCTACCTTGTCACAACACAACTGATTGGCTTAAACGCATTAAGAAGGAAAGAAATTCCACAAATTAACTTTTAATTGAAATGCATTCCAGGTTGAAGCTGGTTGAGAGAATGCCAAGAGTGTGCAAAGCTGTCATCAAGGCAAAGGGTGGCTACTTTGAAGAATCTCAAATATAAAATATACTTTCATTTGTTTAACACTTTTTGGGTTACTTCATTATTCCATATGTATTATTTCATAGTTTTGATGTCTTCACTATTATTCTACAATGTAGAACAGTAAAAATAAAGAAAAACCCTGGAATGTGTAATGAATACTCGGACAGAGTGGTAAGATCCAATCGCAGAATAGCGATGCTTTATTAGAGTACAGACAAGGGAATAGCTTAATCGTGGTCAGGCGGGCTGTGGTCAAAACCGGGCCAGGCATAGACAGGCAGAGGTACCAAGGGAGCGGGTGTAGTCGTAGTCGAGGGCACAGGCACAGGGTCAGAGTACGGTAATCACTGGGATAGACAAGCAGAGGGTTAAGCAATACGGGGAGTCAATCAACAAGGCACAGGTCGGATACACGGGTAATCAAAAACAACAACAAACTCTCTCTCTCTCTCTCTCTCTCTCGGAACAAAACGCTTAGCAAGTCACAATGGAACAATACCTCGCACCGACTGAACTTCTGAGCACACCTTATATCCTACCCTAATTACGGACAGGTGTGCTCAGAACTCAGGTGAACCAGATCGAGTCTGATGACTCCCCCTCTCTGTAGATCGGGGAAGTGTCAGACTCTGTCTAGACCCAGCCAACCCCCGATCCCTTACAGTATCCCCCTCCCCAGGGCCAGCACCTATACAGTCCACGAGATACTGGAGTCAAGACGGAGACGAGGGGGCATCGAATATCTCGTGGACTGGGAGGGATATGGACCTGAGGAACGGTCCTGGGTCCCTGCTAAGGACATACTAGACCCCGCTCTCAAGGCCACTTTCCACGCTGAACACCCAGTATCCCCCTCCCCTCTGTCTAGACCCAGCCAACCCCCGATCCCTTACAGTATCCCCCTCCCTGACGGCCTTCTACCTCTACCGGGTGGTCTTCCTCTGGGTCGGGGTCCGGGATGATCTGGGTGTTCAGCGTGGAAAGTGGCCTTGAGAGCGGGGTCTAGTATGTCCTTAGCAGGGACCCAGGACCGTTCCTCAGGTCCATATCCCTCCCAGTCCACGAGATATTCGATGCCCCCTCGTCTCCGTCTTGACTCCAGTATCTCGTGGACTGTATAGGTGGTGTCCTGTTCATCCTCCAAAGGTGGTGTAGTAGGTTATTGAGCGATTGGTGGGTACATCGGGCTATAATGGACAGGTTTCAACAGGGAGACGTGGAACGTAGGGCTTATCCTGTAGTGTCGAGGGAGTAACAGACGGTAGGTGACAGGGTTAATACGTCTCTGTACCTTGAAGGGACCAATGTACCTGGGTTGGAGCTTCTTGCAGCTCCGTCGGAACCGCAGGTCTCGGGTAGACAGCCACACTCGCTGCCCGGGTTGATAAGTGGGAGTAGGTCTCCGGCGTCGGTCGGCGTAGGTCTTTTGCTGTTGTGAGGCTTGACTGAGATGATGATGGGCCGTCTCCCAGACCTGCGCACTCCAACGGAACCAGTCGTCCACCGCCGGTACCATCCCTGATGCGGTATCCCACGGGAACAGGGGTGGTTGATACCCTAGAACACACTGGAAGGGCGTTAGGCGTAGGGAGGTGTGAATGAGTGAGTTCTGAGCATACTCTACCCAAGGAAGGAATCGGCTCCACTCTTGCGGCTGCCGCGAACATTGTTGCCGTAGATATTTCCCAATTTCCTGGTTGAGTCGTTCTGTCTGCCCATTGGCCTGGGGATGATATCCGGAGGTTAGGCTAACCGAGATGCCCAAGCGTTCGCAGAAGGCCTTCCATACCCGGGGATACAAACTGGGGTCCCCGGTCGGAAACAATATCCTCCGGGACACCAAACTGCCGGAACACCTGGGTAAACATAGTCTCAGCCATCTGAGTGGCGTTAGGCAAACGGGTCATGGGTACTAACCGGCACATCTTGGAGAAACGATCGATGACCACGAGAATTACAGTATGGCCCTCTGATTCTGGTAGGTCGGTAACAAAGTCCATTGCAATGTGCGACCAGGGTCGTTGAGGAGTTGGCAATGGCATCAGCTTACCCTCCGGTAGTGCACGAGGTACCTTGGACTGAGCACATACTGGACAGGATAAGACATAGTCTCTGACATCATCTGTGAGGGAATCCCACCAGTATTTTCGGCTGATGAGTCGTGTAGTTCGAGTGATTCCGGGATGACCAGATCCCAGCGACGTGTGGCACCATTCCATCAGTTGAGGTCGAAGTGGAGCTGGTACAAACACCTTAGACACCGGGGTTTCTGGAGGGGCTGGTTCCGCTTGTAAGCTCTCCTGAATAGTGTCATCAATAGCCCACCTCACCGGACCAGCACGGCAACTCATGGGGAGAATAGGTTCTGGCTCCACGGGTCTTTCCGCGCGCTCGAACCGTCGGGAAAGCGCGTCCGCCTTACCATTCTTGGACCCGGGGATATAAGAGACAGTGAATCGGAAACGGTTGAAGAATAAAGACCACCTTGCCTGTCGGGAGTTCAGTCGTTTGGCACTGTGAAGATACTCCAGGTTGCGGTGGTCCGTGAGCACTTGGAACGGATGCTCTGCTCCCTCCAACCAATGTCTCCACTCCTCCAGTGCTAACTTCACCGCCAGTAATTCCCGATTACCCACGTCATAGTTCTGCTCGGCCGAATTCAGTTTCCTAGAGAAGAAAGCACAGGGTCGTGATTTAGGTGGCTCACCTTGGCGTTGGGATAACACGGCTCCAACTCCAACCTCCGAGGCGTCCACTTCCACGATAAACGGTAAGGTAGGGTCCGGCTGACATAAAATAGGAGCGGTGGTAAAGCGTTGCTTCAACATCTCAAACGCACGCACTGCCCCCTCCGTCCAGTTCAGACCGCGACCCTTGTAGCTGGTCATCGCCGACAGGGGCGCTGCGGTTGTGCTGAAATTACGCACGAACCGTCTATAGTAATTGGCAAACCCTAAGAATCTCTGGAGCTCTTTCACCGTCTGGGGTTGAGGCCAGTCTTGTATCGCTTGTACCTTGGATTCATCCAGTTTAACCCCGTCGGGAGTGAGTATGGCCCCAAGGAAGGAAATCGTAGTGACATGGAATTCACTCTTTTCTGCCTTCACGAACAGAGAATGGTGTAGGAGCCGATCCAGAACCTGTCGTACATGGGACACATGTTCACTCAGAGAGTTAGAATAGATTAGGATGTCATCAATGTAAACTATAACAAAGCGATCAATCATGTCCCTGAAAATGTCATTCATGAACGCCTGGAATACTGAGGGCGCGTTGGTAAGTCCATAGGGCATGACACAATATTCATAGTGTCCTCGATGTGTGATGAAGGCGGTCTTCCATTCATCCCCTTATCTAATGCGCACCAGATTGTACGCACTCCTGAGGTCCAGTTTACTGTAGATAGAGGCCTGCCCCACCTGCTCGAGGGCTGCTGGGATCAAAGGAACAGGGTAACGATTTTTTATGGTAATATCGTTCAACCCTCGATAGTCTATACAAGGACGCAGTCCGCCATCCTTTTTCTTCACGAAGAAAAAACTGGATGCGGCGGGAGACGTAGATGGGCGAATGGCCCCCTGCTGTACACCTCCATTCTTCCACAAGGAGGTGTAGCCCCGGATAGCAGATCAATCGCGCAGTCCCAGGCCCGATGAGGGGGTAACACGGTAGCCCTCTCCTTGGAGAACACCTGCGCGTAATCCTGGTATTCTGGTGGAACAACAGTAGACACCGCAACCTGCGCATCCTCCACAGTAGACGCTTTGCAAGGTAACTTGAGACACTCTGCCCTACATACCTCACTCCACGCTGTGATATCGCCAGATTTCCAGGAGATGACCGGATCATGGGTGACGAGCCAGGGGTGGCCGAGAACTAGCGGCTCCCGTGGAGCGGAGATGACAAAAAAAATGATGTTCTCATGGTGTATGGAGCCCACTTGTAACTTGATTACCTCTGTACGGTGCGTAATGAACCCAGTGCCCATGGGCTCACCGTCTAGCGCGTTGACTCGCAGGGGAGGTTGAATTGGGATGAGTTGAACTCCCAACTCCTCAGCAAGACCCATATCCAGAAAGCTGGCAGCCGCTCCGGAATCAATAAGTCCTTCCAACCTGCGCACTTTCTCTCCGACAGATAAGGTAACTGGCACATACATTTGTTTCGATGTAATGTTCAAAACTTGAGTCTCACTCACCGGTTTGGCAGTTCCGAGGCGATATCCTGGGGTACGGTTTGGTCGTACCGGACATAGACGAACGAAATGACCCGACTGACCACAATACAGGCATAGTCCGTCTTGCCGACGTTGTTGTCTCACCAAACCTTGTAGAGGTGACCGTCCCAGTTGCATAGGTTCCTCCTCAGATTCTCTCCTCCGCTCTGTCGATTGCTTAGGACCAGTGATCGAGGGCTCCCGGACTGTGGATACCTTGTGTTGCACTATAAGATTATCAATAGAGATGGCTATTTTGATAAACTCATGTAGCGCAGTGATATCTCCTCGACAAGCCAACTCAGTCTGTACGTCCTTGTGCAGCCCTCTTCGGAAAACGGTGAGCAACGCAGTCTCGCTCCATCCGCTACCGGCTGCTATAGTACGGAACTCTAAAGCGTAGTCGGCTACTGTGCGACGGCCCTGCTGAAGTTCGCATAGTTGGTCTCCCACACTACGCCCAGATACTGGGTGGTCGAACACCTCTTGGAACAGTCTCTTGAACTGAACTTCCGCATTCAACTCGGGGACCTCAGCTGCCCAAAGCGCAGTAGCCCAATCCAGTGCTCTTCCCGTTAGCAGAGAAATCATGAAATCCACCATGTAGGGGCGAGGTATTCTGTAATGAATACTCGGACAGAGTGGTAAGATCCAATCGCAGAATAGCGATGCTTTATTAGAGTACAGACAAGGGAATAGCTTAATCGTGGTCGGGCGGGCTGTGGTCAAAACCGGGCCAGGCATAGACAGGCAGAGGTACCAAGGGAGCGGGCGTAGTCGTAGTCGAGGGCACAGGCACAGGGTCAGAGTACGGTAATCACTGGGATAGACAAGCAGAGAGTTAAGCAATACGGGGAGTCAATCAACAAGGCACAGGTCGGATACACGGGTAATCAAAAACAACAACTTTCCTTTCTCTCTCTCTCTCTCTCTCTCTCTCTCTCTCTCCCTCTCTCTCTCTCCCCCCCCCCCCCCCCCCCCTCTCTCTCTCTCCTCTCTCTCTCTCTCTCTCTCTCTCTCTCTCTCTCTCTCTCTCTCTCTCTCTCTCTCTCTCTCTCTCTCTCTCTCTCTCTCTCTCTCGGAACAAAACGCTTAGCAAGTCACAATGGAACAATACCTCGCACCGACTGAACTTCTGAGCACACCTTATATCCTACCCTAATTACGGACAGGTGTGCTCAGAACTCAGGTGAACCAGATCGAGTCTGATGACTCCCCCTCTCTGTAGATCGGGGAAGTGTCAGACTCTGTCTAGACCCAGCCAACCCCCGATCCCTTACAGAATGAGTAGGTGTGTCCAAACTTTTGACTGGTATTGTATATATATATAGAAAAAATCTTGCATATCTTAATTTATTTCCACAATTAACGAATAATATGCGTAATAATGTAGGCAGTTCATACGAAGGATTGTTACCTATAACAAGGATTGGCATTACAAAAACGACATTTTTGGCAAGCAATTATTATTTTGGCAAACAATTATTTTGATTAATCCTGTATTGTCCCTAACATCATTACCCCATAGCAACAGATGTGGGATACACACACACACACACACACACACTCACTCCCCACCCTTCCCCCACAAACAACCACAAACTCAGATGTTCAACAGTTGTGCCATCCCCGAGCACAACTGAAGAGAAGACTTGATGTGCGAATGCATATACAATTGTAGCTGTTTGAGAAGGCATGCAAAATTGAGCAAGAATGGGGAGATTAGACTAACCAATGTCAAGTCCTAGCTGATGGAGCTCAGATACACCCCCCTACCCTTAAACACACACACGCTGGTCCCCCATTGTGACCATTTTCCCAAGCATCTCTGTGCTCTCAGACCTTTTGATTATTTTGTGCAACCTGGGCACAATAATTTGCCCCCTCTCTGATTGTCAGAGTGTGACCACCTCCCCATGGGTTACTGCAGCTAGTGTTGCCAGCACTGCCACTACCTGGGTGGGGGCACCCCACTGAAATTCCCACCGGCTAGGTACAAGGTCATCAAGGTTCTCATTAGCACGTTTGAGAGATTCCTTGTATTATGCTCACCCATCAGGGGGCTTTGGCTTTGTTGGACCAACCCTGTCAGGCAGGCTCAGAAGTTTGAGGGGGCAGTGCTGCTTTGGTGGGTCTCTGACCTTGTTTATAATTGTCTGTCTTGGCTACGTATAGGCTTTTGCAGTAAGCCATTAAAACAGATAAGGACTTCTCCTTAGTGTGTGGGTTGCTCACGTGGGTGTCTAGGGTATAGGGTAGGGGACCATTCCATCATGATAAGACAATAAATAAATACACTACATTTATAATTTATTTTAAAACACATATCCCATATCTGCACAAAATTGAAAGCTCTCTCTGTCACAACTCCTGCTCGCAGACAAACATGGGCTCTGGCATTTGCAACCATTTTCCTTTTTCACACACCCCACCCCACCTTCTATCATACCAAATATACACAGAGCAAACAATTATTTTCTAAACTAATGTTAGTCTCAACCAAATGACATGAAGTATATACAGTGGGGAAAGAAAGTATTTAGTCAGCCACCAATTGTGCAAGTTCTCCCACTTAAAAAGATGAGAGAGGCCTGTAATTTCCATCATAGGTACACGTCAACTATGACAGACAAAAGGAGAATTTATTTTCTCCAGAAAATCACATTGTAGGATTTTTATGAATTTATTTGCAAATTATGGTGGAAAATAAGTATTTGGTCAATAACAAAAGTTTCTCAATACTTTGTTATATACCCTTTGTTGGCAATGACACAGGTCAAACGTTTTCTGTAAGTCTTCACAAGGTTTTCACACACTATTGCTGGTATTTTGGCCCATTCCTCCATGCAGATCTCCTCTAGAGCAGTGATGTTTTGGGGCTGTCGCTGGGCAACACGGACTTTCAACTCCCTCCAAAGATTTTCTATGGGGTTGAGATCTGGAGACTGGCTAGGCCACTCCAGGACCTTGAAATGCTTCTTACGAAGCCACTCCTTCGTTGCCCGGGCGGTGTGTTTGGGATCATTGTCATGCTGAAAGACCCAGCCACGTTTCATCTTCAATGCCCTTGCTGATGGAAGGAGGTTTTCACTCAAAATCTCACGATACATGGCCCCATTCATTCTTTCCTTTACACGGATCAGTCGTGCTGGTCCCTTTGCAGAAAAACAGCCCCAAAGCATGATGTTTCCACCCCCATGCTTCACAGTAGGTATGGTGTTCTTTGGATGCAACTCAGCATTCTTTGTCCTCTAAACACGACGAGTTGAGTTTTTACCAAAAAGTTCTATTTTGGTTTCATCTGACCATATGACATTCTCCCAATCCTCTTCTGGATCATCCAAATGCACTCTAGCAAACTTCAGACGGGCCTGGACATGTACTGGCTTAAGCAGGGGGACACGTCTGGCACTGCAGGATTTGAGTCCCTGGCGGCGTAGTGTGTTACTGATGGTAGGCTTTGTTACTTTGGTCCCAGCTCTCTGCAGGTCATTCACTAGGTCCCCCCGTGTGGTTCTGGGATTTTTGCTCACCGTTCTTGTGATCATTTTGACCCCACGGGGTGAGATCTTGCGTGGAGCCCCAAATCGAGGGAGATTATCAGTGGTCTTGTATGTCTTCCATTTCCTAATAATTGCTCCCACAGTTGATTTCTTCAAACCAAGCTGCTTACCTATTGCTGATTCAGTCTTCCCAGCCTGGTGCAGGTCTACAATTTTGTTTCTGGTGTCGTTTGACAGCTCTTTGGTCTTGGCCATAGTGGAGTTTGGAGCAGGGGCGGTGTGTTCATTAGGGCGATATGGGCGACGCACTGCCAAACGGGAAAAGGAAGGGATTTTTTTTCTAATCAATTATATCACGGCAACAGTAGTTTTCAGTGTTCTAATCTAGACGTCTGATCTGCCACTAAATGTCCAATCAGGCTAAAGTCGTGCTTCAAATGGCCCCGCCCGTTTTGGGGTGATTTTTTGGGGGTTTTGGGCGGCAGGTAGCTTAGTGGGTAAGAGCGTTGTGCCAGTAACCGAAAGGTCGCTGGTTCTAATCCCCGAGCCGACTAGGTGAAAAATCTGTCGATGTGCCCTTAAGCAAGGCACTTAACCCTAATTGCTCCTGTAAGTCGCTCTGGATAAGAGTGTCTGCTAAATGACTAAAATGTAAATGTAAAATGTAAATTTCAGTCAGGTTGAAAATCGCCCCAGAAGTCTCTCAGACTCTCATGTAAAATCTTTTTTTTTTCAAATATCAGAGCTTTCAATACAATCTCTATGGGTTCCGGGAGGGCTTGCACTTACGCGCTTTCGTCATACGTAACATAACCATGAACATAACTAAGAAAAGAGCGGGTAGCAGCGTCAATCAATTCACGTATTACTGTCAAGATGGCTAGCGTTCAGTGCAACTCGATTGTCTCTTTGAAAGAAGTTCATTTTTGTCGGCGAACAAATCAAGATAAATTGGCAACGAAACAATTAGGACCTCCCAGACCAAATTTAATAATTCAACAGGTTTCTACTAAAGGGGGAAAGTCCTACACCCGAGGATTTTCCAAACATTGGTACGAACGAAAAACCTGGCTAGCAGGCTGCGATGTAGCTAATGCAGTCTTCTGCTACCCCTGCTTACTCTTTCACCCTGAAGGCGGCACGGCAGACAGCACCGCTTGGACAGCGACAGGTGTAACGGACATGCACCATCTTTCAGAAAAGATTAAGAAACATGAGCTGTCAAAGACCCACATGGATAGCTGTTTGAGATTGTCTGCTTTGGGGAGAGTGAACATTGCCACTCAACTGGATGAGGGATACAGGCTAGCTGTCCGCCGCCACAACGATGAGGTTAGCAAGAACCGCCACATCCTCAGCCGGCTAATCCAGTGTGTGAAGTTTTGCGGAGTGTTTGAGTTAGCTTTGCGAGGCAAAGATGAAACTGAGGGCTCCACCAACCCTGGTATTTTTCTTGGACTTGGACTTGCTAAAGTTTTCAAGGGCACATCAAAGACCATTCAAAACGAGCTACTGGAGTGTATGCTAGCGGTCATGAGGGAACATATTGTGGAGGAGGTGAAGTCGGCGAACTTCGTAGCTATCCAAGCTGACGAGACCACGGACGTTTCTACACAGACACAGCTGGTGCTTGTGCTGAGGTACATAGATAGCAAGAAGATTTTATTTTTTTCCTGGGGCTTTTTCACAAAATCATGCCCCACGTCGACATTCTGTACCAGAAGCTACAGAAGAAGGACATCGATGCTGTCTTCATCAAACGTGCCCTTGACAGCTTCACAAGCAGTGTGCAGGCCATAAGGTAAGATTAAACAATATCATTTGATCTTTCTCAAAGCAGAGCTTTATTTTAAAATGTATGCATGAAAGGAGACATCATCATATTTACAAATCTATACAATTGGCCAGAATATGGTTGTTCATTTTTACAAAGCCATACAGATAGCTGTGTTTACCTTTTCTAGAAATTATTTTCAAATTCTGTTTTCAGGCAAAATGTCTATCACTGTTCATTTTCACAAATCTATACAAGAGGGCAGAATATGGAAGTCTATAAAAATGTCTTATTACCAATAACTTGCATCAATGTTGTCAGTAGCCTCTATCAAAAGCTCCTGCTTGCTTGTTGTGAATTATGGTCAGGTGCACATATTTCCAATTCAACCATGAGGCCTTTTTGAAGCAAGTAATGTGTATATCAGTATTGACTTATATGCTGCCCCTGTCTTCATGTTGTTGCTGGACATATATTTTTTTAAATGTGTGTAGGTCACCTAAATCATCAGAAAAATTGCCCCCCCTGAGAATTTTTTCAGGAGCCGCCACTGGTTTGGAGTGTGACTGTTTGAGGTTGTGGACAGGTGTCTTTTATACTGATAACAAGTTCAAACAGGTGCCAGTAACACAGGTAACGAGTGGAGGACAGAGGAGCCTCTTAAAGAAGAAGTTACAGGTCTGTGAGAGCCAGAAATCTTGCTTGTTTGTAGGTGACCAAATACTTATTTTCCACCATAATTTGCAAATAAATTTATTTAAAATCCTACAATGTCTGTCATAGTTGACGTGTACCTATGATGAAAATTACAGGCCTCTCTCATCTTTTTAAGTGGGAGAACTTGCACAATTGGTGGCTGACTAAATACTTTTTTCCCCCACTGTAGCTAGACCTATTGCTCTGATACACAACATAGGAACCACTAGATGTAGGCTAGCCAGCTATGTAATGCCAATAGAATAGAGGCTAGCTAGTTAGCTAGCTAGCATCAGCTTTGTAGCGGTTATGCTATGTGGAAACACTCATTTTAATTTTTTCCTTCATCTTCCTCAACAACGCCTTGTTGTAGCTTTCAAATTCTGTGAATATCATTTAGCTAGCTAGTCAGAAGAAAAAGCCCTCTCCACCAGAGCTCGTATTTTTCTCTGCTGCTTGTTTGCAGTAATTTTATTTACAACAAAACTTTTGGCACAGGTTGGTCGCTAAATTAGTGCCAAAACTCTGAGCGCACAGATTCGACATCAGCTAATGTAGTTTTGATTCACAGAAGATTCACCAATCGGAAGTAAAGGAGTTTAGTTGCATGCTTGCTAATCTTTTTGAATTTATTCACATATCAAGTTACATGTTTGCAATTGTTGTTGTATTTATTCACACATGACGTTAAGTGCTTGCAAGTGTTGTTGCATTTATTCTCAAAAGAAGCTACATGTTTGCAAATATTTTTTGCAACTACAAAACTCATTATTCAGGTGCAACTCATATTTTACACGTGCAAATCATACTTTACATGCTTGTACACTATTGTACTATTTTACCTCCATAGAACTGTCCGCTTCCCGTCTACCTGGAATGTTTTTTGTCATCATGGAGTACCGGAGAGCTATCCCAGGGTCTTCGGACCACCTCGCTGGTGCACCTGCATAAATTGCAGGGAGACTCCTGCACCTTACAACACACAACTGCTGCTATTTCACCACTGCAAAATTCAATGTATTTATTACCAAGTATGTTTACATAACAGGTTGACACATTCCATGACTACACTGTACTTTATTCTTCATTTTGATCCCAATTAGTGTTTATGGGTAAATTTTTCCTTGGTACTTTCTCAGTACTTTATCAGAAAGTTTCCCTTACACTGTGCTTTTGTAGAAGGTTACAGAGACTACCTTGTATTCTTGTTTATCTCCCTAATAAAATATTTTAACTGATCTGTATAATCGAACTGATTTGTTTTGTACTGTATTTACACCAGGGTAGTCCATCTGTCTTTCTGGATATCTACCCACCTGATCTAGAGAACTCTTGTTGGTTGGGTCAGGGTGTGAGTTTCAGTTGAGATCTATGTAATTGTATATCTATGTTTAGATCTAGTTTGTTATTTCTATGTTTGGCCGGGTGTGATTCCCAATCAGAGGCAGCTGACGCTCGTTGTCTCTGATTGGGGATCATACTTAGGTAGCCTGGTTGCCGACCTTGGTTGTGGGATCTTGTTTGTGTTCCTGTTAGGCTTGTTGTGTGTATAGCCCATAGGACTTCATGGTTTCGTTGTTTTGTTATTTTGTCAAGTGTTTATTTATCTTAATAAACATGTACGCATACCACGCTGCACCTTGGTCTGACCCGTCTCTCAACGATCGTGACAGAAGATCCCACCATAAAAGGACCAAGCAGCGTGCCCAGAAGGAGCAAACGCCTGGGACTCAACGGGAGGTAACCTTGGTAGATGTCCTCCTCGGTTGGGGGAGAATTACTGAGGAGGAGGCCGTCCGTTACCGGGAGGCGATGAAGGAGAGTGTAGCCGATAAAGGATCCTGGGCGAAGGAGGAAGCCCAGGTAGGAGAGGATCAATGGCGACATCCACGGTGCCGGCCGAAGAGCAAGCCCGAGAGGCAGCCCCAATAACATTTTTTTGGGGGGCTAAAGGGGTGGTCGGGGATCGAGAGAGAAGAGCCCCGACCATTGCACCCGTGGGGGGTTCAGGTGGATTCCCTACAACCATGGGAGCAGGGATGGGAGCAGTTTTACACAGAGGAGTCGGAGGAAGACAACGACGATGGATTTCTGTTCCCTCACTCGTGGGGGATCCCGGAGGAGTCCTCACTGGAGGGGGATTGGCAGTGGAGAGAGAAGGACTGGAATAGTCGTACATCTCCAACGTCAGTTCCCAGCCCGGTAAGCCCTGTGCCTGCCTCTCGCACCAAGCCGGTGGTGTGTGTCGCCAGCCCGGTATTCCCCGTACGCCCCGTACCTGCTCCCCGCACCATACCACGCTGCACCTTGGTCTGACCCGTCTCTCAACGATCGTGACACCACTAGGTCTTCTAATTTGAAGTGTTAACTGTCAAGAGCATACATATCCAGGAAAAGAGAACAGTTTAGTAAATCATTATAAAACCATTACAAAAGTACAATAATGATGACTATATACTAGATATGATAGATGCACAAGTATTGTTTCTCACACACGTTTGTTTCCCACACAAACTTCCCTTATTTATATGTTTGGTTGTAGGCCCACCTCTTTTAACAACAATTCTGAGTACTCTGTAGGTTTTCACACTTCCCAGAAACTACTAAGACTGACAACAGGGAAAGCTCCGGTCATTCTCAGTGTTGCGTGGCGACATCTCCTCAAAGTTTTAGCAGCTCAGCGGTTGTTGTTGGTGGCACTTCATGGAGTCTTGGGTCATCTGATCTCAGGATCATTCCCCTTGGTTGCCCCAATTGAGAGCCCAGTCTTTCTCAACAGTGCTCTCTGAAGTTCTGTGATGTCGGTGTAGTCCTTTGCAGTTTTCAATGAGTAGACACTTCACCTTCGAGATTTGTTATTGGAGTCTCCTTTAGCTGAAAGATACAATAATATTTAGTGAGTATTTTGTCTATTAAATTAACTAACACATCTGATTATCACACCTGATAAAACTAATTGCATTCTAAACTGAAGACCATGACTGGTTGATTGTTGGAGTCGTGTTAGCTGGGGCAAAAGTGTGTCACCAATCAAGCCCCCAAGGACTGGAGTGGACCATCCCTGACCTAGATCAGAGATAAAACTAGCTAGTTTTAGAATGTTATGTTGTACAGCTGACGAAAAATCAAGAACATGAGATGTGCAGTTCAGAACGTTTCCACGGTAATGGTGGCGCTTTACAATGAAACTTGTTGTAGCAAACAAGTGTCATGAAATACATGCACCAAAAACAGGGTACAGTTTTTGACTTGCCAGAAATGTCAGCAAGCAAGGCTAGCTCTCTGCTTGGCTAGCTAGCAAGCTGATTAGCTGAACACAGAATGTTAGCGCACGGTTCTTTGAATGGCTAAATGGATCCAGCTCGTCGCAAGACTTTGGCTAAAGTTGACATGTTGAAACTTAAATACTCCAGCCAACGACATGAGACGTTCTAAAACTAGACCGTTCAGATCAAACAAACAGTCGCGTCGTGTCATCTTATGCATCTGAACTGGGCTTTGCGGCTATTCCGTGCCAGTACACTTGTGTGAACTGAAGTAGCTAGCTAGCCAATATCAGTGTGGTTTTCAGACCACAGACATCAGCAACGTCTAGTAACGTTGTACACATAAGTTAACTAGTTACGACTAACTAGTGAAGCAACATTTTATATTCAAATGAAACAAACCAACGTCGCAGTCTGCTAACAAGCAACTAGCTAACGTTAGCTAGCTAGCTAATATGAACTATTGGATGCGTGGCTTGAAAACAATCAAAACAAGGAATCCAAAATATTACTTGCATACATATTTACAACTAAATAGCAATAATTAACTTTATATCTAGCAATATATATTATCTGACTAGCTATGTCTTACCTTTTCAGCAGAAAAAAATGCAAATTCTGGTTCGGTTCCCTTCAACTCCTTTATAGTTCTCTCCACTGTGGGAACGCAAATCCGAGGTTTACTCTCGCCTTGGCCCGGTCTCTATCGCTTTCCCTTTTTGCCTGTCTGCTCTCCAAATGTCTCTGTTCCTTTGGCTTAGATCACGTGTCAAACTAATTCCACGGAGGGCCGAGTGTCTGTGGGTTTTCGCTACTCCCTTGTACTTGACTGATGATTTAAGGTCACTGATTAGTAAGAAACCCCCCTCACCTGGTTGTGTAGGTCTTAATTGAAAGGAGAAAAAAAAACAGCAGACACTAGCCTGACACCCCTGGCTTATATGGAGGAGTAGCTGCTGCTGGGTCAGGTCGTTTGCCCCTCACGTCTGCCATGTCTGTAAGCTAGCTATCTCCGCAAGCCTTTAGCCAAGTGTTGACCATGGACTCAGCTAGCCATCACACCGCCTCCTCACTGACGGAAAACACCTCACTCTACAAAATCTGGTGGGAATATCCGACCAGACTGGGAAAATGAATATCAGTGAATACAACGGTTCTCAGGCAGGCTAGGGGCGCAATATTGTTACTATTGCATCACATTGGATGACGACTAGCAACTTATTGGAACTTTTGAACACAAAAAAAGTTACATATTGCAGCTTTAATTTGTAAGGTAACTTCCAAATGATATTGGTATCAGATAAACTGATAAACTGATACAAGCGTGAGAGGGTTAGAATGACGCACGTCTTGGATCAAATGTGAAAAATGCTTGCTTTCTCTCCATTTAATCTGTTTTCTATCCCTTCCTATTCCTTTAATATATCCTCTCTTTTTCCCCTCACTCAATCAATCTCACATACCCAACCCTCTCAGTCCCTATGGCTTTATCCCCAAGAGGATACTAGTGCCAATGCCTACAGTACCTGTTTGTGTGTCTGTCTATCTGTCTGTCTGTCTGTGTTCTCTTTCTTTCTTTCTTTCTTTCTTTCTTTCTTTCTTTCTTTCTTTCTTTCTTTCTTTCTTTCTTTCTTTCTTTCTTTCTTTCTTTCTTTCTTTCTTTCTTTCTTTCTTTCTTTCTTTCTTTCTTTCTTTCTTTCTTTCTTTCTTTCTTTCTTTCTTTCTTTCTTTCTTTCTTTCTTTCTTTCTATCTCTCTCTCAGATTGTCCCTCTTCCTCCGTTACCATGGTTACAGGCAGTGTGCAAGGCAAGGTGCAGATAACCCTTAGGGTCACCCCGCGGAGAGGCTCAACTAGGTACAGCTGACACCCCTATTCAATACTGCACCATCCAATAAACACACACAGAAGAATTTGGTCTTGTTTACACCCTTGAGTAAGGTGTGTGTGTATGTGTGTCTGTATCTGTTTCTGTACATGTTTGTGCTGCCGTGTATAGTGTGTTTTGTTTAGGGGGGGGCAAGGGGATGAAATAATTAGACAACATGCTTTTCAACTTAAATACACAGCTACAAATCGATCACTCTAGGGGTGTCACAGACACTCATACACACAGCACAGGAGGCTGTTCATAATAATGTCTGGAATTGAGTGATTAGAATGGCATCAAACACATGGAAACTATGTGTTTGAGTTTGATACCGTACCATTAATTCCGTTCCAGCCATTACAATGAGCCCGTTCTTTCCAAGGTGCTACCAACTTCCTTTGACACACACACGTCTCCCCCTGAGCAATTACAGCATGCATTTGATTTCACCCTAATAAATGTTTGGTTCTGAAATCAGACTTGTTCCCTCTGCTACTCGGTGTGATCAATGCCAGAGCCGCAAAGCACAAATGCTTCAGACAGAGTCAAACCTAGATCAATAAATCACTTCTCCCAGCACAGGATACTAACTAGCACCGACACAAACTGTCAATCTCATCTGTTTGTGTGTGGTGGGTGGGTTGTGTGTGTGGTGGTGGGTTATGTGTGTGGTGGGTGGGTTGTGTGCTTGGTGGGTGGGTCGTGTGTAGTGGGTGGGTTGTGTGTAGTGGGTGGGTTGTGTGTGTGTGTGGTAGGTGGGTTGTGTGCGTGGTGGGTGGGTTGTGTGCGTAGTGGGTGGGTTGTGTGCGTAGTGGGTGGGTTGTGTGGGTTGTGTGCGTGGTGGGTGGGTTGTGTGCGTGGTGGGTGGGTTGTGTGTGTAGTGGGTGGGTTGTGTGCGTGGTGGGTGGGTTGTGTGCGTGGTGGGTGGGTTGTGTGCGTAGTGGGTGGGTTGTGTGCGTAGTGGGTGGGTTGTGTGCGTGGTGGGTGGGTTGTGTGGGTGGGTTGTGTGCGTAGTGGGTGGGTTGTGTGTGTGTGTGGTGGGTGGGTTGTGTGCGTGGTAGGTGGGTTGTGTGCGTAGTGGGTGGGTTGTGTGCGTGGTGGGTAGGTTGTGTGCGTGGTGGGTGGGTTGTGTGTGTAGTGGGTGGGTTGTGTGTAGTGGGTGGGTTGTGTGTAGTGGGTGGGTTGTGTGTGTGTGGTGGGTGGGTGGGTTGTGTGCGTGGTGGGTGGGTTGTGTGTGTAGTGGGTGGGTTGTGTGCATGCGTGTTTGTGCGTGCGTGTGTAACTTCACTCACACCATGGATTTGTTTTATGTACACAACATACTGCATGTGTCGTCTGCATATTACCTACATGTACATTAATAATACAGTTGAAGTCGGAGGTTTACATACACTTAGGTTGGAATCATTAAAACTTGTTTTTCAACCAGTCCACAAATTTCTTGTTAACAAACTATAGTTTTGGCAAGTCGGTTAGGACATCTACTTTGTGCATGACACAAGTAATTTTTACCACAACTGTTTACAGACAGATTATTTCACTTATAATTCACTGTATCACAATTCCAGTGGGTCAGAAGTTTACATACACTAAGTTGACTGTGCCTTTAAACAGCTTGAAAAATTCCAGAAAATGATGTCATGGCTTTAGAAGTTTCTGATAGGCTAATTGACATAATTTGAGTCAATTGGAGGTGTACCTGTGGATGTATTTCAAGGCCTACCTTCAAACTCAGTGCCTCTTTGCTTGACATCATGGGAAAATCTAAAGAAATCAGCTCACTCTAGGGGTGTCACAGACACTCATACACACAGCACAGGAGGCTGTTTATAATAATGTCTGGAATTGAGTGATTAGAATGGCATCAAACACATGGAAACTATGTGTTTGAGTTTGATACCGTACCATTTATTCCGTTCCAGCCATTACAATGAGCCCGTTCTTTCCAAGGTGCTACCAACTTCCTGTGACACACACACGTCTCCCCCTGAGCAATTACAGCATGCATTTGATTTCACCCTTATAAATGTTTGTTTCTGAAATCAGACTTGTTCCCTCTGCTACTCTGTGTGATCAATGCCAGAGCCGCAAAGCACAAATGCTTCAGACAGTGTCACGATCGTCTGAGGAAGCGGACCAATACGCAGCGCGTGGAGTGAACATGATGACTTTATTAAATAAAGCAACCACAAAAAACAACAAATGACGATAGTGAAGTCCTCTGTAACACTGACAGAACTTGGAACAAAAACCCACAAACACACAGTGAAACCACAACAGTTTAAATATGGCTCCCAATCAGAGATAACGAGCCGACAGCTGACACTCGTTACCTCCGATTGGGAGTCAATGACCAAACATAGAAACCAACCCAACAGAAAAGCAAACATAGAAATACACCCAACAGAAAAATAACAACCCTGGCTCAAAATAAAAGTCCATAGAGCCAGAGTGTCACAGACAGAGTCAAACCTAGATCAATAAATCACTTCTCCCAGCACAGGATACTAACTAGCACCGACACAAACTGTCAATCTCATCTGTTTGTGTGTGGTGGGTGGGTTGTGTGTGTGGTGGGTGGGTTATGTGTGTGGTGGGTGGGTTGTGTGCTTGGTGGGTGGGTCGTGTGAAGTGGGTGGGTTGTGTGTAGTGGGTGGGTTGTGTGTGTGTGTGGTGGGTGGGTTGTGTGCGTAGTGGGTGGGTTGTGTGCGTAGTGGGTGGGTTGTGTGGGTTGTGTGCGTGGTGGGTGGGTTGTGTGCGTGGTGGGTGGGTTGTGTGTGTAGTGGGTGGGTTGTGTGCGTGGTGGGTGGGTTGTGGGTGGTGTGGGTGGGTTGTGTGCGTAGTGGGTGGGTTGTGTGTGTGTGGTGGGTGGGTTGTGTGCGTGGTAGGTGGGTTGTGTGCGTAGTGGGTGGGTTGTGTGCGTGGTGGGTAGGTTGTGTGCGTGGTGGGTGGGTTGTGTGTGTAGTGGGTGGGTTGTGTGTAGTGGGTGGGTTGTGTGTAGTGGGTGGGTTGTGTGTGTGTGGTGGGTGGGTTGTGTGCGTGGTGGGTGGGTTGTGTGTGTAGTGGGTGGGTTGTGTGCATGCGTGTTTGTGCGTGCGTGTGTAACTTCACTCACACCATGGATTTGTTTTATGTACACAACATACTGTATGTGTCGTCTGCATATTACCTACATGTACATTATTAATACAGTTGAAGTCGGAGGTTTACATACACTTAGGTTGGAATCATTAAAACTTGTTTTTCAACCAGTCCACACATTTCTTGTTAACAAACTATAGTTTTGGCAAGTCGGTTAGGACATCTACTTTGTGCATGACACAAGTAATTTTTACCACAACTGTTTACAGACAGATTATTTCACTTATAATTCACTGTATCACAATTCCAGTGGGTCAGAAGTTTACATACACTAAGTTGACTGTGCCTTTAAACAGCTTGGAAAATTCCAGAAAATGATGTCATGGCTTTAGAAGTTTCTGATAGGCTAATTGACATAATTTGAGTCAATTGGAGGTGTACCTGTGGATGTATTTCAAGGCCTACCTTCAAACTCAGTGCCTCTTTGCTTGACATCATGGGAAAATCTAAAGAAATCAGCTCACTCTAGGGGTGTCACAGACACTCATACACACAGCACAGGAGGCTGTTTATAATAATGTCTGGAATTGAGTGATTAGAATGGCATCAAACACATGGAAACTATGTGTTTGAGTTTGATACCGTACCATTTATTCCGTTCCAGCCATTACAATGAGCCCGTTCTTTCCAAGGTGCTACCAACTTCCTGTGACACACACACGTCTCCCCCTGAGCAATTACAGCATGCATTTGATTTCACCCTTATAAATGTTTGTTTCTGAAATCAGACTTGTTCCCTCTGCTACTCTGTGTGATCAATGCCAGAGCCGCAAAGCACAAATGCTTCAGACAGAGTCAAACCTAGATCAATAAATCACTTCTCCCAGCACAGGATACTAACTAGCACCGACACAAACTGTCAATCTCATCTGTTTGTGTGTGGTGGGTGGGTTGTGTGTGTGGTGGGTGGGTTATGTGTGTGTGGTGGGTGGGTTGTGTGCTTGGTGGGTGGGTCGTGTGAGGTGGGTGGGTTGTGTGTAGTGGGTGGGTTGTGTGTGTGTGTGGTGGGTGGGTTGTGTGCGTGGTGGGTGGGTTGTGTGCGTAGTGGGTGGGTTGTGTGCATAGTGGGTGGGTTGTGTGGGTTGTGTGCGTGGTGGGTGGGTTGTGTGCGTGGTGGGTGGGTTGTGTGTGTAGTGGGTGGGTTGTGTGCGTGGTGGGTGGGTTGTGGGTTGTGTGGGTGGGTTGTGTGCGTAGTGGGTGGGTTATGTGTGTGTGGTGGGTGGGTTGTGTGCGTGGTAGGTGGGTTGTGTGCGTAGTGGGTGGGTTGTGTGCGTGGTGGGTAGGTTGTGTGCGTGGTGGGTGGGTTGTGTGTGTAGTGGGTGGGTTGTGTGTAGTGGGTGGGTTGTGTGTAGTGGGTGGGTTGTGTGTGTGTGGTGGGTGGGTTGTGTGCGTGGTGGGTGGGTTGTGTGTGTAGTGGGTGGGTTGTGTGTGCATGCGTGTTTGTGCGTGCGTGGTGTAACTTCACTCACACCATGGATTTGTTTTATGTACACAACATACTGTATGTGTCGTCTGCATATTACCTACATGTACATTATTAATACAGTTGAAGTCGGAGGTTTACATACACTTAGGTTGGAATCATTAAAACTTGTTTTTCAACCAGTCCACACATTTCTTGTTAACAAACTATAGTTTTGGCAAGTCGGTTAGGACATCTACTTTGTGCATGACACAAGTAATTTTTACCACAACTGTTTACAGACAGATTATTTCACTTATAATTCACTGTATCACAATTCCAGTGGGTCAGAAGTTTACATACACTAAGTTGACTGTGCCTTTAAACAGCTTGGAAAATTCCAGAAAATGATGTCATGGCTTTAGAAGTTTCTGATAGGCTAATTGACATAATTTGAGTCAATTGGAGGTGTACCTGTGGATGTATTTCAAGGCCTACCTTCAAACTCAGTGCCTCTTTGCTTGACATCATGGGAAAATCTAAAGAAATCAGCCAAGACCTCAGAAAAAAAACTGAAGACCTCCACAAGTATGGTTCATCCTTGGGAGCAATTTCCAAATGCCTGAAGGTACCACGTTCATCTGTACAAACAATAGTACGCAAGTATAAACACCATGGGACCTCGCAGCCGTCATACCGATCAGGAAGGAGACGCGTTCCGTCTCCTAGAGATGAACATACTTTGGTGCGAAAAGTGCAAATCAATCCCAGAACAACAGCAAAGGACCTTGTGAAGATGCTGGAGGAAATGGGTACAAAAGTATCTATATCCACAGTAAAACAAGTCCTATAATGACATAACCTGAAAGGCCGCTCAGCAAAGAAGAAGCCGCTGCTCCAAAACCGCCATAAAAAAGGCAGACTACGGTTTGCAACTGGACATGGGGACAAAGATCGTACTTTTTGGAGAAATGTCCTCTGGTCTGATGAAACAAAAATAGAACTGTTTGGCCATAATGACCATCGTTATGTTTGGTGGAAAAAGGGGGTTTCTTGCAAGCCGAAGAACACCATCCCAACCGTGAAGCAAGGGGGTGGCAGCATCATGCTGTGGGGGTGCTTTTTGCAGGAGGGACTGATGCACTTCACAAAATAGATGGCTTCATGAGGAAGGAAAAGTATGTACATATATTGAAGCAACATCTCAAGACATCAGTCAGGAAGTTAAAGCTTGGTCGCAAATGGGTCTTCCAAATGGACAATGACCCCAAGCATACTTCCAAAGTTGTGGCATAATGGCTTAAGGACAACAAAGTCAAGGTATTGGAGTGGCCATCACAAAGCCCTGACCTCAATCCTATACAACATTTGTGGGCAGAACTGAAAAAGCTTGTGCGAGAAAGGAGGCCTACAAACCTGACTCAGTTACACCATCCTGTCAGGAGGAATGGGCCAAAATTCACCCAACTTATTGTGGGAAGCTTGTGTAAGGCTACCCGAAACGTTTGACCCAAGTTAAACAATTTAAAGGCAATGCTACCAAATACTAATTGAGTGTATGTAAACTTCTGACCCACTGGGAATATGATGAAAGCAATAAAAGCTGAAATAAATCATTCCCTCTACTATTATTCTGACATTTCACATTCTTAAAATAAAGTGGTGATCCTAAATGACCTAATACAGGGAATTTTTACTAGGATTAAATGTCAGGAATTGTGAAAAACTGAGTATAAAAGTATTTGGCTAAGGTGTATGTAAACTTCCAACTTCAACTGTATATACTGAACAAAAATATAAACACTACGTGGATCAATTTCAAAGATTTTGCTGAGTTACAGTTCATATAAGGAAATCAGTCAGTTGAAATAAATGTATTAGGCCCTAATCTATGGATTTCACATGACTAGGCAGGGGCGCAGCCATTGGTGGGCCTTGGAGGGCATAGGCCCACCCACTTGGGAGCCAGGCCGACCCACTGGGGAGCCAGGCCCAGCCAATCAGAATGAGTTTTTCCCCACAAAAAGGCTTTATTACAGAGTTAAATATGCCTGCACTGGGGGACACCAGTGGTGAGAGCACGTGGTGCGGAGACAGATTCTCGCCACGCCACTTGGTAGGAGCGACCGGTCAGGTAGGACGCAATCCAAGAGTGAGCTGCGCCGGAGATGCCCAGCTCGGAGAGGGTGGAGAGGAGGATCTGATGGTTCACAGTATCAAAGTCAGCAGACAGGTCTAGAAGGACAAGAGCAGAGGAGAGAGAGTTAGCTTTAGCAGTGCGGAGAGCCTCCGTGACACAGAGAAGAGCAGTCTCAGTTGAATGACCAGTCTTGAAACCTGACTGGTTTGGATCAAGAAGGTCATTCTGAGAGACATAGCAAGAGAGTTGGCTAAAGACGGCACGCTCAAGAGTTTGGAGGGGGAGGAGGATTCAGCAGGGAGGAGAAGGTGGCAAAGAGCTTCCTAGGGTTAGAGGCATATGCTTGGAATTTAGAGTGGTAGAAAGTGGCTTTAGCAGCAGAAACAGATGAAGAAAATGTAGAGAGGAGGGAGTGAAAAGATGCCAGGTGCGCAGGGAGTCTAGTTTTCCTCCATTTCCGCTCAGCTGCCCGGAGCCCTGTTCTGTGAGCTCGCAATGAGTCATCAAGCCACGGAGCAGAAGGGGAGGACCGAGCCGGCCAGGAGGATAGGGGACATAGAGAGTCAAAGGATGCAGAAAGGGAGGAGAGGAGGGTTGAGGAGGCAGAATCAGGAGATTGGAGGGAGAAGGATTGAGCAGAGGGAAGAGATGATAGGATGGAAGTGGAGAGAGTAGCGGGAGAGAGAGAGCGAAGGTTGCGACGGCGCATTAACATCTGAGTAGGGGCAGAGTGAGTAGTGTTGGAGGAGAGCGAGAGAGAAAAGGATACAAAGTAGTGGTCGGAGACATGGAGGGGAGTTGCAGTGAGATTAGTAGAAGAACAGCATCTAGTAAAGATGAGGTCAAGCGTATTGCCTGCCTTGTGAGTAGGGGGGGACGGTGAGAGGGTGAGAGGGTGAGGTCAAAAGAGGAGAGGAGTGGAAAGAAGGAGGCAGAGAGAAATGAGTCAAAGGTAGACGTAGGGAGGTTGAAGTCACCCAGAACTGTGAGGAGTGAGCCATCCTCAGGAAAGGAACTTATCAAGGCGTCAAGCTCATTGATGAACTCTCCAAGGGAACCTGGAGGGCGATAAATGACAAGGATGTTAAGCTTGAATGGGCTAGTGACTGTGACAGCATGGAATTCAAATGAGGAGATAGACAGATGGGTCAGGGGAAAAAGAGAGAATGTCCACTTGGGAGAGATGAGGATTCCTGTGCCACCACCCCGCTGACCAGATGCTCTCGGGGTATGCGAGAACACATGGTCAGACGAGGAGAGAGCAGTAGGAGTAGCAGTGTTTTCAGTGTTAATCCATGTTTCCGTCAGCACCAAGAAGTCGAGGGACTGGAGGGTAGCATAGGCTGAGATGAACTCTGCCTTGTTGGCAGCAGAACGGCAGTTCCAGAGGCTGCCCGAGACCTGGAACTCCATGTGGGTGGTGTGTGCAGGGACCACCAGGTTAGAGAGGCAGCAGCCACGCGGTGTGAGGCGTTTGTATAGCCTGTGCGGAGAGGAGAGAACAGGGATAGACAGAGGCATAGTTGACAGGCTACAGAAAATGGCTACAATAATGCAAAGGAGATCGGAATGAAATGAACTAAACATCTGGGAAAGCGAGAGAGCGGGGCCTCCCTCACTTACGTTACACTGAAACACCCAAATATAACTCTCCCAACTTCCACCTCAGAAACTATAATTGTTGTAAACTACAGCGGTTCAATGTTTTCTAGGAATAGACTAACTTAGTTTATTCAGCGAGCTAACTTGGTACAGTATTCTTCCGTGAAAATCGTTCAGGGCACCTAGTCATATGATGCCACAGCCAACTAGCATGCCGGACTCCAACAACAGGGTTTAGCACCAATACTCGGCCACAACAAACCACCAGTGTGTCAACACGCCAAGCAGATCATTCGTGTCCGTGTCTAACGTTGTGGGTTAGTCCCGACAGTTTGAGCGAGTCCGTCGTCAACTTATTCAGCCAGTTAGTTAGCTAGAATAGTTAGCACACTAGCTAGCCATTGCTCTCAGACAAAGAAGAAACCCCTCCTCCCACGGCACGAACACACAGAGAGAGCCAAGCTAACGTTAACTAGTCACCCATGTCCCGAATTCCCTTGAACGACTCTGGCTACCAGTATGTAAAAACAAAACACAAATGTAGGTTATAACTTACCCCTAGCAGCTACTGTTAGCTAGCCAAGTGCAAAGCTAGCCACTGAATTGACTCAGCCAGTTTGCGTCTGTTCGCTATATTGGTTACCAGTTTATTGGGTTAGGGCAGGGTTCTTCAATTCCGGTCCTGGAGGGCCGAAACACTTCTGTTTTTTATTTCTACCTGGTAGTTAATTGCACTCACCTGGTGTCCCAGGTCTGAATTAGCCCCTGATTAGAAGGAGATGATGAAAAACAGAGGTGTCTCGGCCCTCCAGGACCGGAATTGAAGAACCCTGGGTTAGGGTTATGAAGGGCACCAGGCTACTGGGTTAGGGTTATATATTATATAGGTCACCAGGTTACTGGGTTAGGGTCAGTGGAGGCTGCTGAGGGGAGAACGGCTCATAATAATGGCCGGAAAATAGCAAATGGAATGCCTGGAAACCATGTGTTTGATATATTTGATACCATTCCACTGATTCCACTCCAGTCATTACCACTAGCCCATTCTCCCCAATTAAGGTGGCACTAACCTCCTGTGGTTAGGGTTATATATTATATAGGTCACCAAAAATAGAAAAATAGTAACATGAAGAATAAATACACAATGAGTAACGCTAACTTGGCTATATAGACGGGGTACCAGTACCGAGTCGATGTGCGGGGGTACGAGGTAATTGAGGTAGATACACTACCGTTCAAAAGTTTGGGGTCACTTAGAAATGTCCTTGTTTTCGAAAGAAAAGCAATTGTTTTGTCCATTAAAATAACATCAAATTGATCAGAAATACAGTGTAGACATTGTTAATGTTGTAAATGGCTATTGTAGCTGGACACGGCTGATTTTAATGGAATATCTACATAGGCGTACAGAGGCCCATTATCAGCAACCATCAGTCCTGTGTTCCAATGGCACGTTGTGTTTGCTAATCCAAGTTTATCATTTTAAAAGGCTAATTGATCATTAGAAAACCCTTTTGCAATTATGTTAGCACAGCTGAAAACTGTTGTGCCGATTAAAGAAGCAATAAAACAAGCCTTCTTGAGACTAGTTGAGTATCTGGAGCATCAGCAATTGTGAGTTCGATTACAGGCTCAAAATGGCCAGAAACAAGGACAAATACATTAGAGTGTCTAGTTTGAGAAACAGGCGCCTCACATGTCCTCAACTGGCAGCTTCTCAACGTCAACAGTGAAGAAGCGACTCCGGGATGCTGACCTTCAAGGCAGAGTTGCAAAGAAAAAGCCATATCTCAGACTGGCCAATAAAAATAAAAGATTAAGATTTAGATAAGTATTCAGACTCTTTGCTATGAGACTCGAAATTGAGCTCAGGTGCATCCTGTTTCCATTGGTCATCCTTGAGATGTTTCTACAACTTGATTGGAGTCCACCTGTGATAAATTATATTGATTGGACATGATTTGGAAAGGCACACATCTGTCTATATAAGGTCCCACAGTTGACAATGCATGTCAGAGCAAAAATCAAGCCATGAGGTGGAAGGAATTGTCCGTAGAGTTCCGAGACAGGATTGTGTCGAGGCACAGATCTGGGGAAGGGTACCAACACATTTCTGCAGCATTGAAGGTTCCCAAGAAGACAGTGGCCTCCATCATTCTTAAATGGAAGAAGTTTGGAACCACCAGGAAGAGTAGCTGCTGCCTTGGCAGGAACTAATGGGGATCCTTAATAAATATAAATACAAAATACAAATACCTGGTAGGAGCGGCCTGCCAGGTAGGATGTAATTCAAGAGTGTACAGAGCCTGAGACATCCACTTCTGAGAGGGTGGAGAGGAGGATATGATGGTTCACTGTGTCGAAGGCAACGGATAGATCTAGGACAGGGTTCTTCAATTCCGGTCCTGGAGGGCCGATACACCTCTGTTTTTCATCCTCTCCTTCTAATCAGGGGCTAATTCAGACCTGTGACACCAGGTGAGTGCAATTAACTACCAGGTAGAAATAAAAAACAGAAGTGTTTCGGTCCTCCAGGACCGGAATTGAAGAACCCTGATCTAGGAGGATGAGAACAGAGGAGAGAGAGTCAGCTTTGGCAGTGTGGAGAGCCTCCGTAACACAGAGAAGAGAAGTCTCGGTTTAGTGACCCGTCTTGAAACCTGACTGGTTAGGGTCAAGAAGATTATTCTGAGAGACAAAGTGGGTCAGAGACATTTTGCAGACGCTCTTATCCAGAGCGACTTACAGTTAGTGAGTGCATACATTATTATTTTTAAAAAAATTCATACTGGCCCCCCATGGGACTCAAACCCACAACCCTGGCGTTGCAAACACTATGCTCTACCAACTGAGCTACATCCCTGCCGGCCATTCGCTCCCATACCCTGGACCAATTGTGCGCCGCACCATGGGTCTCCCGGTCGCGGCCGGCTACGCCAGAGCCTGGATTCGAACCAGGATCTCTAGTGGCACAGCTAGCACTGCAATGCAGTGCCTTAGACCACTGCGCCACTCGGGACACAGCACGCTCAAGTGTTTTGGAAAGAAAAGAAAGAAGGGATACCGGTCTGTAGTTTTTGACATCAGTTGAGTCGAGTGTTAGTTTCTTGAGGAAGGGAGCAACTTGGGCCATTTTGAAGTCAGAGGGGACGCAGCCAGTGGTCAGGGATGAGTTGATGAGGGAAGTGAGGAATGGGAGAAGGTCTCCAGAGATGGTCTGGAGAAGGGAGGAGAGGATGGGGTCGAGCGGGCAAGTTTCCGGGCAGCCGGACCTCACTAGTCAGAGGATTTCATATGGAGAGACAGGGGAGAAAGAGGTCAAGGCGTAGGGTAGTTCTGTGTGAGTGGGACCAGTGGACTCAATAGGCTGTGAATGAGGAGCGGCTGTCTTCAATCTTCTTTTCAAAAGTGGTTGACAGAGTCATCCTCAGAGTGGGAGGGGGTGGAGGATTAAGGAGGGAGGAGAAGTTGGAAAATAGTTTCCATGGGTTAGAGGCAGAAGATTGACATTTAGAGTGGCTTTAGCAGTGGATACAGAGGAAGAGAAGGTAGAGAGGAGGTGACTTTCACTTTACCGTCTCTGTTAACACCTCCTCTACTTCGTACCGGTGCCTCTCTACTCCATACCGGGGCCTCTTACTTTTCCAAATTACTTCTAACAAAGACTCGTGTTGCCATGCAAACCATGCAGCTTGCTTTTGAATCGGCGAGACAGCCGGAAGGTGTGAACATGACATGCCACGTTTTGAATGAGTCTCTATTGATTTCCCATCATCTGCATTTCCCCAGGCTGGGTGAGTGCGGAACGGGGATGTAAACAGAGAAACGCCCATCGGAATACGTTTGGTTTCACAGCACGCTAATGCTTTCCATCCACACTCCCTGATTGTCTCATTTTCCCCCTGTGATGATGGTGATGGGTAAAGGTTTTTGAATGGTTTTCTTAGCAGCAAATTGTCCTCTATTGTTTTCTGTTTTTTAGAGTACACGTAACTTGAAAATACAGCAATATCAGAATGCTCTGTGAACATGCATGAAATTACCCTGAAGTTTCTCTCTCTCTCTCTGTCTGTCTGAAAGACTTGGCACTTACAAGCCTTGCCGACAATGAGTCTAATTGCAGTGTGGCTTTGTCAATGACAGACTGAATTGTGTGCAGTCACAGCTTGCCGACATCGTCATCATCATCACAGTGCCTGGGCTAATAGAATAGGCTTTGATTAAATTGTGTTAATGAGCAACTGGAACTGGCTGCTGGATAATTGAATTAGAACCCAGCACATCCTCCAATGGGACGACAGGAGCAACAGCTGCTGGAAGCAAGGAGGACGGGAGGGAGAAAGAGAGAGAGAGAGATGATGAGGAGAGAGAGCGAGAGAACCCTAACTGGAGAAAGAAGAGAACTCACCAGGCAAAGTAATTTTGAATACAACGCCATATTTGATATTTTTTCAACATACTGACATTTTTGGGCTGAATTTACAAAAAGGTTGGACTTTAGCCCAGGTCGACTGCACTCGGGTGACACCGCACATGATTTTTCAAGCTTCTCTCTCCCATTCTCAGACACACACACAGATAAAGGTCTTATCCCCAAGGGGCCATGAAGCATATCTGAAGTGGACTGCCTTATCACACCCCTCCATCAACTAGCCTGAATGAGAGGAGGAGAGGAAGGGGAGGGAGAAGAGGAATAGGGAGGGAGAGGAGGCAGATAAAGACTGAGGAAGGATGCTGTATACATAGGGACAAGGGAGGGTTAGAAAAAAAGGCGAGAAGGCACGAAAGATGGAGGAAGGGAAGGAGACAGGAGGGTTATAGGTAGGAGGGGAAGGAGACAGGAGGGTTATAGGTAGAGGTAGGAGGGGAAGGAGACAGGAGGGTTATAGGTAGGAGGAGGAAGAGGAGGGGAAGGAGACAGGAGGGTTAAAGGTAGGAGGAGGAGGGTAAGGAGACAGGAGGGTTATAGGTAGAAGGAGGAGGGGAAGGAGGCAGGAGGGGAAAAGGTAAAAGGAGGAGGGGAAGGAGGCAGGAGGGTTAAAGGTAGGAGGAGGAGGGGAAGGAGACAGGAGGGTTATAGGGAGGAGGGGTAGGAGACAGGAGGGTTATAGGTAGAAGGAGGAGGCGAAGGAGACAGTAGGGTTATAGGTAGAAGGAGGATGGGAAGGAGACAGGAGGGTTATAGGTAGGAGGAGGAGGGGAAGGAGACAGGAGGGTTACAGGTAGGAGGAGGAGGGGAAGGAGACAGGAGGGTTATAGGTAGGAGGAGGAGGGGAAGGAGACAGGAGGATTATAGGTAGGAGGAGAAGGGGAAGGAGGCAGGAGGGTTAAAGGTAGAAGGAGGAGGGGAAGGAGACTGGAGGGTTAAAGGTAAAAGGAGTAGGGGAAGGAGGCAGGAGGGTTATAGGTAAGACGAGGAGGGTAAGGAGAAGGAGAGTTAAAGGTAGGAGGAGGAGGAGGGTAAGGAGACAACAGGGTTACAGGTAGGAGGAGGAGGGGAAGGAGACAGGAGGGTTACAGGTAGGAGGAGGAGGGGAAGGAGACAGGAGGGTTATAGGTAGGAGGAGGAGGGGAAGGAGACAGGAGGGTTATAGGTAGGAGGAGGAGGGGAAGGAGACAGGAGGATTATAGGTAGGAGGAGAAGGGGAAGGAGGCAGGAGGGTTAAAGGTAGAAGGAGGAGGGGAAGGAGACTGGAGGGTTAAAGGTAAAAGGAGTAGGGGAAGGAGGCAGGAGGGTTATAGGTAAGACGAGGAGGGTAAGGAGAAAGGAGAGTTAAAGGTAGGAGGAGGAGGAGGGTAAGGAGACAACAGGGTTACAGGTAGGAGGAGGAGGGGAAGGAGACAGGAGGGTTACAGGTAGGAGGAGGAGGGGAAGGAGACAGGAGGGTTATAGGTAGGAGGCGGAGGGGAAGGAGCCAGGAGGGTTATAGGTAGGAGGAGGAGGGGAAGGAGGCAGGAGGGTAAAGGTAAAAGGAGGATGGGAAGGAGGCAGGAAGGCTAAAGGTAAAAGGAGGAGGGGAAGGAGACAGGAGGGTTATAGGTAGGAGGAGGAGGGGAAGGAGACAGGAGGGTTATAGGTAGGAGTAGGAGGGGAAGGAGGCAGGAGGGGGAGAGGTAAAAGGAGGAGGGGAAGGAGGCAGGAGGGGTAAAGGTAAAAGGAGGAGGGGAAAGAGGCAGGAGGGTTAAAGGTAGGAGGAGGAGGGGAAGGAGACAGGAGGGTTATAGGGAGGAGGGGTAGGAGACAGGAGGGTTATAGGTAGAAGGAGGAGGGGAAGGAGACAGTAGGGTTATAAGTAGAAGGAGGATGGGAAGGAGACAGGAGGGTTATAGGTAGGAGGAGAAGGGGAAGGAGAAGGAGGGTTAAAGGTAGGAGGAGGAGGAGGGTAAGGAGACAGAAGGGTTACAGGTAGGAGGAGGAGGGGAAGGAGACAGGAGGGTTATAGGTAGGAAGAGGAGGGGAAGGAGACAGGAGGGTTATAGGTAGGAGGAGGAGGGGAAGGAGACAGGAGGGTTATAGGTAGGAGGAGGAGGGGAAGGAGAAAGGAGGTTAAAGGTAGGAGGAGGAGGAGGGTAAGGAGACAGGTGGGTTACAGGTAGGAGTAGGAGGGGAAGAAGACAGGAGGGTTATAGATAGGAGGAGGAGGGGAAGGAGGCAGGAGGGTTAAAGGTAGAAGGAGGAGGGGAAAATGACTGGAGGGTTAAAGGTAAAAGGAGGAGGGGAAGGTGGCATGAGGGTTATAGGTAGAAGGAGGAGGGGAAGGAGAAAGGAGGGTTATAGGTGGAAGAGGAGGGGAAGGAGGCAGGAGGGTTATAAGTAGAAGGAGGAGGGGAAGGAGACAGGAGGGTTATAGTTAGGAGGAGGAGGGGAAGGAGACAGGGGGGTTATAGGTAGAAGGAGGAGGGGAAGGAGACAGGAGGGTTATAGGTAGGATGAGGAAGGGAAGGAGGTGGAGGGTTGTAGGTAGGAGGAGGAGGGGAAGGAGACTGGAGGGTTATAGGTAGGAGGAGGAGGGGAAGGAGACAGGAGGTTACAGGTAGGAGGAGGAGGGGAAGGAGACAGGAGGGTTATAGGTTGGAGGATGAGGGAAGGAGACAGGAGGGTTATAGGTAGAAGGAGGAGGGGATGGAGACAGGAGTGTTACAGGTAGGAGGAGGAGGGGAAGGAGACAGGAGGGTTATAGGTTGGAGGAGGAGGGGATGGAGACAGGAGGGTTATAGGTAGGAGGAGGAGGGGAAGGAGGCAGGAGGGTTAAAGGTAGAAGGAGGAGGGGAAGGAGGCAGGAGGGTTACAGGTAGGAGGAGGAGAAAAAGGAGACAGGAGGGTTATAGGTAGGAGGAGGAGGGGAAGGAGACAGAAGGGTTACAGGTAGGAGGAGGAAGAGGAGGGGAAGGAGACAGGAGGGTTAAAGGTAGGAGGAGGAGGGTAAGGAGACAGGAGGGTTATAGGTAGAAGGAGGAGGGAAGGAGACAGGAGGGTTATAGGTAGAAGGAGGAGGAAGGAGACAGGAGGGTTTTAGGTAGAAGGAGGAGGCGAAGGAGACAGGATGGTTAAAGGTAGGAGGAGGAGGGGGAAGGAGACAGGAGGGTTATAGGTAGGAGGGGTAGGAGACAGGAGGGTTATAGGTTGGAGGAGGAGGGAAGGAGACAGGAGGGTTATAGGTAGAAGGAGGAAGGGAAGGAGACAGGAGGGTTATAGGTAGGAGGAGGAGGGTAAGGAGACATGAGGGTTATTGGTAGAAGGAGGAGGGGAAGGAGACAGGAGGGTTATAGATAGGAGGAGGAGGGGAAGGAGGCAGGAGGGTTAAAGGTAGAAGGAGGAGGGGAAAATGACTGGAGGGTTAAAGGTAAAAGGAGGAGGGGAAGGTGGCATGAGGGTTATAGGTAGAAGGAGGAGGGGAAGGAGAAAGGAGGGTTATAGGTGGAAGAGGAGGGGAAGGAGGCAGGAGGGTTATAAGTAGAAGGAGGAGGGGAAGGAGACAGGAGGGCTATAGTTAGGAGGAGGAGGGGAAGGAGACAGGGGGGTTATAGGTAGAAGGAGGAGGGGAAGGAGACAGGAGGGTTATAGGTAGGAGGAGGAAGGGAAGGAGGTGGAGGGTTGTAGGTAGGAGGAGGAGGGGAAGGAGACTGGAGGGTTATAGGTAGGAGGAGGAGGGGAAGGAGACAGGAGTGTTACAGGTAGGAGGAGGAGGGGAAGGAGACAGGAGGGTTATAGGTTGGAGGATGAGGGGAAGGAGACAGGAGGGTTATAGGTAGAAGGAGGAGGGGATGGAGACAGGAGTGTTACAGGTAGGAGGAGGAGGGGAAGGAGACAGGAGGGTTATAGGTTGGAGGAGGAGGGGATGGAGACAGGAGGGTTATAGGTAGGAGGAGGAGGGGAAGGAGGCAGGAGGGTTAAAGGTAGAAGGAGGAGGGGAAGGAGGCAGGAGGGTTACAGGTAGGAGGAGGAGAAAAAGGAGACAGGAGGGTTATAGGTAGGAGGAGGAGGGGAAGGAGACAGAAGGGTTACAGGTAGGAGGAGGAAGAGGAGGGGAAGGAGACAGGAGGGTTAAAGGTAGGAGGAGGAGGGTAAGGAGACAGGAGGGTTATAGGTAGAAGGAGGAGGGGAAGGAGACAGGAGGGTTATAGGTAGAAGGAGGAGGGGAAGGAGACAGGAGGGTTTTAGGTAGAAGGAGGAGGCGAAGGAGACAGGATGGTTAAAGGTAGGAGGAGGAGGGGAAGGAGACAGGAGGGTTATAGGTAGGAGGGGTAGGAGACAGGAGGGTTATAGGTAGAGGTAGGAGGGGAAGGAGACAGGAGGGTTATAGGTAGAAGGAGGAAGGGAAGGAGACAGGAGGGTTATAGGTAGGAGGAGGAGGGTAAGGAGACATGAGGGTTATTGGTAGAAGGAGGAGGGGAAGGAGACAGGAGGGTTATAGGTAGAAGGAGGAGGGGAAGGAGACAGGAGGGGTAAAGGTAAAAGGAGGAGGGGAAGGAGGCGGGAGGGGTAAAGGTAGGAGGAAGAGGGGAAGGAGCCGGGAGGGTTACAGGTAGGAGGAGGAGGGGAAGGAGGCAGGAGGTTTATAGGTAGAAGGAGGAGGGGAAGGAGACAGGAGGGTCATAGGTAGAAGGAGGAAGGGAAGGAGACAGAAGCGCTATAGGTAGGAGGAGGAGGGGAAGGAGGCAGGAGGGTTATAAGTAGAAGGAGGAGGGGAAGGAGACAGGAGGGTTATAGTTAGGAGGAGGAGGGGAAGGAGACAGGGGGGTTATAGGTAGAAGGAGGAGGGGAAGGAGACAGGAGGGTTATAGGTAGAAGGAGGAGGGGAAGGAGACAGGAGGGTTATAGGTAGAAGGAGGAGGGGAAGGAGACAGGAGGGTTATAGGTAGAAGGAGGAGGGGAAGGAGACAGGAGGGTTATAGGTAGGAGGAGGAGGGGAAGGAGACAGGAGGGTTACAGGTAGGAGGAGGAGGGGAAGGAGGTGGAGGGTTGTAGGTAGGAGGAGGAGGGGAAGGAGACAGGAGGGTTATAGGTAGAAGGAGGAGGGGAAGGAGACATGAGGGTTATAGGTAGGAGGAGGAGGGGAAGGAGACAGGAGTGTTACAGGTAGGAGGAGGAGGGGAAGGAGACAGGAGGGTTATAGGTTGGAGGATGAGGGGAAGGAGACAGGAGGGTTATAAGTAGGAGGAGGAGGGGAAGGAGACTGGAGGGTTAAAGGTAAAAGGAGGAGGGGAAGGAGGCAGGAGGGTTACAGGTAGGAGGAGGAGAAAAAGGAGACAGGAGGGTTATAGGTCGGAGGAGGAGGGGAAGGAGACAGGAGGGTTACAGGTAGGAGGAGGAAGAGGAGGGGAAGGAGACAGGAGGGTTAAAGGTAGGAGGAGGAGGGTAAGGAGACAGGAGGGTTATAGGTAGAAGGAGGAGGGGAAGGAGACAGGAGGGTTTTAGGTAGAAGGAGGAGGGGAAGGAGACAGGAGCGTTATAGGTAGGAGGAGGAGGGAAAGGAGACAGGAGGGTTATAGGTAGGAGGAGGAGGGGAAGGAGGCAGGAGGGTAAAGGTAGAAGGAGGAGGGGAAGGAGACAGGAGGGTTAAAGATAAAAGGAGGAAGGGAAGGAGGCAGGAGGGTTACACGTAGGAGGAGGAGGGGAAGGAGACAGGAGGGTTATAGGTTGGAGGAGGAGGGGAAGGAGACAGGAGAGTTATAGGTAGAAGGAGGAGGAGAAGGAAACAGGAGGGTTTTAGGTAGAAGGAGGAGGGGAAGGAGACAGGAGCGTTATAGGTAGGAGGAGGAGGGAAAGGAGACAGGAGCGTTATAGGTAGGAGGAGGAGGGGAAGGAGGCAGGAGGGTTATAGATAGGAGGAGGAGGGGAAGGAGACAGGGGGGTTATAGGTAGGAGGAGGAGGGGAAGGAGACAGGAGTGTTACAGGTAGGAGGAGGAGGGGAAGGAGACAGGAGGGTTATAGGTAGGAGGAGGAGGGGAAGGAGGCAGGAGGGTAAAGGTAGAAGGAGGAGGGGAAGGAGACAGGAGGGTTAAAAATAAAAGGAGGAAGGGAAGGAGGCAGGAGGGTTACACGTAGGAGGAGGAGGGGAAGGAGACAGGAGGGTTATAGGTAGGAGGAGGAGGGGAAGGAGACAGGAGAGTTATAGGTAGAAGGAGGAGGAGAAGGAAACAGGAGGGTTATAGGTAGGAGGAGGGGAAGGAGGAGGAGACAGGAGGGTTATAGGTAGAAGGAGGAGGAGAAGGAGACAGGAGGGTTAAAGGTAGGAGGAGGGGAAGATGGAGAAGACATGAGGGTTAAAGGTATAAAGAGGAGGGGAAGGAGGCAGGAGGGTTAATGGTAGAAGGAGGAGGAGGAGGGGAAGGAGGCAGGAGGGGTAACGTTAGGAGGAGGAGGGGAAGGAGACAGGAGGGTTATAGGTAGGAGTAGGAGGGGAAGGAGACAGGAGGGTTAAAGATAAAAGGAGGAGGGGAAGGAAGCAGGATGGTTAAAGGTAGGAGGAGGAGGGGAAGGAGACAGGTATAGCTAATTAAAAATAGAGAGAGGGTAGTGGTAGAAGAAAGATAGACGAGGAAAATAAATGGAGGATAAAGTAGCGATAGAAGACAGGTGCTGTGCGCAGAGAGTGTGAGGGAGGGGTATGGGGAAAAGCCCTGTGAGAGAGAGAGAGAGTGTCCAGGAGAAACAGCTTGATGATGGGTCCTGCTTTATTCTGTATTACGTTACACCGCTGGATAAAATAATCTGATGTCCTTTAAAGTCATTACAGAGACTCAGTGGCTAACCAAGCTCCTTAACCCCTCTCATCTGGTGTGCTGTGTGTGTGTGTGTGTGTGTGTGTGTGTGTGTGTGATCCAATGAATGTGGCACATCACGTAATCCCACACTCATCCCCTTCCTCTCTTTCTTTTCCCCTGGAAGCATTGTCCTTTCCCTTATGCTTTCCGCTTTTCCCGCTTAGTGCGGCCCTCCCGAGCTTCGGTTTAATTCCTAATTGTTACGCATTTAGGACCGGGAAGCTTCTCTGCATCTGCAGAAGGGGCTGCAGAAGGGGCTCCCAAAACTCACTCGAGCTAACACCTTCCTTCATCTCACACACAGTCCAGGCTGGCAGTGCAGGGTGTGTTGCACCCTGCAGTAGGTAACTGCGGTGTACTGCAGTTGATCTGCAGTTATACTGCAAAATGACTGCAGTAAATAAACACTGTTATTTTGGATGCAGTGTTTGCAGCATATTGCAGTTATACTGCACTCTAACTACAGTTATGCTACAGTGTACTGCTGTTATACTGCACTCTGACTGCAATATTTTTTTGTAAGGGCAGACCGACAGAGCTCTTTAGTAATGGCCCTGCCAGCCCTCGTTATTGTGTTACTATTTCCTTTTTTATTTAGCAAATATTTGTCTTACTTTTTAACTCTGCATTGTTGGGAATGGGCTTGTAAGCAAGCATTTCACTATAATGTCTACACCTGTTGTATTCGGTGGATGCGACCAACACAATTTTATTTTATTTTAATTCATTTGTAGCCTATATCCACAACTTACCTCATAGCCATTCTATAGCATGCCATTCCTAATGCCTACACAATGGACATTTCACCATTGGCATAACAATGTTAACCAATGATACAGTATAGACCTATAGCTCTAATGACATCACTCAGTCATCTCAAACCAGTATGCAATTTGTTGAAAAGCTAGCTTTGCAATTTCATGACAACAACAATAAACACAGATGATGTTAAAGGAATGGCAAACAAATACTCTTCCATCCTCCTTTTGATAAAATCCCATGAAATTGATTCTGTTTATCTGTGGATGTCTCTCTCTTTCTCTCTCTCTGCATTTTATTCCTTCACTTCCTTCTCGCCGTATCTGTCATTTATGTTTGTTTGGCTATTTCACGCTTCATTTGCCGCTCAATGTGCTTCGTTAATAAACAAGACCTGCTGTTGCTACGTGGGTAGGCTCTGGTAGGCTAAGTGTATGGTGATGTGTATGGTGATGTGTATAGTGATGTGTATGGTGATGTGTATAGTGATGTGTATGCAGGGCTCATCTGTGAAAGACACCTTGGAATTAAGGTTAAATAAAAATGTTCTCTCTTTAGCCTCTCTCCGTCAGCTAGACACCTCTATTTCAGTCCTCTTTCAGGACAGAAGACAGTTCAAGATGGGAGTGTTTAGGCAGGATTAGCCGCACAATGCACTTTGCTTATGCACATGATGTATGCCTATATACTGTAGTAAGCCTATATTTAAAGCATCTCTTCTTTCTCTCTTTTGGTGTTACCTTTGAAGCACCTTTTGATAATATATTTTTAAACAATAAATAAGCACTTTTCCCTAGTTTTTTCCCCATAGTCCTCCAACAATGGCTGACTATTTCCATTACCATCCAAGAGTGACGGAGTATCTTCTGTCCATCTAATACATAGGTCCTTTCAGCTAATAAGATGAGTCAATCCATAGTAATATCACTGTGTGTGTGTGTTTGTGCGCTCATGCGCAAGAGCGAGCGAGGTCCCCTGTAGCTCAGTTGGTAGAGCATGGCGCTTGTAACTCCAGGGTTGTGGGTTCGTTTCCCACGGGGGGCCAGTATGAAAATGTATGCACTCACTAACTGTAAGTTGCTCTGGATAAGAGCGTCTGCTAAATGACTTAAATGTGTGTGTGTGTCTCACTCTCTGTTACAGGTGTTGAGAGGTAGAGAAATGTTGACCCAGATACAACAGTCTGTTTCACATAGTCCACTTCCTCCTAATGTGTAAATTTGTGATCAGCAAAAATATCGGACATGCAGTGTTTTATAGCTGGGGCACAGAATTAAACACTGACACTTTTCTTCACAACATCCCTCCCCAAATGACCAATGTAGCAATAAAAAAATCTCAGTGAGAGCTTTAGGACCCAAACCCTGACCCCTAGTGGCCCCCTCCTGTTTTAGTAGCTCCATAGGGGTCTACCACCAACACGTGTTGTGTCAAATAAGTTAACATTAGTAATGAACTAGTTTAGAAGTACTGTACGCACATCCAGTAACTTGCAGGTTAGCCTGGTGCCAGATCTGTTTGTGCTTTTCCCTGCTACATTATCATTGTCAAGCCAGACATGTTTGGCATGACAATTCCATAAGGAGTTGGCAAGATAGTAGAAACAGGTACAGAGGGCTAACAAAAGGTAAACTGATGAAAGAATGGCAGAATCCCGCAGTTTTTGTTGTGCATCGTTTAGATATGAAGGTCTTGAGGAGGAGACCCACAGTGAATTCACAAGCCTGAGGAGACCCACAGTGAATACCCACAATATGTACTTCCTTCCACTCTCTCCCTTCACTCCAAAATAGGCTAGTCGCCATTCCTCAAAAAGGGCTTTAATTTTTTAGATACCCCTACCCGAGGTATAACAAAGTCAACCATGTTTCTCCATATCTCTAAGGTTTCCCATATATGAAATGGAAGGTTGTATATAAACAAATATTTTACTGCAAAAGTGGTTAAATTGATAGATATTGGGACACACCTCCTTAACTCAAACAGTCAATTCACTTTTTGGTAGCTGTTCAATAGATCACTTCCCAAGATACATTTGCTCTCATTCAGTGCTGTATGGTCCTGCCTGACAAAAATGCATACAGTTACACAATGTTGTGGCTATTGTAATCAGCTCTAAGGCAAGTGGGCTCAGACACTGAAAGCTTTTTCCAGTCTGTGGATTTTTCAAGTTTAGCCCCTACTCTCACTAGCTCTACAACTTTCCACCACTGTGGTATAACTTACCCCTCCAGGATTGGACTCTTAAGACACCTCCTGACCATTTAGAAATTAGCTTTGATTCATTGCTAGTCCTTTACGCCTGCATAAATCCAACTGCATTTTGATGTACATTGGAATGTTCCAGTGCACTCTTATCCTGTTTGGGTTGAGCTGGCACATTGCTTCTTCCAGACAATCATGTCCACTATCCTGGCTATCTGCCCTGGAGTTGCCATATATGTTGACTTGGTGACAGTTATGGTATATGGGGAGGATGACCACACATGAAAAGCGCATAAGGCAGGTGTTCACTATAATGAACCATCACAACCTGACACCCATTGACAAGAACTGCCATCAACTTAATGGGCCTTCACATGTCATAGGAATTCCACCTATCCAATGTCTTTGCCATCCTGAATCTCCCAGAACTTTCCATGATAATCCCACTCCACCATCAGTCCTCCCCTCAGGCAGTTACTAGAGACAGACACCATGAAACTGGACTGCCACGTCAGGAGGCCATTCAACAGCCAAAATGCAGTCTGGAAATTGCTGGTGTGCATTGCCCTCATATGTACCTATTTTGCTACAATGTGACACCTGAACTGGACTCACATGTGAAGAATGAGCTTTCATTCTGGGATGACACATGCATTGATCTGGGAAACTGTGCAGTAATCCCAACATCCATATTAGGACATATGCAATTTATGGCAAACAAGAGGCACCTTAGGAGGGTAAAACGTGCTGTATGTGAACATTTATGGTAGATTGACTGTGAGATAGTGGTCTTTGTACACCATGCTTGATCAGCTCTATCTCCTCTGCAAGCTGGTCAGGCCCCAGAACTACAACCACCACTGGCCACTTTGTCTCCTCAATCTGTAACGACACACTCATGTCCTGGACACCTCAAAGATTTTGAATCAACCTTGCATACTTCGTTTTAGTAGGTGAAAGATGGCTGTACATCACAGGAGGTTGGTGGCCCCTTAATTGGGGAGGACGGGCTCGTGGTAATGGCTGGAGCCAAATAGGTTGAATGGTATCAAACACGTTTTAAATGTGTTTGATGCCATTCCATTAGTGCCGTTCCAGCCATTAATATGAGCTGTCCTCCCCTCAGCAGTCTCCACTGCTGTACATACAGTACTGGTCAAAAGTTTGGACACACCTACTCATTCAAGGGTTTTTCTTTATTTTTACTATTTTCTACATTGTAGAATAATAGTGAAGACATCAAAACTATTAAATAACACATATGGAATCATGTAATAACCAAAAAAGTGTTAAACAAATATGACATTCTTCAAATAGCCACCCTTTGCCTTGATGACAGCTTTGCACACTCTTATCATTCTCTCAACCAGCTTCATGAGGTAGTCACCTGGAATGCATTTCAATTAACAGGTGTGCCTTCTTAAAAGTTAATTTGTGGAATTTCTTTCCTTCTTAATGCGTTTGAGCCAGTCAGTTGTGTTGTGACAAGGTAGGAGGAGTAAACAGAAGATAGCCCTATTTGGTAAAAGACCAAGTCCATATTATGGCAAGAACAGCTCAAATAGGCAAAGAGAAACGACAGTCCATCATTACTTTAAGATATGAAGGTCAGTCAATACGGAACATTTCAAGAACTTTGAAAGTTTCTTCAAGTGCAGTCGCAAAAACCATCAACCGCTATGATGAAACTGGCTCTCATGAGGACCGCCACAGGAATGGAAGACCCAGGGTTACCTCTGCTGCAGAGGATATGTTCATTAGAGTTACCAGCCTCAGAAATTGCAGCCCAAATAAATGCTTCACAGAGTTCAAGTAACAGACACATCTCAACATCAACTGTTCAGAGGAGACTGTGTAAATCAGGCCTTCATTGTCGAATTGCTGCAAAGAAACCACTACTAAAAGACACCAATGAGAAGAAGAGACTTGCTTGGGCCAAGAAACACAAGCAATGGACATTAGACCGGTGGAAATTTGTCCTTTGGTCTGGAGTCCAAATTGGAGATTTATGGTTCCAACCGCCGTGTCTTTGTGAGATGTGGTGTGGGTGAATGGATGATCTCTGCATGTGTATTTCCCACCGTAAAGCATGGAGGAGGAGCTGTTATGGTGTGGGGTGCTTTGCTGGTGACACTGTCTGTGATTTATTTAGAATTCAAGGCACACTTAACCAGCATGGCTACCACAGGATTCTGCAGTGATACGCCATCCCATCTGGTTTGGGCTTAGTGGGGCTATCATTTGTTTTTCAACACGACAATGACCCAACACACCTCCAGGCTGTGTAAGGGCTATTTTACCAAGAAGGAGAGTGATGGAGTGATGACCTGGCCTCCACAATCCCCCGACCTCAACCCAATTGAGATGGCTTGGGATGAGTCGGACCGCAGAGTGAAGGAAAAGCAGCCAACAAGTGCTCAGCATATGTGGAAACTCCTTCAAGACTGTTGGAAAAGCATTCCAGGTGAAGCTGGTTGAGACAATGCCAAGAATGTGCAAAGCTTTCATCAAGGCAAAGGGTGGCTATTTGAAGAATCTCAAATATAAAATGTATTTAGATTTGTTTAAAACGTATTTGGTTACTACATGACTCCATATGTGTTGTTTCATAGTTTTGATGTCTTCACAATTATTCTACAATGTAGAAAATAGTAAATATTAAGACAAACCCTGGAATGCTTTCCTGTAACTTGGTTACGCTACTCTGTGGTTGTGTCATGAAAGGCTTTTTATTATATTTTATGGAATTGGCCATTGTTGATATGTTATAAGTGTGTGAATGAGAATAAAACATGAACACACATTGAAAACACTTTGGCTATTCAAACACAGCAGAGGCATGGCAGTGCCTCTCATATTCCTACGCATATCAAGAGCCCTATGAAACAATTTTAAAGACAGAATAACGGAATACAAAATGAACAAGGGCTACGGTGTCTGAGAGTAATCATGTTGGCCATATTACGGTGTCTGAGAGTAATCATGTTGGCCATATTACGGTGTCTGAGAGTAATCATGTTGGCCATATTGGATTTAGAATAAAATGTATTCACACCAACAGTCTGTATAGGCATGAGTGTTGTACACAGTTCTGATTTTTTAAAATATATTTTCTAAAATTGTCAGATGATTTGACCTCCATCAAATGTTATTATGGTAGCCATATTGGATTTTGGATGGCATGTTGGGTTTGAGGCTAAATATAAATATAATCTGTGGTGGCCTCTTGACTTAATTGCAAGAATAACAATATCAGAGCTTGCAATATTGGGTTACATGAGATTATGTGGCCCACCCCCCCTTCAACCAGGCATTATTCTGCACCGTTTGAGTTAAGGGGGTGTGTCACAATATCTATCGATTTAACCACTTTTGCAGTAAAATATTTTTAAACAACCATCCATTTCATATATGGGTGACCTTAGA